>NC_142378.1:18267500-18610000 GCF_059441005.1 Hippichthys cyanospilos | reverse complement strand
ATCCGGTGCGCCTTTTATATGGATCAATATTGAGATTGGGATTCATAGACGGGGAATGAACTGATAAAGTAAGCTTTACCGTTTTTTTTTTTATGTTTACAGTTGGACAAGGTTGGTCACATTGACAGTGAGTTATTATGCTATTGAGAGTCTAGAGTTATTATTGTTATTACTTTGAGTATTACTATATTGTGATTGAAAAAGTTTTAAAGTATGTCATTTATTGAGGGTGCGATTTATAATCCGGTGTGCCTTATATATGGGAAAAGTTTTATAATGTCAATAATTGAGGGTGCGCCTTATAATCCGGTGCGCCTTATAGTGCAGAAAATACGGTACATATACTCCAACAGCCATTCCATCTTAAAAAAAAAAAAAAAACACATTTCTTTTTTAGTTGGGCTTGATGAGAGGATGTGTCGTTCGTTTCGCCAGGAAAAGGGGTTAGCATTTGCGTCTCTTAACTCTGCACTGTTGTTAGCTAGCTAACCTGCACGGAGTGTATGCAGGGAACATATGCAAGTACTGTCAATGCGTATGATTGGCTGCATAGTGTAAGTGAAACTTATCGTATCATTGGCTGGACAATTGTCACTAGCTGAGTCACAATGCAGAATGGTAAAGAAAACAATATTATTGGTCTAATTAATCAGATGAGGTCTAATATTAGATATTATTTAATAAGTTTATGTTGCATTTTTTTATGCGCAGCATGGATTTTTCGTGCGCTCGAGCAGTGCGCAACTGCGTACGCGTGCAGCTTAGAGGGAACATTGACGTTGACTGCTGGAAAAGTTGATGCTGAAAGGTTTGGGCACCTTTGCTGTATGCAATCAGAAGCAGAGATGAATGAGAGCAGACTCACTTGTTGGCCACTCGTACCGCGTCGTAGGCATGGGCCAGGTCTTCTCCTTTTAGCTCATTCGCAGACTCCTTGGTCAAGCCTATCTTGTCCATCAGCTGCTCCTGCAAGCATGGACCAAGGCTGAGCAGAATGGGAAGTCATACTAACAAGCGATCCATTTTGTCAAGGTTCAGTTTGAAAGAGTAGGACAACAATGGAACTGTCTGACTTAAAAAAATAAAAATAAAAATAAAGTGTCCCAAACCATTGGCATTTCCAAACTCCACTCTGTGAAACCTCCTTCTGAGGTCGGAGACGTCACGCTGACCCGCCGCACCTCCTCGGGAGACGGGAAGGTAGATGGGAAGGGGGAGAGCGAGAGTGGGGTGAGGGATAGAGGCGAGGGGGATAGAGGCGAGGGGGACAGAGGCTCGGGGCTTAGCATCGAGTCAGATCTCCTGAGGCCTCTGGTGTCCTGAGGTGATAATGAGCACACTCTGTGACTGCTCATCTAAAAAGAAAGCTAGAGATTTGAAGGAATAGGAAAATCTATGCAATTCAAATGACTAAAAACAACACTTTTTTTCAAGATACATTTTTAAACACTGAAAATATTTAGCCTAAAAATCAGTTCAACATTTCGCATCCAATTTATCTTAAAATCCCCAATTTATTTTAAAACCCCAAATTCACCTGTAGTGGTAAACATTCAGTGGCCTTTGGAAGTTCATATCTGTGCCATCAGTTTGAATTTAAAATGTTAAATGTTGATTGGATTATGTAACGTAAGAAATTTTATTTTACGATCATTTTAAAACTTATGTAAAACTTATTTATTTTAACATTACTGCCTCAAGTTTCAATATTCACTTTAAATATTAAAAAAATATATATCCTCAAAACGATCACTTTTGTCAAAAAAAAAAAAACCACACTAAGGTTGAATCTACCACGGACGGCCTAGCTATTACTCGTTCGCCTCTCGGTTGGCCCCGCGTATTTCCAGCACTCGGTGGAGAGTGGAGCAGCAAGTTAGGACTAACACTGCCATGCATTCAGCAAAGGCGGGTACACACCAGAGAGAGGCTAAGGCAAAGAGCGGTTTTCCCCAGCAATGGCTCAGATCTGCAGATCTCCCATACCCTTGATATGATGCGTACAAAGTAGCCCTGGTTAGCTCCCTCTGTTTTTTCTTTTATTTGAAGAATTACATTGAGATTCATTTGGAACTGGAATTTACTGGACGAACTGGAACCGGAATCATCCAAATTCAAATAATCCCCAACCCGAAGCGGAGTCCCCGCATAGTATCGACATACTTATTGTTAATGCTTGTCTCTCAACCTGAACGCAATAAAAATGAACGTGTGTAACCGTCCAAATAGAATTTGTGCCGCTTGCGAACCTCGGTAAGCTGGCTCATCTCTCTAAGGTTGTCGTATCGTTGTTCCAGCCTGGTGAATTCCCGCAGGAGGCCCTGGTGTTTCCTCCTCTCCTCGTCAAGCTCCGTCCTAAAATCCGTAGTGGCCTGAGACACAGCTTGTTGCACCAGAGCTGCACAGGGAGGACATATTATAAAAAGTAAGAGAATGGAGACGGCAAGGCCGAAGTGACAAATAGTACCTTCTTGTGCCTGTTCCTGCTGAAGCAGGCATGCAGATAGGCGCTCTATTTCTCCGCTGAGCGATGCCTTGTCTCGCCGCAACATTTCCACCTCCTTCAAGAATGACAAAGAGTTCAAAAGAAGTACAGTAAGAAGTCAGTCTGACAACAACATTTAGAATTACTTGTGTCAACTGAAGAAACTCGTGGGCAGCCTTTTCCTCTGCTCGTCTCCTTTCCAGCTCTATCTCCTGGCTCGAGATGGAACAAGGCGCAGGAGAAGGCGTGGCATTCTTCTGACATGCTTCTAGCTTCTCAATTTTTGCCCTCAGAGCAGCCAGTTCATTGGCGGCAACCTCCCGCTCGTTACGCAGGCACTCTTTGAGGGCAGCGCTTTCTCGAGCCTGGACACAATTATTTTAAGCATACAAGATATACATAAAATGAATTTGTCAACTAAAATCCAATACCTCAATCCATAAACCCACATTTTGTCTAACCAAATCCAGACTAAACATTGCAACTGGCTATAAGTAGGCATCTTTTCATCAGCCCAATATTCACAAATCTCTAACTCTGCTCTCTTTCTGGAAAATGACAGCAAAATGACTTCATTATGCACCTTCTCTGATCACTTCACAAAGAAATACCTCCTGGTCTGCTCTCATCTGCAGTTGCATCAGTTTGACTTCCATGCCTTTGTTGAGCTCTCGGTACCTCTCCACCGAGCGAGCTTCAGTCTTGAGCTTCAGCAGCTCCTTTCTGGCTGCCTTACGCCGTATGCAGCACTGCATGAACACGACGGCCGCCCGCAACCTCGTGAAGGTCCTCCTCGCCAACCACCCTCGCACTCCGGCCTGGAGCAGCGTGGCGGCTCGCTCGGTCACAAGCTAAGCAACGACATTATGGTTCTCGATCTGAGCACTCCATCTTCGTGTTCGAACCAAGTCATGACAAAACTCTCACCAGACGGTATTGACGACGGGTCAGCAAGCCTCTGACAAAGGCCTGGATGGTGATTGTGGCCTGGCGGACCAGGAGGAAATTGTGTTTGTCTACCAGCATGCGATAAGTCTTTTGGATTACCAAAGCAGCTTTGGTGTACCGCAGGGTCTGAATCAAACTGCAAAGAGATGAAATCAAATCAAATCAGTCCATGTGTTTTAGTGTGAGAGAAACTTCCATCTTTCCAATTTCAATAGCGTTTCGAAACCTGAGGCAGACCTACTAACAAGTATGTCAACTTGTTGTCTGCTCACCGCCTGGCTAGAGCGCCTCTCCAGTGTCTTTGTATAGTCTTTGTAGCTTTGAGGGTTTTGCGGTAGTGAATTCGGGCCAGCCATCCTCTGACAGAACTCTGAAGGATCATAGCAGCCGTTCGTAGCCTCTCTGCTCTCAACCTCTCCAGAAGAGCCACTTGCCCGGCCCGGAAAAAGACTTTCGTCTTTCCAAAGACGTACTGGTCCAAATTAGGGATGAGCTGAGGCAAGGCCTGCTGACAAGCGATCCGAAGCTCCTCCTGGCGCTGCGACTTTCCCAGCAGAACACGATACCTCAAGAAGAACTCCTCATACGTCCATCTGGCATTAGAGATTCACCAGATTATGATATATGATAGCTACAAAACAGTATATTTCTGTCGATTGGTGGAATTCGTCTACTAGTTCTCAGGGACTCATTTGCACTGCACTTGTAAAGAACAAAAAATTACCTAGACGGAAAACCAGCAGCACTGATTCGGATGGTCTCCAGCACACCACATGCTCTCAATTGCTGCACCGTCCTCTTTGGGTCGAACCTGACAAATAAAAGGTTTCCATTTCAAAGAAAGCTGCCAGCGATAGTTTTGTGGTAGGCACTCACATAAAGGGGGCCTTGACGTCGTTGGGTTTAATGCAACGCACATAATGAGGAGTGGTGCTGTTTAGAATGTCCATTAGCATCTGTAAGGATTGACGGAACTGAAAAGAAAATTTAGTGAAAAAGACATAGGGAGATTTACGGCAGGGACTAGAAGAAGTAGTAAAAGTTCACCTGAAAACCAACGGTCAACTTGTGCTCTCTGTGGGGTCTTCTTCCTGAAAGGACACTTCCATTGGCCATCTTTGACTCCTTTCCATGCAGTTGAAACAATTCAGCCACCAGCTCGGACTGTTGCAAACATAAACTTGTGAGAATGCTGATTATGTGTTTTGTGTTTTTTTGCAACCTCTGAGATTATTAATAATTGGTTAAACATTTAGATAACCTTTCCATTTGAAATGTCCAAATCCTCAGAATTTTAGCCTGTCAACAGTAAATACTGTCAATCTCTGCCATTCTAACGAATACAACTTTGTTTTTTTGCCTTTAATCAAAATTTAACATTTGCTTTTGCTGTGGAAAACAATATTTTTTTTCCTCATGTGGTATAGACCAAAGATAAACTGAATCATAACATATTTTCTGCACTATCAATTTAAACTCCCATCCCACTTTTGATTAAAAAGGATGGAAATTCAAATGTATATATGTTTTTTAGAGTTTCATCAATTATTTAACAAAACTATCATTAGCTGCCTGCAATTGACTGGCAACCAGTTCAGGGTGTCCCCTGCCTAAATTCAGCTGCGATAGCATGTATTCTTGTGACGTAAACCACACCGACCTGACTCGCTTTCAAAACGTTGACCAACTCCTCAAAGACAGTGTCTCGATTCTTGTCGAGGAAACCGCCACATTCGTACTGCACCTGGAGAAACCAAAAGACACCTGGCTTGATTCACTTGAACATCTTAAGCGCGACGAATTAGCAACACGCACTGTGTCGGCAAAGTGCAGGATGACGAAGGCGCTGTTTGACATGCGAGGTTTGCGGAAGTGAGGGTGGCATCGGCTGGTCAGGTGCTGGTCATATAGTTTCTGGACCCAACTGTCATCTGAACCTTTGGGCATCTGGTCAGTCCAAATACGAACAAAAACATTACAACTATTTTCAATTGGTTGCCAGTCAATTACAGGGCACATACTATAGAGCCAGCCCAAGTGTTCACCACTGACCCTGCACTCTTCATCCAACAGGTCCAGGAGGCCAAGCTGTCCTTCGATAAGATTGATACACTGCTGATTGTCGTTGAACTCGACCCTGCTCCACGTCAACTCCTCACGTATGTACTCTTCCTGTTCCAGGTGGAACACGTGCTGCGCACAACATTGTGGTCCAGCCACGTCAGTCGACCAGAACAATATTCACTGTTGTACCAGCACAACGAAAGATCATCAAGATCAAACAAACCTATGCATTTTAATGGTTCTGATAGGTCATTTATCATGCGCTGGTAGGTGTGTGTTAGTGATAAGACCACGGCGCATTTCCTATTATTAGGTTATGCCGTCATAGGAACAGAACTCTTATACCCCCAATACTGTAGATAGACACTGGTGATGTTCCACAAGGAACTATAATAAATCCACAGATTTTAAAGACAACATGTAAGATTTAGACCGTTTTTCATTATGGACAGCAGGGGGTGCTGCATTTACCATTATCCGTAGTTATAACAGACATGGCAGCCTCCGGAGGAGTGCCACCCCCCCCAAGTGATATAATTTAATATCTTGACTTACGATTATGTTTAAAATATACTGTTGGTTGTTAAGAACACATTTATTTGCAAGTTTTTTAAGTTTATAATAATTTGATTTATTCCTTTTTAATGAAAATCGGTCTAAACCTTACACATTGTCCCTTTAAAGTGGTATTCTACAAAAGGTCCACATGAATAAATCATATTTTCTTGTAATTACAGTAAAAAACTGGTGACATTCTACAAGACTCTTTCCTTCGTCTAATCCACATAAATGTCTAATTTCCTTGGCGGTATAGGAAAAATTCAAGATTAGATGGATAGAATTGCATAAAGTTCAATAGAAAGAATGAAAGTATTAACAATAAATTGAATGATATTAAGTAACAAAAAAAATATACGTTCGGTTGCCACCACAGGAGCAGAAATTTGTCTTAAACTGAGACCCATTACGAACAAATACTGGTGGTATACCACAAGACACAGTCCACCGATTGTTTTTCTTCCCAATACAAGTCAACATGAATGTCACAAATGCTTGCCATTAGAGAAGGAAACATGTAGGATTCCACAAGGCCCAGTACAATGTACGCTCTACGGCAACGGTTTTTGTTGATACATCGTAACTTATGAGGTGTCACATGACTTACCCTGTTGAACTGCTGCTGCAGTTTTTCATTGGCATAGTTGATACAGAACTGCTCAAAGCTGTTCCGGTCAAAGGTCTCAAAGCTGCACATTGAGAAACCCTTGTGAGCTCAGAGTGACAATTACGATAACACAAAGATAGTCGTAGCTCACCCATAGATGTCCAGCACTCCGATGAAGGTTTTGGCATGGACCACCTGGCTGCGCAGTGCAGAATTGAGTCTGTGTACAGTCCACTTAAACATCTGCTCATATATATGCTTGGCCAGAGCATCTCGAGCCTCGATGGCCTGCTGGCCCGTCATGGGTTTGACCAGCGTGTCTCCTGCTAACACCAGCCTGCGATGGCACAGCCAATGGGCCATGTGGGCAACCTCCACCCCCAATAGCTTGGAAAAGATAGCCATAGAACTGTCATCTGCCTGGAAGAAGATATAAAAGTTAAGAGACAACTAACTAATTTCTTCTTGAATGGGTTCATATTTTGAAATTAAGAACATTTGTGGTTTTAACTTACGTCAATATAAGAACGATCTGAATTTCGCCCACTGCCTGCAATCTTCACATTACCCAAGTGGAGAACAGCTGATAGGATTCTGAAGAGCTCCATTTGCTGCTCGGGAAGTATGCCTGCAAGTTCAACGGAAAAAAAAAAATACAATCTGGATCAAATGTGTCTTTTGTGTGTGTCCATCAATCAGCTAAATCCTACCCAGGATGGTGAAAGCATTGCGAGTGCGCTCCATTTCCATTGCATCATTAGTGCCTGCAATGGTTGCATCTCCTCCCTGGTTTGTGTAGCGGAAATGTTCAGGAGCGGCTGGGTAAAATAATACAATACACCGTGAAAAAATAATAATCGACATAACAATTATTAACATTATTAACATTTAACTGACATTTACTTCAGATTGCCACATGCCATCAGATATGAAAGTCTTAAGGCCCGATGAAGATACATGTGGCAGATTATCTATTGAAACGCCATTTTTGCACTGGCTAATGTCTCACCCAGTTTGAGTGATCTCATTTCAGGCAGTTGTCTTGAAGCACAAAGCTGGTAGAAAATGTGGTAGTTCCTTTCTTCTGATGCCTAAAGTACATGAAAGCCCATTTCACAGAGTCTCAAAGAGTAGCAATTGAATGAAATTGACTGAGTCAATAGTAACTTGCTTATTTCAGTAATTTATTTCATGAATGTGCAACTGCCTTTCTGTTCCTTCAAGTCTCCTTGTCTTTTAATTAGGTTTTGATTTTCGCTTCACTTAAAAAAGGCTATAAACCTATCTAATACAGCAGAATAACACCAGAGCTTTGCCGTCATTTTGTGACAGAAATACAACATTTGTTGTTTTCCACTGTTTGCTGGAGTTGTATAAATGTTCATAAAAGTGTGTACCTGAAAGACCACCCTGGACTTCTCCAGCAGGTAAGTGTTCATGTTTGCGCCGATGATGTCTCCTTTCCTGCCAAAGCCGATCTGGATGTACTTTCCAAACCGACTGCTGTTGTCGTTTCTTGTGGTTTTGGCATTCCCAATAGCCTGCACAGAAATATTTTTCATTGGGGAAAACATAGCAGCAATTTAAAAAAATAAATAAATAAAAAAAAAATTTAAAAGTTGTTCCTGTCCATTACCTCCATAATGGGGTTGGAAGCCAGCACCTTGTCCTCCACAGTAGTCTGCTGAGCAGCTCCTCCAACCACCGCAAAGTACCTCATAGTGAATTTGGCAGAGACAGTCTTGCCCGAACCCGACTCACCACTAATGATGATTGACTGGTTGTTCTCCTCCCTGCAAAATGAAATGCACTTTAGCCAAACCAGCAAAGCGAGAAGGAGAAAAAGAAATTCAGTCAAAGCTGACCTAATCATAGTACGATATGCATTCTCGGCCACAGAGAAGATGTGAGGGTCCAGGTTGGCCATGTCTTGACCACTGTAGGCGTCAATCACTTCCTCGCCGTAAATGGGGAGCTCATCGTAGGGATTGACAGCCACCAGCACAATACCTAGCAATAAGGATAGGTTTATTCACGTCATTGTCATGCCTCAGGGAAAAAAAAAAAATCTTTCAGATGGAACTCATGGGATGACGATCCAATCTGTGACACAGTATGACCTATTTACCATATTAGAAATACACTTTTAAAGTTTATTGGGACGCTAATCGAATGGGCCAAACTCTCACCGCAATAAGTGTAGATGCTGTTGTAGTCCAGGAAGCGAACTCGGAGGTTATGGAGGATGGCAGGCTCATGGAGGAAGCTGAGCGCTGTCAGGTCATTCTCACCCTCAGAGATGTCAGGGTTGGCCAGTGGAGGAAGGTCAGATGGTGTGGCTACGAGGTAAAGCGTCTCCTGCCAGTGGAGAAGGCACTTTGCTTAGTTTTAAGAAGGTATTCCTTCAAAACGATGTATTATCATCTCACCTTCCATCCAGTATGCTGCAGCAGCACATGTTTGTCATCAGGTGTGTAGTCCTGGACAAGCTGGGCCGACACCCACACTGCATCCGGGTCAGGAGTCCACACACTGGCCCCCTGGTGAAAAAAAAACGAGACATAAGCCAAAACAGGAACACACTAGCTGATTTTTGTGTGCATCCATATAGCTACCTAGACTACCCTTAAAGAAACGTTTGACATGCATCAGCATAAAAACCTCTTAAAAGTGTTAAAGATTAACACTGTCCATCCCAATTAAAAGGCTGGATTATCCATTATGCATAATTGTGGTGTTATAAGTCTATGTGACTATACCACTCTGTGACTTAAAATGATTAATAAGCACAAACGTTATTTCATATTCAAGTGAGAAAAACACGGTTGAAATACACATTACAATTTCACTCAAAATTATATTGCATGAAGTGATTTCGAGTATTAATTGTCTAAAAAATATGTATATTGCTGGACAATTTACTTAGCGACTGACTCCAACGTCCTGCAAACAGATCATTTTAGGTTCAAGGGTATTATCATTATACTGTTCTTGATCTTGTTTTGCCTTTGAGCGTTATTCAGTTCATCTTTCTGATCTACAGCAAATTCTATTCTTGTGCGAACAGGGCAGCTGACGACCTAAAAAATATCTGCCAAGCCAATCGCGAGTAAAAGTTGATATGAAAGGATTATTGGGGCTTAGCGTATTTATGTTACATAGCGTTGGCCATCGCATACTAACAACGAATAAGTTAGTAAAGTGGACTCATAGTCGATATTAATAGTGTTGAAATCAATTTACTAAATTTTGCTAATTGTCCTTCAGGCTTTCCGTACTAACTCAGTCTTCAAATGCTAAGCTACCAATTTGAAGATAGTATCCCACCCCTTAATACACACAATTTGGGTTTTAGGGAAAATGAGTGAAATCCTTTTGCAAACTTAAAGTTTGAACTTCATTCAAGCAAGAGTTTCATTCAAACAAACGACAAAAACGCATCCGAGTAACAGTGGTGCTCAATTTGACGCAAATTAGTCGGTCGCAATTACAAAGCATTCTGGGATCAGCGGAGGTACGTTACCAACAGGTGAAAACTGACAAAAAAAATACACTGTATTTTGCCGTCAAATAAACGGTTTAGCGCAATAGTTTCCAAAAAAATGTAATTAAATTCACTTATATTTAGTAGCTATTTATTTTTATTCTATTCTTTTATCGTTTTCGCTATTTAGTTTAATATCTTGCGGTGACATCAAAATATTTTAATCAAAACGTGAACCATTAACAGTAACGTATACACTCACGCACGTCAAAATCCAAACAATTAAAACAAAAAGACTATATCCGCTAAAAAACAAAATATATTTCTGTTTTATAAAGTACATCAAAATTAATCCAAAATAATAACACAGCATACCTACCTTGGTGTACAGTTGCAATGTTGCCATTTTCAACGCATCAGATAAGTTTTAATCGGCATCCGCAAGACAAGTAAAGCGAACATCCACCAAAAAAGAAGCAGTGAGTGCATGTGCACCTTGTTCGCTTTAAAACACTCGCGCAACGAGGACCGCTGTCATGTGAATCTGCAGGTGATTGGAATTTACTTGTTACGTCAATATAACAGGTGACAAACCTGAGGAGTTATAGAACATACTTTTCATCTGATCTTTGAAAATTGTGTACATTGTAAGAAAAAAAAGTTTTAACAGGGATTACATTGTAGTTTTACATATGAATGTGTTCAAAGTAATGTGTTTATTTTATCTGTTTTAAGCAGACATGTGCGTAATCATCAATGAAATGAAAACGTAGCCCATCGGGTCCATATTCGCTTTGAAATACAAACCCTCTTCTTTAGTCACGATTCACGAGACTGATATGATATACTCGGAATGGTCGATGCAAACAGTGACGTTCGTTCCTTGAGGGGCACTCTTTATTCAATATGAGAATCTTGGCGGAAAACATAACCCCGATAACAACGGTTTTGACGGTGAAATAATATGTGTCAGTAACCGTGGCAACGTAAGATGGCTGCTCTGTGGCTTCAGTCGCGAGGGGGCCATTTGTCCATTCACCATCATCATCATCATCCGTGCCTGAACCGAACCAAGGCAACACCTTTTAATCAGGCACGTAAATGAGGCAGTCCCGGGTCCTCACTAACCACTAACCAGCGTAAGCACTTCCGTGGCGTGAAGTACTACAGGGAAGGTCAGGATGGTCCAAAAACTACTCAATAAATTTGTTGGTGCCAAGAACGTCACGATTGTACGGACGTGGTATGTATAGTCAACAGATTCAGTTGATTTTACACTGTATTTGAATTATTTGTTCGTCGTGTTGAGCGTACACACTAGTGTGAGCACTTCTGCGTCCTTCTGTGACCCAAATGGTTGCAGCGAAGTAAGCTACCGTAGTTTAGCTTCGCATTGATTTAATGTAGTGGCTAATTTACGGATTAATTTACATGATAGTAGCAAAATATTTGATAGAACATAAGTCGTTTTCTGATTTGATTTCGATATTTTGTAAGATAATTACAATTCAGTGTTTGTTGTACTACAATGTCGAGTAAATATACTGTGTTTTAATTTCCTTGACACTTTGTTCGAAGATGGTGTTTTCAAATGTTTTTATTATTAAAGTTTTATTTAGTATGTTGAGCCTAGCATTTGCTCTTTAGGACTTTCCTCTTTACTTGTGTATCATGTGCAACTGATATCACTTAATTATTGTAATAACTTAACAACAGGGCAAACATAATGAATGCCTGAAGGTAAGAGCTGTATTTAAAAAATAATACTCCGTTTTTATTAGCATTGTCTAAAGCCTTACATTTAACAATGTATTTTCCCAGCTGCGAGGACACCCACAACCAGTCGATCACAGAGCACCTACTGCCCATTTAACTATGTCTATGTACTATAGTTGTGGACAGAAACTTTCATAGCAAACTCTGACTGTACGTGTATCATTTAATTATTGTGTTAAATCTTGTCTGTCTTGATTGTTGTAACCTAGGATACCCAATTTGGTGGCATGGGGGACAGTAGGCAGTGTGGCGCTGGTTTACTTCACAGACTGGCGGGTCATACTCAACAATGTGCCGTACATTAGGGGCAAGTTTCGTAAAGAAGACTGAAGACTTTCTCATTTCATGTGTGAGTGTTTCATCAATAAAACGAAAACTCTCTTCTTTTTCGATATTATGCAGCTGTTGTACTGTGTCAAGCACCCTTAGTGTCGCATCATATCAAGAGTCAGGCCTTCAAAATAATATCACACCTTTTGTAATTGAAAAGGCTTCGTTTAGTTGACATACTTAAACTGTTTTGTGCCAGATATACTTTATAAGCATTATGTAACCCCAGAGACATTATCCACCTGTTGTTATACTGTGTGATTTTGTTTGAAGGTCTGACTTTATGAGTGGGAAGGCACCCCAAAAATATAGCTTGTTTGTTTGTTTGTTTGAAATACCAACTAGGGCTCAGTAATTTTGGAAAATAATCCACTTTTGTTTGTATTAATTTTTTTAAAACCACAATTGTGATTTAATTTGCGATTATTAAGGTCCTTTTCAAATGTATTTTTTGACAATACATCTTGATTACGACAAACTATCTGATTTATTATGCATTATTGGATACTTGGGACATGGGACTTCCCACACATGGGATTTTTTTTTTTTTTTTGCAAGGTAAAAGAAGATCAATTGCATTTGGTACTCTGCGTCACACTCAATAAAATAATGGCCATTTAAATTGCAGCCTTTTCAATTACAAAACTGTGCTCTATTACTTTGTGATTGTATTGCAAATGCATTTAATTGTTCAGCCTTAATAACAACAATAAAATGAGAGGGGGGGTGACTCGTAACACTCCCTCATTAAAATGACAAAGTGCAATAAATTCATTCAAGCTTCCCAAAAAGCAACATTGATACCGTTTTGATAATGACCATTAAATCATAATAAAGAACTTGACGTACATTTGCGTTTGATAATACCAATGGATTTTTTATTTATTTTTTGCTTGTCTGGTGTTGGTGGGTAGCCACATGAGGGGCCCATTTCATACAAGCATCCAACTGACCATTTTTCGAAGATGCAGGCAATCATATTGCAGCATAGAATTTTAAATGTTGCCAATGTGTGCTTCACAGGAGCAGAGCGTGTATATCCGTCGGCTGGGTGGACAAGAGTGAACTTGCTTCTGTTTGACCCGTTTTTAAAAGGGGAAGATGACGATCTCCACGTGCTGCACGGACTTGAGGATGCATTCTGTATTATAAAAATGTTGTTGTGATCCATGATTGTGTAATGTGAATAAACCTTAAATGTGGCATTGTGTGTCTGCCTATATATTATTTTGTACATTCGGTCTATGCCTGAACCAAAATGCAGATGTCGTTGGCATGCTTCCAATCTGAATAGCAGTCTCAGAGGTGGGCTGATAAGTTCACCCCCCTCCCCGACACAATCGTCACGTTATCACGCAGACGGCGAAATTTGCGTGGATAATTTCTCCAGTGCTAGAGGGGGAGGGGAGGGGACTGAGGAAGGATTTAATACAGCGAGGGAACAAAACCACCGTGTCTTGAAGATGGATAAAAACGAGTAAGTATATAAGGTTGAAATCTTCAATAAGCGATTGAACCGGTTCCGTTGAACGCGCATAACGTGCCGTAAAGCAATTCAAAAATATTCGTAAATTAGGAATGATTATTATCGATTCAGCGAGTGTTGTCGGCGTTTACTGTGTATGTGTTCGCAAGTAGCAATGCGACGGTGTGTTCGCTCACGTCTGTTTAGCACAGTTTCGATGCCGATGTTGACCAATGTCGTCTTTTTGGTGGTTGTATTCAGCTTGGGAGTTGCAGCGGCACGTCGACTATGTGTCATTTTGACAGATCTGCATATGTTAACCCTGCACAACGAATCCTCTTTCCCCAACAGTCACTATTTCAATGCACAATGTGTTTTTCCCTGTAAAATTGCTGCATGCAGCTCGCGTTCCATGTAAAAGCTTCACTTTGTTCATTCATAGTGTGGGGGGTGGGGGGCGAGTGACAACGGTTGGCGTTGTGGTGAAATGGCTTCAGATTTCATGTAACCGACGTGAAACTTAAGAGCAGAGGTGGACGTCTAAACAGCGACATTTCACATCTGTTACATTTATTTGACCTTAACGTTGTTGTCAGTGCGCCTGCACCACCTCAAATTACGGCTGTTTTGGCCAGAAGAGATCATTAATGTTGCTTTCGGTTAACATTGTTGCTACCTGATACCAACATCAAGGTAAAGAATAGCAATGGTGTTTTTTCCCCCCGGAGATGTATTTCACAATAAAACAAAGCGACCAGAATTTTAGGCATCGTGTATATTGGTTATGATAACAGTAAAACACGTGTGAACGACAAACTGTATACACGGTACCACTGTTGTTATGAATAAATTAAAAATGCACATTTAAAAAAATATTTTGTATACTACTTTGTATACATTTTATTTTATTTCATTATCAATTTCATAATTTGCAACATCACAGGGTTTTCTGGTGATAATTTTTGCACATGCACAGTCAATCGCCTCTTTTTACTATTTACTACGTGGAATCTTTGTTCATATTGACCACAGATGTCAAACTTCAGTCCTCCAGGGCTAGTATCTTGCATGTTTTTGCACCCTCTCAAACATACACGATTCAAATGATTAGGATCATTTTCAGACTCCTGCAGAGCTTGCTAATAAGCTAATCATTTGAAACAGGTGTGTTTGGGAGAGAAAAATGGAAAACATGCAGGATGCCGTCCCTCAAGGACTGGAGTTCAACACCGATGATATAGACCAGTAGTTCTCAAATGGGGTACTTGAACGGATTCCAGGGGGTACTGGAGATTTTAAATAAAGCAAATGTGCAAAAATCCTTTTAAAATTAATTATTGAAGTCATTAAATGTTTCAGGAAAATACAAGTTCATTAAACACATTTTATGTTCAGTATCTTATTCAATTACATTAATTTAAAAACCCAGATTCGCCCCTATACTATGTAGAATGGTTTGACCCAATTCAAGTTAATGATTTATTTCTGTGAAGGTATCTTCGTAATGTATCCCAAAAGAGGACACTTTAAGTTGAATATTTTTCTGTGAACAAATATGTATTTATAATGATTTCTTTTTTAGAATAGCTGTGACACTTAATGTTGATTTATTTATTTTTTTGCCGATTTAAATTTAATTTAAGTTAATGATTTATTTTTGTGAACAGATATAACAGATAAAGAGAACATTTTATGTTTAATATTTTTTGGGGGACGAATATTTACTTATAATTATTCCGTATTTGAGAACAGGTCTGACACTTTCCTGTTTTAAAGAACAAATATATAATAGTAATTAAGTTATTACTTTTTGATAACATCTTTTTTATGATCCAAAGGAGGCCACTTTATGTTGAGTATTTTTGTAGACAATACAAATGAAGTTTGAAAGGCTCAAAAATTTAATAAATCAGACACCGATGGCATGTTTTAAGTCTTTTTTTTTCATTACATAAAAATGCTTTACACTGGTTAAGGGGTAATACAGGGGGTACATCACTGAAAAAAGTTTGAGAACCACTGATACAAACCAATGATGCCAGGCATGTTGCGTCAACACATGATTGCTGAAGACAACTCTCAACCCTTTAACATCAAAGTATAAAATAGCACCAAGCAACATTTGTACTAAACCTTTATTGCTAATCATTTTTGAGCCAAAACCAGATAAATTGAGTTACCAAAAACAAATATATTATTGAAAAATATTCGGCTCCTCAAGAGTTAATTCAGATTTGCCTATACAGCATGACCGAATAGCAATGAAAATACTTGATGTTCAGCATGAACCACAACAGTGGCGTAACACTATATTTTACGCTTTCAGCAACATTTTTGTTTGTTTACTTAGTTTAAAAAATAACAATTGTGATATCAGGCATAAAGATTGTAATTGCAAAGGAAGAAATTAATTCAAGTCACAAACATGGTGCAATGCATGTAAAAGGACGGTGAACATTACTTTATTTAATCAATGTTGTTGTTGTTTTTTTACATTACTGACTTTTTAACTGATGTAGAAAGTACTTGTTATAATATTTTTTTAATATGCTTTTATTTCGAAAACTAAAATTTTGACTTCCTTTCATTTTTCTTCCTTCTCCCTGTCATCCCCGACTCGGTTAATGTTCTCTTGTTTTCCTCGCGGATGCAGTTCCTCGTTGGGGCCTGTTGCGAACCGGGCGGGAGGCGGGGGTTGTGATTTGGCCGCGCGGACCGCGGCGGAGCGATCTGCGCGACGACAAAGAGCACAGAGAAGTTAGCTCCGCGATTAGCCGGGGCGAGCTCGCCGTTCCAAGTGGCGCGGCGCGTGTTCGTGCTATGCTCGACGCTAGGCTAACAACATAAAACAAAATACTTTAAGGCCGCTAACTTGATTTACACTCGCGTGCGAGAATGGAAAAGAAAAGGTGGGATTGCACAGCACTCCCGAAAGGCTGGAAAATGGAAGAAGTGACCAGAAAGTCGGGTTTGTCCGCCGGGAAAAGCGACGTCTATTATTTTAGGTACTTATTCGGGCTGTGCGTCGACTTCTTAACTTACAAGTGTGTGCGGCAGCGTGTTCGCGGATGGATATACGCAGCAGGCAGCACTATTTCGGGAGAGGGGGGGGATGGGGGGGGGGGGGGGGGGGGGTCGGAGTTCAAAGTTTGGATCGGCGGCTTAAAAAAGAAAACAAAACAAAAAACGGCGTCTGGCTACTTGTAGTTGACGTTGGTCAGCAGTCCTGTATTCCCGCTACCCTATCCCTTCACCTGAAGTGAACCAGCAGTATTGTGTTCTCCTTTAGCAGAGGAGACGAGCCAGATGAGGAACAGAGGCAAGAGAGGGGGGAGGCGGGTCGGTTGTATAGTTTGTGGTAGGCCCACCAACCCTGTCTAATCTCTTCTGTTTTCTGTATTGTGTGACGTAAGACGCATCGTGTGTGCATGAATGACGTGCACGGCAAAACTCTATATTGTAACGTTCTTAATCGTCATGATTCACATGCAAATTGTCAGAAAGGTTCCATTGTGTCAAAAGATACAGTCCGACTGGAAACTGCAAGCTTTCCCTCGGGAAACAATCCTGCTGGAGTGTTACACGCGTTCCCAGTTGGCTCACGCACTCCTGGAAGGATACTTCGTGAGGTCCTCCACAGCGGTAGTTGATGATATTCATGCATTCAAAATTGTGCGTCTTGGTAACTCGCTTAAACTTCAAAGAGGACAAATATTTGGAATGCCAGATGGGGTAAGTAGAGAGGTTGCTACAGCATGTGATCAACACCACTGAATTTTGACTAAGATTTGTCTTGCTTTCTTTGGCATTGGTGAGATTGGACTTTCCACTGATGGCTCTGGTGTTTTATCTGGCTCATACTTGGAGCAATGACACGTCATTGGTGTCGACCCCCTAGGACGCTCCAGTTTCCAGAGAGCCGGTGTCATTGATGTTTCCGACATGCCCCTCTTCTGTCACGCCTGATTCAAATGATCAGGCTCTGTGGAAGCCTGGTAACGATCGTGATCGAAACGGGAAAGTAACAGATTGAAAACGGTTAGGATACAGCTCTCGAGGATCGGGGGGGGGGGGGGGTTGTGCCAAATCCACAGTTTTACGCACTACTCCAGGCTGTACCATTGAAGTGTTAAACTCAGTTTGTTGTTTTTGCTTTGAATATCATGAGACACCAGTCCTGGAACCTTTCTGACACACCTTTACATTTGGGAGTTGTCGCTCCCAAGCGTGGGTCCACAACCAGTTTCATTGTTTTTTGAAACATTCGCTTCTCCTGAAAAAAAAAAAAAAAAATCTCGTGTGGACGTGATGTCCTGTGGCAATTAGAAGTGAGCTGACATGTTTGTAATGCATTGTGCAGGGTTTCAATCCATCCATTCAGAAGTTTGTGTGCTCGTTGCATGCCACTTGTGTAGCCGTCAGCCCGCCGCTTCCCGCCTTTCAATGTTGAATGTAAAGACGTGTCATCATTTCAAGGATGCTCACATCTTTTCTTTATGCACGCTTAGTCCATCTGGGAAAAAGTTCCGGAGCAAGCCTCAGCTGGCTCGTTACCTGGGCAACCAGATGGATCTGAGCTCATTTGATTTCCGCACGGGGAAGATGCTGATGAGCAAACTGAACAAGAACCGCCAGCGGATGCGCTATGACAACAATAGCCAGAACAAGGTGAGCCAAGTCGGGAGTTCTCTAAGGTTCTCTAAATGTCTCCCATCTTGCCCTATCTGCCATACACGCCGGGATTTTTTTTCTCCCATCAAAACCGAAGGTGTCGAAAACTCTGCCCTAATTGGAGATTTGCCAAATTCTCCACGTTTGTGTGTAGCAAGCATAAATCGAAGAGTTACGTCGTCACTCTATTTCTTGCAAAATACGGAAGTTCTTTCTGATTGGACAGAATTTGGCGAAACTACTGCCGCCTAGCGGCTAGGCATTCTTGTAAGTCAGGTGTCAAACTTTTTTTTTCCCCCTCACCCATGGGCCACATTGTACTAGGGCCAGAATGACTGATGTTAAATACATTTTAAGTGGTTTTCACACATTTACCTAGTTTTGAGATCAGAGGCCAGTATAAACCGTTCACAAGAGAGATCAGTCACAAAAAAAAAATGGCTTTTCTTTTTCCCTCCCAAATTTTAGGTTGAAGACAACTTTCAAGTTTGGTATTTTAGCCAGAAACTTGAAGTCAAATTAGTATTTCGCGGGCCACATCAAATGATGTGGTGGGCCAGATCTAACCCCCAGGCCTTTAGTTTGACACCTGTGTTGTAAAAGAATGAAACAACACTGCGCATTTGTGTAGCAGCAAAATTGTTGTATTTATTTTTCAAGAAACAAAGCCATGTGAATGAATTTTTTTTCTTTTTGTGAGAATATGTGGGTTTAAATAGTCCTGGTTATGTGTAGACAAGGCTATTTTCTCCTAAGAAAAATCTTCATATTTCTTTCCAACAGAATGGATTTTTTTTTTTCTGGTTATGTGTAGACGAGGCTATTTTCCCCTAAGAAAAATCTTCATATTTCTTTCCAACAGAATGGATTTTTTTTTTTTTTTTTTGAGAATATGTGGGATTAAATAGTCCCGGTTATGTGTAGACAAGGCTATTGTCTCTTTGTATTTCTTTCCAACAGAGTTGATTTGAAATCATTAGGAGGTCGAACAATTTGCCGTTGTCCCAAACATGGAGTCCGTTGCTGGGCTTGCCCATGTGTTATAGGCACATAAAAATTTGCAGTTGGAAAACCAGGTTTAAGATTTTCAATTGGTGGCTGCACTGTTTTAAGGGTAAACCGGACCTGAACACGTCGCTTCCAGTCAGACAGACAGCCTCCATATTTAAGCAGCCTGTTACCAAGGTTACCAACCATCCCAGCAACAAAGTCAAGACAGATCCACAGAAAGCTGTGGACCAGCCCCGTCAGGTGACTTGATTGTATTTATTTATTCCAAAACTGGATTTACACTTTTTTGATTTACACTTCCATACTTCAATAGGGAAACCACTTTTTAAATTTTTTTGTGTCTCTAGCTATTTTGGGAGAAGAAATTAAGCGGTTTAAATGCATACGACATCGCCGAAGAGTTGGTGAAAACGATGGAGCTGCCTAAAGGTCTCCAGGGTATGTAAGCTAATCACTTTCTGTCGTGACACCGGTGAATTTGGAAGCGAGAAGAGCTGGCACGCTGTTCCCCATTTGTTAGGAACAAGCAAGCATTCACACTCTCAGTTTAGTTCTAATTGGAAATGGAAAGGAAAAAGTGCTAGTTTTCCACTGTGTCATGATCCGTTGTTTTTTTTTTGCCTTTAATGGGGACCAGAAACCCCCCACAGAAATGGAAAAACCACAAAGTAGTGTCACCCCCCGGGATTTTCATGCATGTGTATTTGGGTACCTGAATATTTTAAATGCGAAAAGTATTTATACTTTACATCCTTCAGACAAATATTACTGCAATACATAAATTTACTTAATTCTTAAATTATTAAACATTTTACAGTAAATGTACTTGTCTCACAGAGAGCCAAGGTTGGCCTAATACAGTCGGCCCCCGGTTAACGAACACCCTCTATTATGAACTTACGAGCGTGGTCCGCGGAGTTTTTTGTCCCCCACTTACGCACAGACCATTCGCCTTATGAGCAATCTGACATGCCGGCCATTGTATTTGTTCATATATTATCGCTTTGCCACGTCATCAAAATCAGTAGTTAAAGCTTGTCAAGGCAACGTTGAACGATATTGCTCTTACAATGTCACAGTCACTGTCTCAGTCACGGTGTCAGTCACGGTCTCACTCACGGAGATGCTATTGGCCGGCGTCACGTCAATCACAGAAATGCTGATATGCTATTGGCCGAACGCCTTTATCTAGCTTGATGGCACAGCTGGTCGGGACGGAAGGAAGGAGAGAAAATGAGTCAAAAACTGAAGGAAGGAATGTTGTGAAGACTTTGCAAACTTTATCTGTTAGACATGGCTTCTAAAATTGCTAGTGGCGGTAAAGGAAGAAGTAAGAGGATGATGACAATAGAAACCAAGCAGCAGATGAAAAAAAAAAAAATACGAAAGAGGCGCACGCATGGCTCGTGAGTATGGCCGTAACCGCTCGGCAATCTTCTAAGGGCAAGACTTTCCTTGCCGGGGGACGGACCTCGATCGACAACAAAATTGAGAGGCTTCTTCTATTATGGATTAAAGAGAAGGAAATCGCCGGTGATATGTTCTAGTTTGAGAAAAGTTCCCGTTTAAGAAAATAAATCAATAAATTCTGCGGGTTGGTCTCTGCTCCCCTCCGCCTCCACCCAGCTCAAGTCACGTCGCCCCAAAGGTAATGTCATTTTTCCTTTGTATATTTATGTTATTTAATTTAACTGTACAGTAGGTTATGTTACTCATTTTTAATATGTGTATAAAGTCGTGATGTTATTACCTAAGGGTTTTGCACGCGTTGCACGCATTCACGAATTAACATAGGTTTGGATTGCCCGTCATACGAGCAGTTCGAGTTACGAGCGTAGCCGCTGAACGGATTAAGTTCGTAACACGGGGGCCCACTGTATTAGTTGCACCTGGAAGTCTAATTGGAGTGAAGCCTGCAGCTGACCAAACATGATAACAGGCAGAGTTTACACTTGAAATTCCAATTTATTTTAAAAGAAATCTAAGAGTGAGATGAAGCCTCCTCCAAGATACGTGATTGTAGCACTGGGAGCCAATGAGGGCAGGAGTTTTAGTCCTATCTACGCCTCCTCCCTGAGATTTTTGTTTTTGCACATTGCCTCATATGGGAGCAGAACGTAACATTATGCACACCCTATTGCATCAAGTCTGTTAATTAATGATGAAAATGAAATAAAACAGTATACTATGTCTCTTTTTGACACCTGTTTAAAGGGCAGTAATTTGAAAGTGCTCCAGTTTTTTTTTTTTTTTTTTAATGGTAACCATGATAGGGATCATTTATACCAAAGGCATGATTATTCTTTATTTGAATTCATTGGTATACCAACCACTATGGATAATTTGATGCTTCATTTATTTTAATTAAGTAAATTATCAAACTAATTTCACCACCATAATTCTTTCTCATATTTTATATATTGATAAAGAAACAAATATTGTTTAGATATTTGCAGTTATTAATGGTTAATGTATTGACAGGCTTTTTCTTTGTTTGAATATGAAATGTCCAATTTCATTTGAATGCACCACCTACATAGTTAACGGCTGACGCAACGCAGGCTGACGCAGGAGACTTGTGGCGTATTGTCCAATGACTTTGAGTAGAGCTTTTTTAGCTTCTTGCGATATTGGTCCTGCCTTCTTTGGAAGGTCTTTTGGCTTGCCTTTAGTCTCGCTAAAGAAGTGGAAGTGCGGCAGTCACTTCTTTCCTTTACTAAGCACTGTGCCAATGAAGTTCCAGACATATTTTGTTTTGAGATTACAATGGCTTCGTTGAGCAACTTTGTGCAGTGGCACAATACATCGTCACTCGGGACAATAAGGCACGCTCGGTTCCCACCATAACTTAATATTTTTCAGTCATTACCAAGCCTATACCTGTTTTTCATTCAAATATTTACTGTAATGGAAGTTCTTCAGATTCCTAATTTTGTTGCACAAGGCATTCTGTCCTCATCGATCCTATTCTAACCCGTCCTGGCCTATCTTCTATTAAGCTACTCTACCTTTAAACTTATACGTCGCCATAGGATACGAACTCTGTCATCGACTGAAGGTTTCTTGTCGACCCACTGATGGCGTTTCACAAAGCTCTGTACCGACTCCACATATTTTTTTCATCATACATTTGCGTATGAAATGTCACAATCGCTTGCCATTCCAAAGGCAAAATTGGTGGCGCCCCACGAGTCTTTATTCAACTATCCCTTGTTTTTCGCAGTAAATGGGGACCGAAAACTCCCCACCAAAAGTGAAATCTGCTAAGTAGTATACCTGGGATTCACCTCTGGGCGGGAGAAGATCACACCTCCTGCCCTGATTGGTTGATGGTCGCGTCAAGTGACAATCAAGTGTCTTGTAGGAAAGCCCGTCTCCTCATCAACTCATTCACTCTAATTCAACGTCCGATCGCCACTATTACAAGAGCCAACTGCGGCTCTCTGTGATCCCGACTGCAGTGAAGGGATGGAAATGGGAAAGGATAACAGTACAGTTATTGTATAAGGTTTAATAATGTAAGATTTCAGTACATAGGTGTGCTGCGGTAGGTTGACGTCCGAGGATTGCCCGTGGCATCTCCGTTTAGTTAATTCATCGTTAAAAAAAAAATAAAGGCGATAGGTTTGGGGCTGTTTTTATTAATACCTCATACTATTGAAGTTTTTCTTTAGTCAATAATGTACTTTACACCTGTGTAAAAAATTAAAAACCAAATGTTCAAGCAGGTTTTGTGGTTATTAAAAGCATGCATCAACACACTTTTCTAACTTGTGCGTCATTGCGCTGTCAGGTGTGGGTCCAGGCTGCACAGACAAGACGCTGCTATCAGCAATCGCAAGTGCACTCCACACCAGCGCCGCCCCAATCACCGGACAGCTGTCGGCGGCCGTTGAGAAGAACCCGGGGGTGTGGCTTAACACCTCACAACCGCTTTGCAAGGCCTTCATCGTCACAGATGAGGACATCAGGTGCTTTTTACAGTCTTGTCACACAAGTGTAAAAAACAGTTTACCGTTCTCAAATGATGATACAATACATGTGCTGCTCAATTTACAAATGTTCGACATACAAATATTGTTATTTGCTGTGCGTGTTAACCATAGTTTGAAGAAATATTTGGTTTTAATTATGCATTTAATGTTTCTGATCCAATCTTAAGTTGAGGCATGGCAGGTCTAGTCACTATCTACTGCTAGGGCTACTGAAAATGATGTTATAATAGCTGGAAAGCAGGCTGCATCATAGAGCAAACTTTTTTTGCGCCATGATCTACTTTTCCAGCGACCGGCCCTCCTGCAATCGAAATTTTTCTGGAGGATGTCAGGTGTCTTGACATACTTAATTACCAATGGCAAAACTCAACATTTATAAATAAAATTTGATTGATTGATTTTGGGATTAAACTACTGTATAATGTATACGTGCTTAGTAATGACAGTTATGCTTTGTAAAGGGGTTCGTGAGTCAAGAAAAATTTATTAAATGTGGCTCCCTGGCCATTGAGGTCCCAATTTGAGCTTCACAATAGGGATTAGACCCATTATCAGCAGGGTTGGTTATTGGGACGATGTTTGCCATGTTGGTGCATAACGGCATTGGCCTAATATATATATATATATATATATATATATATATATATATATATATATATATATATATATATATATATATCTTATGGCTGATGAACTCTGTCATTGTGTCTAATGCGTCCTTGTGGAGTCTCGCGCCAGCGTTGTCCCACCCATTGCAGCATCTGATAGGTTAGCCGTGCAAGAGCCTTGTCTTAAATGTCCGCTAGACCACCAGGATAACCCACACTCGTAAAGTTAGGACTAGGCATGGGGGGGGCGTGTGCGTAAGCCACAGGAGAAGTTGCTAATAACCAATTTAATTATTATTGCAATGTTATTTTAAGACTTATTTTACATTTTTGTAGTATTGATTGAGAGATCCCAAGCATTTTTACTGCAATAAATATGAATAGAATCCTTGAAACGAACATCGGCTTTAAGTATCAGTTTATCTGCCTGGACTACCAATTATCTGTATTGGTCCAGAATAAAGCGTAATGGTCAAGCTCTTCTTCAGACACTTGATAAAAGCCGTTTATTTCTTTGCATAGGGCTATGTAGTGAAAACTGCTGCTTTGATGGTGTTGGAATTGATCCATTTCATTTGAAGAGAGATTTGAGTTGCTATCAGTGAGAGAAAACAAGCTGTACAAGCTGCAAAAAAATGGCGGGCTGATTACCAGTGTGCTGTTGTGTCCCAGGAAACAGGAAGAGCTGGTTTACAGCGTGAGGAAGCGTCTGGAGGAGGCCCTCATGGCTGACATGTTAGCGCACGTAGAGGAGGCGGCGGCGGCCGGCGAGGGCGACGTAGTCAAGGACGAAGGCAACGGCAGCGAAGACATGGAGAGCGTATAGCGCAGGTGCTCCGAGCCCAGGCGGCCGTCGCTATCTGTTCCTCACATCTTCATCTTCTTCGCGGACATAGGACGAACCCTTTCTGACCCCGTCTATCCTTTCCTGCCGTTTACATCCAAACAAATGGCAGACTGACTCAATTGTGGTGTCCGAAATGGCCACTGGATGGCAGCAATATGTGAAATTGCCCACTTTAGCCAATACAAGTCACATATCTCTGAACTGTCACTCACTGCTGGATAAAATGAACATCAATTCTGACATCAAATTTGAGTATTTTACCAACTTTTTTTTTTTTTGGGGGGGATAATCAGGTCAATGAAACGTATTTTAAAGAAGTTTCGATATAAAGGTCATGTGTTTTTCAGTCATCTTAAATTTTAACCATTCCCTCTGTGCGCAACAGAGTGGTGGTGGTGGGAGGAGGGGTCGCACTTACATGCTCTCCAGTGTGGATGTCCACACAGTTGTATGTCTTTTTTTTTTTCCCCTTATTGTCATGGTGACCACATACACTGAGGAAAACAAGTATTCGAACACCGTGCTAATTTTGCAAGTTCTTCCACTTCTGAAATCATGGAAGGGCTCTGCAATTTTTGTCTCAATGCGCATATCCTTTCTGGGACATAAAGAAAGTAATCCGAAAAATCGTAAATGATTTTAAGAAAAAATGTGCATGTTACAGCTGCAAATAAATATTTGAAAACCTGCACCCATTGGCGGCCTAGTGGGGAAGATGACCCCAAGAAAAGGATTTGTTTTTGCCATGTGAAGTGTAATTGTGATAAAATCAGGATTGGCGTCTTTTTTTTGTTTTTTTTTTCAGGCACTTTTTTCTGCTTAGACAAACGTTTAACCTGTATAAATGCTTTAAAAAAAGTAGTTGACAGTTGTTGAATGTTGGTTTATGTTGCTTTTTCCTTTTGTCAACGTTAAAGAGGATACAGGTTTAGGTATAGAGTACTTATACAATGTGCTGCATTTACCGTGATGCCCCCAAAGCTCCCACAGGCGCATGCGAAAAACACTTCCTTCATACAATTTGCAATTGTCAAGCAGCTTGGTGAAATAACTGTCGGAATCATTAGAAAACGTAAAAACCTAAACACATTGTGGTTTCAGGATATTTTTTTGGTCTCAGTATTCACCTGAGATGAAAATTTCAGACTTGTCCAGGACTTCGCAGGGTGTTCAAATACCGGTACTTATTTTCCTCACTCTATACCGCAATTGACATCCTCCTGACATTTCACGGAGTCATGCTTTTGTAAATCATAGTTTCTTGAGATTTAAGGTAATTATTAATTCCCACTTGAACTTGTCTGTTCAATATCAGCAAGCTGGAAGCTGAAATAAAATTTGATTGTATTTGTTGAATAAACATTATGCTGTAAACGGTTCTTGTTCAATGAATTACAAAATACTAATTTTTACATTCATTTTTATAACTTAAGGATGGGTGTTTTGCTGCTTGATAGAAAACCTGTTGCATTTAGATTTTAATTCAATGCACACATTTTACGTGTGTGTGTGTGTGTATATATATATATATATATATATATATATATATATATATATATATATATATATACGTATATATATATATATATATATATATATATATATATATATATATATATATATATATATATATATATATACTGTATATATATATATATATATATATATATATACACGCACACGCACACACAGTACAGGATGTGTTTTCATATCCATTATGTCGAAGATTGGTTTCGATTTAGAAAATACGACGTTGCGACAGTTTGGCATGGAAAAAAAATCTAAAAAAAAAACTTCAAAACATTGAACGTATCAACGCAGCCATCAAGTTCAAATTGTAATCGAAGTATATGAAAATAAGCGGACTATGTGCACCGTTGTTGAGGTGGTTTTTAATTGAACAAGCAAGCTAGTTAGCGTCTTGAATGTCGCTTCACAAATGAGGGGTACTAATGGACAAAGTGACCAAAAAACGTGGAAAACACGATGATGTGACCATTTGGCAACGACATCGAACAAAAGCATGGGCAGAACACGACTGTGCATGTGTTATGTGACAAATGTGCGTGCTCTTTTTTACTTTATGTCATCCGAAGATCGGGGAATACGCCAATTGTAATTTGTCGTCAGATCTTTATTTAACGAGTTTATTTCTGATTTCATTCATGGATTAAAGCAAGTTGTGCGACGGCGGTGTTTACCTGGACAGCAGGCCCTCCAACCGAAACGCGGAGAACAGTGAATCGGAGAGGTCGAATGTTTGAAATGCCTTTCGAGTGATCATGCAATTTAATAAAGTCATGTAATTTAATTAAATAAGGTAAAGTCTAGGACTCTAGGTATATGTCTAGGTTACTCCTTTTCCACCAAGAAATACTAGTGGGACTGTATATCCCATAGACCACGATACTTGTACAAAAAAAAAAAAAAGTGGCAGAGAAGTGAAAATGATCACCAAACGCCTACAATACACAGTAATAGGTGTATGTAATATGTAGTAAAACACGTATAATATGCATCTATTCACGTAGTGCTAGGTGGTTAATTCACGAGAAATTGTCATCCCAGCACTGGCTTGTTTTGTATGGAAAAGTTGCTCGTAGCCACTAGAATGTCTACATAGGTGTGTAATGAACCGCTGGGATGCAATTTCATTTTATTGCTACCATTTCTATACTGTCATTTTTTTTTCCAAAAGCGCAACGGGAGTGAAAGGGTTAAGTCCGGCATTCTTGCTTTGTTACTTATGTTAATAGGAGGAAAAGGTATCAAGGCAAAATGCTGTTGAACCATAGGTACTGTATATCTATATGGCCAAATGCTTCTGGGATATAAAACCCATGACAAAACTTTGTCACTGCTAAGATATATCAAATAAAATGCAAATCACATAAAGCTGTCACTCTCAGCTGACTAAAAAAGGTAATCTCAAACAAAAACACATTTGAGAGAAGCACGCAAGAAAAAAGGAGCACACGAGACAAAGAGCATTCGAGAAAAAGAGCACAAGCAAGGAAGAAGAGCATGCAAGAAAAAAAGGAGCACCCAAGAAAAAAGGAACTTTTTCTCTACCGAAGTGGTTGGTGTGGGTGGAGGGGATGTGGACTCGCTGCTGATTGGGCGACAGGGTGCAACGTGATTGGACGTACACGATGTTAATTGGACGGTTAATCCTGCTAGTTTTTCTTTTTTTAAAAATGAGTGCAACCACAAAATGTCAAATCGTCCGTATATAAATTAAGCACCAACTTTTGACTCGTATTTCTTGCGCATCCCAATATTGATGTCCTTAGGTAGTGTGTTTGAAGTCACTTGAATTTGTCACTTGAGCTTTATGGGTTCAACTCCAGCTGGTGTCACCTATTTTTTTTTTCTTTTTTACTGTGCTTGTTTGTTTTCCCCGTGTTTGCAATTTCTTACAGACAACCAGTGGTTGAGAAGCAGCCGCTATGTTTTGCTTATTTATTGATGAACAGAACGTTTCGGCCCTAAGTGTTCTGTTCATCAATAACAGTTCGGCGTTGGAGCAGTAGTGTGTAGACTTTCTTCTGTGCATCAATACATATATATTAGAAGCTCAAGAGGTTAAGTCAGCATTGATTATGCAATCAGTGCAGCGGTGTAATGCAGTATAATGCTGAAAGCTTCTAATAAGCTACTTTTAACTCTTTCAGTGCCATGGATGAGAATTTTCGTCATGTAAAATACCTGCTTGTGTGCCAGTGACAAGAATTGTTATCCACTTTTTTTTTTTTGAATGAGTAGATGACACTCGTGGCCAGCACTCCTCTTAATATTATGCCAATTGAACAGCGTTGTTTTTCTAGGTAAAGAATGGAATCCAATCGTCCATATGGTACCATCGATGTCGAGGTAGTCATACGATACAATATTCCGGTCTTGAAAAATGCGTCAAAATGCTTGAAATCGTCCGGCACGCCGGGGCATAGGTGTGAAAGTCCAGGCCCGGGAGCCAGATCGGGCCCGCCACATCATTTTATGTGGCCTGTGAAATGCTGATTTGACTTCAAGTTTCTGGCTAAAATGCCAGCTGTCGAGTTGTTTTCAACTTTCAATACTCTTTGGTTAAAAGAAAAATACGTTTTTGTTTCCTTTTTATTTCTATTCTCGAAGAGTTTTTTAACCAACCTCTGATTTTCAAACGAGCAAGTGTGAAACGAACACACTTAAAATGTATATGACTCGCAGTCATTCCGGTCTTCTGACAGAGCCTATAACTACAATGTGGTCCACGATAAAAATGAGTTTGACACCCTTGCCTTTTCAGACAACGCATAGCGCTGAAAAAGTTAAAACAACGAAAACGTCAGGTCAAAGACCGGATGGTGGAAGCAGCAGTTTGGACGAACAGAACGCAATCAGAAAAGCAAAACCAATAAAACAAGATCTACGTAACATTCATTTTATTTTATTTTATTTTAACTAGATACAGTGAAAGAAAAAAAAAAATCTCTTTATATGACTTTAAACTTCTTCCTGAAAAATTGAAAAAAGCCTTTAGGAGAAGGGAGGGTGGGGGAATGAACAAGTACCTCTTTTAATCTCCAAGATAAATGAAATGATATGGTTGAGGAACGTGAATGAAAACTACAAGTTCAGGCACTGATAAGGTATCACTCTCCCTTTATGACATCGTTAAGTCTTGAGGATGAAAAGGCCACACTGTTGATTTGTATAGGTCTTCTTCTTCATCTTGTACAAAAAAAAGAAGAGAAAAACAAAACTAACACAAAACGCTCTACCTGCCCTCTGTGATTACATGTCAGTAGGACACATTGACAACATGACATGGGGGGGAAAACCATGACAATAACACTGATTTGTTCTCCTCGTTAGCCATCACCTCGCGCCAAAATGGCCAGACGTGTTTTGCGATGGGGGAAGAAAACGGGGGAAATGAGAAACAAACTTCATTGACATATGAAGGCGATCCACATTAAGTATGGTAGCTACATTCAAAGAACCAGTTGCATAATTACTGTTCACTCACACCGACTCGGCACGTATCCTCGGTGCCCCCTCCCCCCAAATCGGAAAAGAAAACCATCCCTCCGAGTGGCCTTTTTCAAGTCAAACAAGAACTAAAAACCTTCAAGAGCCTTGCTTTCCGTTTGTTGTCCAACTTTGTAAAGTTCATCTACAATACACTCTAAACTTCAAACTAATATTGCCATTTATGTAAAAAAATCTACAATGTATAGGCTAACAAAATATATATTTTTATATATATTTAATTTTTGGAAAACGAAACGCTTCGAGAGTAACTTAGGGAGTGAATGTACACGTCACGCTTCTCTCCAAAAGGAGGCGGAAGAAGGCGAGGGGCGCTAATTCAGTGGGAATGCTCGTTTCTGGAAAAGGAAACCTCCGTGACGCAAAACCGAAAAAGAAAAAAGTGGTCTGACCAAACGTTCCCTCCGTACAAGGGAAAAAAAAAAAAAAAACTTTTAACCCCCCCCCCCCCCGCCGGGCTTTCAATTCAGGGGGTAAATAAATGGTAGCCCTCAAGTTTGCTGGCATTGTCGCTGAGCCATTTGAAAGAAGCGCCCGCCTCTCCACGAGCGCCTTAAATGGCTTCTTTTGTTATTCCAGCCAACTGGACACCTTCAACAAACTGTGCTTTGTCTCGTTTGTGTGCGCGCTTTAGTTGCAAAGCAAGTAGACACCTGAAGTCACGAGGACCATTTGAATTTGTCGTCCCAAAAAGAAAAAAAAAAAAAGAAAGAAAAAAGCAAGAACTGCTCAGTGATGCTAATGGAAATGCTCCCCTCAAATTAGGAGCCCCCGATTCCAGGGTGTCCGGATGAACTCTGCATCCCAATTGTCCAGAAATGGCCACCTTGCATTTTATGGCCTCTTCAAACAATTGCTGATTAAAAAAAACAAAACAAAACAAAACAAAAGTCACCGAATTTAGGCAATTCAACTATGGGCGTGGTTACATAACATATGTAAGACTGTACCATCACACTGGGAATGACATACATTAAAAAATAATTGCTCATACACATAAGCAATTCCTCACAATAAATGTTCCTCACATGTAAAGCAATTTGCTTAAATGTCAAATAGAAAACATTGTGTAACATCGAGGCACAAATCTATGATTCAGTTTGTGTTTCTTTTTTCCATGCACCAGAGCAACTCTCGGCAGTGTGTCAAAAGTCCTAAATTGTGACCAAAAACAAAAGAAAGAAAAGTTCTCCGGTGTTCAATAGTATGGCGGAAACAAAATGTCAAAGTTCTTTGTACAGATATATATATATATATATATATATATATATATATATATATATATATATATATATATATATATATATATATATATATATGAAAAAACACAAGCCAAAAAACAAAAAAGTTCTTCACATTTGAGCTTGTAGTCATTGTTGGGAGTGCGACAAACAGGCTGTGTCCATTTTGGCAGTTTGTGTGTATGTGTGTCTCGGAACGGAAAGGACAACAGATAGACATGTCCACATATGCACGCGCACCCACTGAGAGTTAACAGGTGGAAGAAATCTGTTAAGGCCACATCCTCTGAGAGCCAAGGAACCAGCGCATCTGCAAAAAGAAATGTCCACATGTTAAAAGAAGAAAAATCTCAATACAAAAATGTTTGTGTTCATTTCATGTTATTTCAATTCAAATTGTGAAAGTATTCATGACTCTTCAATAAAGCAATCCATTCAACCAGTTTAACTCATTCGATGCCAGGGACATATTTTCATGTTTTATTTATTTATTTTTAAGAGTCCAGACGTTCAATCCCAGATTGTGAAGCCATTGAATAGCGATCGATTTAATACTTAAGTATCTTGCTGTGAGTATACATTGCACACAGTACGTATAGAAATGTAGGCGAGCCAAACTTCAAAATAAACACCAAATGATAAAAGGAAACAATGAAATGGCCTTTATCGGACTCGGGAATTGCTTTTAATGGTCGTCGCATCAGAGCTACCAAGATCAACACGCCACAACAGCAGTCACTGATAAAGGACAGTGAGAAACTACTCAGTGAACATTATGCACTCAAAGTAATCAGACATGGCAAACTGACATCGTTAAAAGTACATCAATATGTTAAACTTTAATAACTGAAAATATCTAAAACAGGTGTGTTTCCATTAACCTCAAACTAGCCCTAAAAGCAAAATGTGCAAAAGCAAACATTGATGGTAATACTGAAAAACCCCCCGCAAGAAGGATTTTAAGCAGAAATTCTTTTTTTATTTTTGACGCGTTAACAAGGAGACATTTCTCAAAAGTTGCAGTGGAAAGGATTTTTCTTGCGTTGCCTCTAGTCATGTGACCCACCCGGTCACATTCAAGTGACGTCGCATGACTAGCATTCCTTTTTGGATTCATGGTGGCTGCATAATGGGACGGAAGAAGTAGTCCCGACAAGACCTTGGAGGTTTTGAAAACTACTTTTGGGCGTTGTACGCCCGTATTTACTCCTGTTTGCCTGTCCGTGCGTGCGCAATTGCGCTCCTGGGATCAGGAAATGTTTTAGTTCTTATTTTTCCTTCCTTTGGTGCCATTTCGCCTGGTTCGTATTGACTTGCTTGCCGGATGGCTTTTGTCCGCAAGGAGGCTGTCGTGCATGCACAATACATGCTGCATACAAAAAAATGGAGCGAGCGGAAGGATTGTTGCACTTGGTGCTTGGATTGTGGCTGTTTTGGAATACCGCATCAACTAAAAGACGATATTAACTTCAAATCGGTCAAAGGAAAGAGACGGAAGCAAAGCTCGTTCATTCTTTTTCCTCTTTCTGTCGTTCATGGCGGCTATTTCCCCCGTCTAGTTTTCCATGCTGCATATTCGCATCGGTCTTGGACCGTTCAATGGCCTCTTAAGTAATTGTGTCACGTTTTCGAACCGCTCGACAAATTTTGGACCCGCAATGCAAGAGGTACGAGAAAAAGTGAATAGAATAGAGCCAGGTAGATTTCTCGGTGGAAAAAGTCAGTGATGGGGCCTCATATTTATGTGTATTTGATCCCCGCAACAATTACACGATGAAACACGCCATCATGCTACATAAACTTTAAAATAAATACATCAAATACCACATGGTCTTCAATCAAATAGCATTGCCAAGCTTTTATTTGGAAGTGTTTCCTCAGAACGGCATTTGCATTCTGATTAGCTTGACTCCTTTATCCCAAATTATTGCCATCACATCAAGTCTCTACCAACATCAACACGCCGCCCGCGAAGAAACACATTCAATCACTGATTAAAGATGCTAAGAAACCGCTCATCAGTTACGCTGTTATCATTTAGTAAGTTGCTGCTAACTTGCGGACGAGACGTTTGATGCGGTCGATAAACTCGAGAATCTCAAACTCGGACAGAAAAGAGGAAACTGATTTGTTAGTCACTAATAACTGTAATAATGGCAACAATAAAAACAACTGTTCATAATGTCATCTTATTGTTAAATATGTAGCTTTGCCACGTATGATTTTTTTTTTTTTTTGCTAACGCACACCTTGAAAACGCGGAAGCGTGCGCTGAGGGTGGGCAATCTGTCAGTGACTCGCCGCTTTGGCGAGGGAATGCCCAGCTGTGCCTTATCATTTCTCGTAGTTGAAGGAAATTGATGTTGGATGTCTTTGTCTCAAGGGAGCCTGTTCCAGATCATCCAGCCAGCTATCAATTTTTCTGTCCTTCCATTACTTCCAAATATAAAGCAACTGCTGTGTCGTTGCAATGACAGCTACCGACAGAGAGAAAAGGGGACAACTACCCAAAACAACACACCCTGAAAGGGTTATAAAAGGCATGTTTATTGTGCATTTGTATTTCATATTTTTAAATGATTTTAAATGATTACTTTTTAAAAAACGTGTGATAATTAAATGTTAAAATTAACGATGACAGAAAACGGCTTTCATAAAACAATTTTGTTCTATTTTGAGAATCATCAACAGGTTCCCTTCATATCTTTAAGGACTGCAGCCGATCAATTAATCTGTTGATTACTTTGTCGATCAATCTGATTTTTAAGAAGGCTTTAATTGAACCATTTTATTATTAAGGATTAGGTATTTTCCCAAATTTTTTTATCTTGTGATTTGATAGCGTGATTAGTCCATACCAAAAATAAGATCAGCAAAAATGTTCATCACTGTTTTCTAAACTAAAAGCAAATCTTGACAAATGTCTTATTTTGATTCAACACAATGTCAGTCTGCTTTCATACAGGATTACAGAAATCCGGAAACATCTTGGCCGATTAATCGTTGCACCTCTGGTACACAATAAAAAAATGTGTGAACCACCACTGTAAAGATTCCACTGTAATGATGAACGTTAGGTTATCTACACTTGGAGCTTACCTGGTGTTACATGTGACCAACTGGATTGTGGCCATCCCCCCCAATACTTGGATGACCTCCTGAGAGCTGCATGGGTGCGTCACCCACCACCCCGGACACCTTTTCCTCCTCACGGCGCTTTAAACATGCCGCCTTGGGGTTCAGGTTACGCTCTGAACCAAGGACAAACGGTGCAACGTCAGTATTGGATTTAAAAAAAAAAAAAAGTCAAGGGCTCAGTCAGGGCTCTTCAAAACTGACCTCTGACTTGTTGTTCTAAATTGAGTATGACGTTGACTGCTTGATGCAGGATGAGAAGTTTGGTCTGGGGTTTATCATGGCTGAGATGCAGCTGGCACATCCTCCCGAGCTCCTTGAAGGCCTCGTTTATGTCCCGTACTCGCAAGCGCTCGCGGGCGTTGTTGGCCACTCGCCGTTCCCGCTCGCGCTCCATCTTCACCTCGGGTGGGAGGTCCTCGTCGTCTTCGTTGTCCTGACTGCAAAGAAATGGCGCGGTGAGAGCTCGGAACATTGAAACCAACCCAACCGATAATGCGACATCATGCCGATAATTGCCGCCGATCTCCGGATTGCAAAAATGTTATCTTTCTACGGCATCCGATATGCTAAAATTACAAAGGAACTCTACATTTTACTACATTCTACTTTATCATCTCTGATCCACTGAGATTAAAAAGACTCTTGGGACAACCGTTATTCACATTTTACCAAGATAAATCAAAATAAGCAAGACAGCATCTGAACAAGTGTGCTTTGCATGGCCGCGAGGGAGGAGCCAACAAAGCACAAGAAAGGGATTTTCTACTTGAGAAACTTACTCATCTTTCGGCTCTGAAAGGCTAGAAAGCATCTGGAGGGTCAACGCCTCCTTTCTGAAAATTGTGACATAAAAGGAGGGGGGGGGGGGGGGGGGGTGTCAACAGCATTAAACAGCTCACATTGGCAACCAGGGCCACACAGGATTGAATTTTATTGACTTATGACGCCCTTTATGAGAGACGGATGGCTGGAACTTTAGGTACGCGGAGCAAACAAAATCTCCATCTTGTCGTTTCTCAAGCAAGCTTAGAGAAATGGCGAACCGCGAGCCACGTACCTTGTTCGACTGCGCGCTGCTTTAGAATCCTTCTTTTCATCATCAGATTTGTCCGCGTTTGATGAGTTCTCATCCTCCTCCTTATCTTCTCTTTTGATGTCCGAGCTGCTGTTGGAGTGTGTCGAGCGCGTGATCCCACCAGGAAGACCTCCGGAAGGCAAACGCATGTGATGCCACACGTTTTATAATTTGATGACCCAGCTTAGGCATGACTTACTGCTGAACCCTTCCGACTGGCCAACTGAAGGCGTGGACCCGGATGCGTGGTGACCGTGCAGAAGTGTGCTGCTGGGCGGAAGGCCAGTGGGCTCCTCGTGTTTTCCTCCCTGTTAAATAGATGAATGGGTAGCTATCATTAATCCTGCCAGGAGGAGCTATGTCTATCCTGCCACATCTGGAGCCGTTTCATGGAACACATCTGTTGGAATGACTCACACTTGAAAACCTGGGTGACCACAAACTCTTAATACAAGTACAATACCTGTTCTACCTAAATAGTGACAGCAATGAAGTAATGTATGCAGAGCAAAGTGGCAAAGTTACATCTACTAAAACATGACACCCTCAAATGGATCCTGTTGGAACCAGCGACCCGGTGAAAAAGATGCAAGGTTACACAAGTTCCATTTGCTTGCAGTTTAACAACTGTCCACCAGATGTCATAAGCTTTTGTCCAACAACTACGTTAAGATTGAGTTAATTCCTTGAGCAGAATACAGACAAGACTCATTTTAAGAGGACATAAAATGGTAAAATGTGCTGCAATTTGTTCTTGTAAGCACTAATACAAACTGCTTATTTCTTAAGCCTGCCTGATTCCACATCATGCAGCACAGCAACCTTGATAAAGAAAACCTTTTCACAAATAATCAGTATGATCTATGTGTTGCAAAAAACGATCAATAGATTTTTCTACAAGCATGTCAAGCTAAACCTTAAAGGGTATAAGCTAGTAGGTGCCTCACCATAGCAGGATGTCTGTTGCTGAGCGCAAGACTGGCATTTGGGAAAGCTGGGGAGAGGGATCCAAGGCCCCCATTGTGTACTGCTGACAAAAGGCTGTGCATGTCGGGGTGGGTACCATCCAAACCGGGCCCTTGGCCTACAGCATGGTTCCGGAGCACATGGATGGCTTCCTCCAAACGGTCCTCCATTTTACTCTGCTGCAAAATACATGCAGGCATTATAGCGTTGAAAAATAATGTGTGATTTGAAGAAGAAAAAAAAATGCCAAATGTCTACAAATGTCTTAAAATCTAGTTTGGATTTTGTACCATACCAGTGCATGGGGTTGCCCTTCAAAACTGGGAGTGGTTGGTCTTTGCCACTGGGACTGAGCTCCTGCAAAGAAAAATTAGGATGATCTAATATTACAGCAGTGAGAGAACTGTTGGGAATAATCGGCAATGAACAAATTTTAGGCTTGTAGAGATTTCAGAGGATTGTTTTGATCAGCCAAAGAAATTGTATGTTGAATTATCAATAAATTACAGTAAAAGAAGTTCCTTGAGGCGCAAATTATTCAAAGTACAAGATGATTGTTTTATGTATGCTTAAGAGTTTGGCTTTACCTGCAATAGCCTGAGGAGACCCTGGAGTAGATGGCGCCGATGAGAAGTTATTACTGTTGTGGTCCGACGGATAAATCTGGAGCCAAACAATTTGGAAGAAACTAATTAATACACAACTTTCAGCCCTTTCGGTCACCTTTCACTGAATGCATTCAAAGTGGCTCTTGGCAAGTATTTTCTACATCAAAATCAGTGAGATACAAAAATCTTACAGAGGCGAGAGCTTTTCCAATTTCGTCTCCAGAACTGCCGGCTGTGGAGGCTCGGTTGCCAGCTGTAACAAAGACAAGCGAGTCAGGTGATCTAAACAGTGTTTAAAAAAAAATAGTAATTGTATGAATTACCCATTATTGCCTCTCCATTGATGGCAGGTGTGTGGTTGTAGGTGGTGGGGGCAGTGTGGAAGCCATTGACTTCACTGTGCAGTGGATAATTCTGTGGGCATAGACATGAAGAAAGGGTATATTACACCTCCCTAAAGTAAAGCAATTTGTCTTTTTGCAGTCAATTTGAAACAATACTTATATTTAAATGACTATATGGAAATTATTTTCATCATCAATCATTTTTTATCTCAATTGAAAAGCAGCCCTTGTATAAAAGATGTCCACCAACCATCCTGTCTTGTGGGTTCAGTGATGAGAAGGAGCCTGGTGGTCCAATGTGAGGAGAGTTGCCCAGCATAGCCGAGTAGCCGGTAGATGACCAAGGGTCTTCTACCGAGGGGGCACACAAGATTTCAACCTCAAGAATCATATACAAGATCAACAAAATTGATAATGAGTTACTACCTTGCATGTAAAAAGAGCCCGGATAGACTGCACCGGGTTTACCGCCAGGGTAACCGCCATTGTCTCTGGCATATTCGTCACCGGATGTGGACGCATACACCTAAATAAACAAAGAGCGAAGTATCGGTGAGGCTCAGCACACCAACACGCTTCAATGGACCACAAGATGGCGAGAGGTTGTCTGTGAGGAAACGGTGGGCACGGCATGTTGGGCACGGCAGAGGTTCAGATCCCGGTGCACAGCGAGCACTTCCTCCTCCTCCCAGGACGCCGATGACATCATACAGGCTGGCCAGCAGCCCTCCCCAGCATTACGCAGACACATAGCGTGTATGTACCACATAGGCTGCCAAGGCACAGACCCGACATAGCACAAGCCGGCCATTCTATGAAAGGAGTGCCATCACTCCGTGTGAGGGTTGACTTCAAGAGGGGATTGACACTGACAACCGTTATGAGAAATGACTACAGTTCTTTATAAAACTGCCTGCTGTGCATGTCAGCACTCTACTTCCACAGACTTAGGAGAGACAAGCAACCATCACTTTCTCAAAATCCTCACCTGCTTCTTCCCCCTCCCCGCTACATTTGTGTTGAATACGGCAGAATACAGGAAGAGAAGAAAATGGGGGCTACGCTGCAAAGAATGCTAATCCAGAGAAGGGATTTTTTTTCTGTAATTTGATTTAACAAGGAGAAGTGGAAAGGGAATGGAGAGATGCACTTCTAATTACAGAGCCATCTGCCTGTTCCTGGACCACATCCAACTCCACAGGCAGCTGGGCTGAGGAAAAGGAGCGAGGAGGGGGTGGAGGCTGGGATCCAGTCAGAAAAAGAGAGACTGCAGTGGGTGGGGGTGGAGGGTGGGGGCGGCAATTGAGGAGTGGGGGCGGGGGTGATGATTTATGAAATGGGTAGATAGATAAGGGGTGTTGAGGGAGGGTGCCGGTAGAAGGTAATCTAAATGACTTAAACAAAGCTTGATATGGCCAGGGGAGTGTGAAGAAAACGGGGGATTTAACATGATCGCTGTTAATTCAGGGGAAAAAAACATGACTGAGATGGCTTCATTTAACAATAGGCTTTGAGTTGCTCTTTCATGGGGAACAATGTCACGCGAATCCTGTTGCTCTAGATGGCAAAAGAACTGCACTGACTGGTGTGATGCGGCGCAATTATCTTCTCAGGAAGAAAAGGGGTTTCTTGACTAAAACCCTCAACTAATAGGGCTTTAAAGGCACTTCAGGTTATCACAGCACAAATGGGTTTCTGTTTGAAAAATATTGGTTTGAATGGATTCAGATTAACTCATTAAGTGTTACTGATGGCTATAGACGTCAGAGGTCTATTTACTCTAGGCTGGCAGTGAATGAGTTGGCATCAAACTTACCTCAACGTGCTTAATTCTTAATTCAAGATATGTTCCTTCACCTTGCTTTTCAAAAGCTCACAGGAAGTAAAAATGATCTTTACAGGGAGAGTGTTTACTAATTATCAGAAAAAATGGCAATGGGCATAGGGTGTCCACACGACTGCGGGAGCACAGCATCATCACGGACAGTTATTAATCTGGGCTCAGACACGGGGGCTAAGAGGCCTCGTAAGCACCGTGCCTCATAACTAGGTCACACACAGGGGGGAGCCCCACACAGGCCATCGTGTGTTGAGGCGTAGGCGCCGGTTGACCGAGGTTGGAGGAGTGGGGGTGGGGTAAATGACCCACAGAAATGTCATCATTTGCACTGAAACCATGTATATATCATTCACACCATTGGCGAATGAATGACGTTTTAACAGTACAAATGTGGATTGAGGTCACACCAGCTGTGTGTGAGATGCAGGCTGGATGCATTCAGCAGCACATCTAACCACTGGCAGCCACAGGTAGGGGACCTTGGGGGAGGGGGGCACAAAACTTGAGGCACTTTTGTGACAAAAAACTGCCATCAATCCATCTGATACACGCCTTCCTAATAAATGCAGTCACTTGTACTATCTCATTACAACAATGAGATAAAATCCAGACTGTTTCCACTAGATTTAATATCATGCCACATTATGCACCCATGGCTATGCAATTTGTAACATGGCTGGCCAGAAAAATCAGCTTCCTCCTTGCTGTGACAAAACACAAGCATGACAACTCTCACGTAACCTCACAGGAAATCTGAGCACACCCACAATATTAAGCACACCTGCACAATTTCTCGAAATCCAATTCGGATCAAAACATTAACTGCGATTATAAAGATCAATGTTGATGAGAACCGTCAGACCGGTACTAAATACGAATTTATTATGGTATGCAAATGATATTAAAGGACATTTTTATCCTTCCATGACAACTAAGGAAATTACAAAAAAAAAACATTGCGGTATGGTTCTCAAATACGAATTTGTGGATCATTTTTTCTCCCTTAAAAGTGTTCTTCACCAAACAGAAAACATTTTCTAGGTTTGAAAAAAGGTTTTCTAGGTTTGACACAGCGAAACAACATGTGATGAGAGAATTAAAAGGTTGCAATCCTAGCGTGTTGAAAATGAACCAGTCGTCAAAGGGCAGCGATGAAGCTGCATAGTAATGAGCACACAAAACTAAACTCAACGATCTATAAAAAGGGGAGTGATGTGGCCAACTGCCGATTTACTGACTGTATAGTCAAACATGACTTGCATTTCCAACGGTGTTTGCCACGTCACATATAAGCGCCGTCAGCTGCTGGAAATTCCTGGCGAGCCGACAAAGTTTGGATACGGTCACCCTAAAAACCAATATTGGGGTTTGATGGCACACAAAAAGAGTGAAAGCAACAACTTAACATCTTTGAAAAATAAGATTGCTATAAAAGTGCCAGAACAGGGAGTGGATGGAAGACTCAAAGACACACATAGTAGAAGTTGAGCTTGATAAATGTTGATGTCAACTCACTGTGGGTCTTTACCCTGTATGTCACAGAACTGCTCAAGCAGAGAGGAGAAAGCAGTGCATGTGTCAGTGTGTGTGTGTGTGTGTGTGTGCGTGTGCGTGGGTGTGTGTGTGCGTGCGTGCGTGTGCGTGTATGTACTGCATGCGTGTGAGTGAAGAAAAAGTGAGCGAGCAGAGGGAGGAAGAAAGAAAGTCTCACCGAGGAAGGAAGGCCAGGGGGTTTCCGAATCTTCTTTGGCTGGGAGTCTGCATGCATGTAGACAGAGGAAACAAAAGATAAAGGTAAAAAGTGGCACAATATACAAGCATCGATGTCAGTACAGGTGCTTTATCTTCATGGGCCTGCTACAATTGTAACAGAACACAATTGCAGCATTGTGGTGCGTGCCAGTGTTTTATGTCTGTGGCTGTCAGAGGGAAAAAAAAATGTTGCCAGGCATCCAATGGCACATGGCATTGTGGGTTATTTTTTGGGAAGGCCAAATATTTTAATTAGAAGGGAAGTGAGGACAACAATACAATTTGGCATCCAACTGATACAGAGATTTTTCTGATGTTTATCCATTGCTGTATACTTGTTCTCTTACCCAAGCCTCCATCAGGCGGCCTCCTCCGTGGATTGTTTGGGTAGGACTGGTAAAACTGGGAGCCCGATTTCAGGCCCGATGGGGACATGGCATCTGGGCTGGGCATTGGAATTTCGCTTGGAAGGAAACCAGGCTGCCAACGCACAGAGGTGTGGTTATACTACATGCATATTAGTGAAGACTGAGCATCACATTCATTATTACAGTACAGCATATGATGTGTGTCCCGAACCTGACGATCTGACATTCCTATGAGTAACAAGCCCAAATTGGTCCCAACATTATATCTGTGCAATTACAATATTTGCAGAATCTTGGCTAAAAATAATGCTAAATAATAACAATTAATCTCCAGTTCATAAGAAGAAATACATTCTAGGAGACCACTGTTCTCCCTCAGTGTTATTTGGTAGGTGTGTTACCTTCCCGCGGATTTGTTTTTTACAGTTTTGTACAACATTAATGGAAAACGCACATTGTGACTGTTCAGGGTGGAGCACAAAACACTACTTTCCACGTAATGATTGTCAGAGAATTATTACTTCTAGCTTTCAGCACACAATAACGTCCCATGTCTAGTTTTGTCGAGCTGCTACAGAGATGTACGAAGCTGACGGTGCTGTTCTCATCATGGCAATGCAACAAATGCAGCTAAGACGTGTAACTTACTTGGTTTGCAAAGGGAGAGTAGGATGGCCGCTCATTTTTACCTTTAAAAAAAAAAAAAAAAAAAAAAAGCATTAGAACAAATAGGCCGGAGGTGAGAATTTGCACTCTAAGAAAAAAAATAGAAAAGTAGAAAGGGTCAAGACATCCTTCCCCTTTTATGAGTACAGTATACTCAGTTGCCTAAAACTGCCTGCCAGATATAACCCTAGGGAAGTTTTCTGCATCACCGTCTTATGGTCAACCAATGAAAACACATGCACACATTCGCAATGAAAAAACTATTCCTGATTATAATTAAGCATTTCTAGCAAATTAAAAAAATTTTTTAAAAAAATTATGAACTAGAAAACGCAATTTCTGGAGAAACTTTGTATGCATGAAGCATTTGATTTGATATAGAAACTGGAGGTGTACAAGTAAGTATTTTTTTTTTCAATTTGGGCTTCAGAAAATGTTATGAGTTTGAATATTGAATGCAAGTAAAAATATACAGCGAAACAAAAAATATAAAACACACAAAAAAGATTGATTTGATTTGATTTTAACTCAATGATTCAACTACAATGACCCCTCGCTACTTTGCGCCTTGCCTATCGTGCCCTCAGTGCGTCGCAGATTTATTGTTTATATACATTAAAAAAAATAAAAATACAAAAAGCTATAATGCGGAGAGACATGCTATGAAGGTTTCCGGCAAATCTCTTACCTAGATTTCTTTTGTAATAAATTAGAATTCCAAGTGTAAACTGTTGGTAAGACATTATAGTGACCTGCAAGACACTCAAACTTTAGTTCAAGAGGGGGATTGGAACTTCTATAAGACACACGATTGGCTCGTGACGCGACCATCGACCAATGAGGGCAGGAATTGTAATCTACTTCCGCCCCAACTCCGGCTTGTTATTCACACTTGAACATGCCAGTTGGTCTCATTCATTAAACACGCAGGCTGTTGCTCCTCCAAGATAGAGGATCAAAGACCTTCACCGGGCCATTGGAAATCTCCTATCTTGATTTATTTGATAATAAAATGGCATTTCAAGTGTAAATGTGCATGATTATCATGTTTGATCATGTACAGATTTGACTTCTGGGTGCCGCTAAATGACCGCGGCGGACATAAGACTTAAAAGGATGGAAAGGGGTAACTCTTCAGTTACTATACAAGTGTTAATAACTTAAGAATTAAGTAAATGTGTACTGCAGTAGTTCCACGTCCATGACAAGTGCATTAGTTACCTTGTCTGTCTGGCATGCAGGGACCCGTCACAGCAGGTCTCTCCGCAATATAGCCCCCGCCCCGCAAAAATCCGCGATAGGCGCAAAGTAGTGAGGGATCACTGTACTTGCTCATTTCAGGTTTTTTGAAGCCTTCCACAGGTGGTCCTTGGCTCTTCGACAACTCTTCTGATTATTCTTTGCACTCCTCACAGAAATGTTACGAGGAGCGCCGAAGCGAGACAAATTTATAGTGGCATGCTTGGCACTTACAAATCATGGCCCTAACTGTGCTCACAGCAACATTCAAAAGCATGGACAGGCGCCTATAACCAATGCCATCGTTTTGTTTCCCAACAATGAGTGTGTGTATAACACACACACACACACACACACACACACACACACACATATATTCACTCGTAAAAATATTTATTGTAATTCCCCAAATAAGATGCAGTTTTTTTTCCAAGGCCAAAGTGTGGATGTGTCCCATAAAAGGCAACTTAAAAATGTGATTTTTTTTTTGGGTCACCATGAGAGGAAGATTAAGCTGTCAGCGACATAAGCAGAGTTGTGATGCACATATGTGCATTTTTGCCATATTCTTACCGTAGCGTGAAACACGGAGACTGTGCAACTTTGGGTATTTATGGTAAAATGAACTCGGGCTGCGTTGTGAAGAAAAGTAAAAACTGCTTTGAGTGCAATTAATGTTACACTGGCAAGGCGTTTACAGACCGCTCACAATAGTGGGTCATCTGAAACACGCTTAGCGTGCAACAAATATATATGTGTATATAAGAGTTTACAAACATGAGATTTATTCTTTTTAGCTATAATTTTTACATTGTTGCCTGTGTTATACTCTTATACATGGTAACATTGAAAAAAACAGAATTTGACCACAAAATTAAGAATGTGTCTTTAACACAGGTGCATCTTATATTTGGCGGATTACTGTACTTGGCGGTGACTTTTCAACAACGCAAACAAAAGCGCACACACACATTTTTTTAGATGGGAGGTAGGACCCCAAACATTTTAGAGCTAATAATAATTTTCATATGAAGATGTTTTCAAGGATCAAAATCAAAACAAATGACCTAAAATATAACATAATCTGTCAAGGAAACTTGAATTTGTGCCGCAGGTAGCCTCAGGTCCTGTTGCAATGAAGCATAAGGAACCTAAGAGTGTAGCCAGATTTGCGTGATTTACTAGTTAAGGTTTCTCCAAACATAGCTAATTTCAGTTAGTTGTTTTTCCAGATCATCCGTTTTTGTGTGTGTGTGTGTGTGTGTGTGTGTGTGTGTGTGTGTGTGTGTGTGTGTTAGGAATGGGGCGTTGAAATACTGAGCAGTTTGAGTGGTTGGGATTTTGCTTTGCCGAACAATAGAAGTTTCCAGCAGCTCCGCTTTGATTACGTTTCCTCCTCACCTAACCCAACCCAGACCCCAAAACTAGCCATGGAGATCCCATTTGTGGTAGGGCTTCATTCATGCTAAAGTTACGATGACTCAATTTTTTTTCTACGTCTTTAAGTTACTTCTGTGAGGCAAACTGATTTGGGTGCATTAACGCCATCTGGTTTTGAGTGCACATACAGCAAATAACTTGCGTACTTGTTGTCTAAAGGCTTTTGTCTACTCTTGTAGGCACTGGCCCCCGCAGCGCATAGATTGCCCCTATGCTCCCGCACACCCCACAAACATTTTGGAAATGTGCAGTTTCACTCCGAGGTGCTCTGTGTCGCTAGGGCTAGTTTTGACCAGGATACCACAGGGTAGAGTTTCCTCTCCATTTTTCTGTCTAAGTCTTGTGGCTAATGCTAGAACAAAAGACAGTATTAGGAACATAGACGATGTTCATTGCGGAATCGATCAAGAAGGCAGCGGCATATGTGAAAAGTATGGCCACTTCATGAAAGTCATTTGAACGATGATGAATTCTCCAATTTAACCCTGCCTTGACATGATACTTTAAGTTTGTTGTTTTATAAAGGTCAGAAGTGAAAATCTTTGCAGAGAAAAGCTGAGTATTGTATACAATTTTCAGCGTGTCCGTGTCAAGTGCTGACATGTCGCCCAACACAATGTGTTGGTCACGTGATGTAACGCAGTTCTTGTCACCTTGTATGCACGGAATTTTGATGTCCATACTAAGATGGTTTAGGACGAATAGAAAAACCATTACAAGCTCTAATATCCAAGGTCATTTAGATAAGCTGAATGCTTTGAATTTAAAACTGGAATGACATAAATGTTACATGCACTCTTGAAATGAATGATAAATAAATAGGGGAAATACAAGATTTAACTTTGAAAATATATACTGTACATACAGTACCTACAGTGGTGGATGTCAAAGCAAGACTCAAAACATTGAAGTTCATACCTGCAATTCCCGAACTTATGAAAGGAGAGGCCAAGCCTTCATGTTCACTGTAGTGGGTTCCTTCTCCGTAGCCCTGGAATGATAAATCAGATCGGATGAAGATGAGAACATTTAAGCTTAACAGGCATGACAAGCACTCTTCTGGGCCATTCGCATCATGTTAGCACACCAAAGTGGGCTTCACGGTTACCCCTACCTCCGCTTAACTCACAGGACCAATGCCAGGCAAGTCTGCATCATCTTGGGGGATTTGGAGTGACTTTCTCAATTATGGACGCAGACTAATCAAAGCAATGCTGCGTGTACCTCAGTCCTTGTTCCTTATTTCTACACAGAATTGTGCCAAGGCAGTTAACGGTGGATGTGAGGCAGGAATTACCAGTGGGCTTCCACAGAGGTTTTGGGCGACTAGATGGCTTGCCAACGCATGACTGTGAGCCAAGGTTATTAGGTACAGAGTACAAGCACAACTTCACATCAAATGCGGCGTTGATTCAAAATGCACTTCGCCGCCACTATGATTGCCAAGTGTGTGTGATTGGCAATAGTAGTGATTTACAAAAATGCGTGTGACATATCACAAAATTCAATTTTGAGCTTACCCGTCCTTGGCTGAAAGAAGGACTGTTCTGTTCTGCCGAACCCCAGGAACCAGAGCTGCTGCGCTCATCTAGTGCTAAAAAAAGAACATTTTGTTGAGACCAGTAAAATGAACATGCGCCAGAGAACAGAAAACAAAGATTGAACATTTTATTAATGAATGTGTCATTAAGGTTAGAATGACATTAAGGGAGTGTGCCATAATGTTCTACTCAACATTTTAGGTCCTTAAGTGGCCACAATGGGCACACACGGAAACTGAGAGAATCACCAACAACCAAATTAGCTGCCGTTGCTTTTAAGACGCAAGTAATGCGGGGGAAAAAAAAAAAAAAAAAAAAGAATGGCACCTTAATGTAGTCATTAGTGTTCATTACGGCAACTGGAAATGAGAAAAATTAAACTTTTCTAAATGCAGTCCAGGAAAATCATATTACATTAAGTTAGATGAAGACAAACCAAAACAAGATGCAATCCTCCCCACCCCCAAACAAAAATAAGTAAAAGGAAAGACAGACGCCAAATGCAACACAAAGGAAACACTCAAAGCCAAAAGGCTGGTGAAGCTGAAAGCACCTCAAAATAGCCCCCATCATCCTCTTCTTCTTGACTTGCGCACTAATGCTATCCAGGCTCTCTGGAGACACAAGGCTTAATTGCATGCTGATTTGCATAATTGTGCATATTAATGCAGCTTTCCTATGAATATTCATGTCTTCTTTGATTTTTTTTTTTTCCGCCTAATTAAAAAAATGTGTATGAGAAAGCAAGTGAGTGGAAGGGGCGCGGGTTGGGAAGGGGGGGTCTGGGCCAGATCAGCAGCCCGGCTGACGAGCACAGGAATGAGTGATGAAACTAACAGAGCGGTGCAAGCACCTACACATGCTGAGACAGCCGTGATCTATGGCGCCTAGGCAAGATGCACGGAGAGATGGGCAAGCGAGGAAGAAAGGGAGACCTTAGAGAATCAGCCTCAGCGGAAAGGCCACAGCACTAATAAAAGCACCGCCATCAAACAAAACAGCGGACGACAGGCAGCAAAATATGTCTGAGCAACAGAGGAATTCATATTGGCACTTCTGAATCATCCTCATTTTCCTTGTTCTCCAACTATAAATGTATGGTCAACAACAATGCATCCCACCGGGTAAGTTGATTTTCTTGTTCAAAATAGAACAGTGGAAGCTGCGAAAACCATACAACATTGAACCAACTGTTGTAATGAGCTGCCAAAAACTAGGAGAACAACTAGAGTAGTAGGAAGGACTCCTGGCAGAGCACAACTAAGGCATGGCAACAGCCATCCCTAAACTGACATGATGATCTGCTGTACGGGCAGCACAGGTGTATATCAACTGTTTGGTATGAAGTTTACAAAACCGGCTGATACTAAAAATACAATCCGCTTTTGCCAATAGAAAAACAATTAGAATCGTGCCAAGCTGAGCTGTTCCCAGGCATTGGTTTAATCAATTCACAAACAAGATTGGCAAAAATAACAAAACATGAATGTTGTCTGCTGTCCAATGACTATGCTCTCAATGTAACAAAAAGATGTTTTAATTGGTCAGTGAGCCGCGGCATTAGCAGGGCCTGGATATTCATATTGCTGCATATTAAGCGTAATGTTAATTTAGAGATGTAACAATTAACAACAACCAATCAAATGTATTCATCGTTCATCAAATTGACCTTAGGTGTGAAGGTAAGAAGGGAGATGGGTAGGTTGGTCGGATGGATGGATGGATCATTTAGAAACCTTAAGTCATCCAAATCAGAATTCCAGCCACCTACCTGGAGATGGGTGAGTACCAAAACCAGGTATAGGGAGTATAGGGTTTAGATCCAGCCTAATTTACAGTGTCGGGCGTTGTTTTTAACACTTGATTCATTGATGGACAGATAAATTGATTATTAAAATAATCGTTAGTTGCAAATTGGGATCACTTCCCAACATAAAAAAAAAAAAAATGTAATGCGTACCACAACAGCATGTCTACAATCAGCAAAAAGAGATGACGTATTGCAGGGGTCACAAACCTTTTTCAAACCGAGAGCTACTTCTTCAGTACGGAGTAATATGAAGGACTACCAGTTTATGTGAAGACCTTGGTCATGTTATTGATTTTTCACATTGTTATTGATTTTTCACAATTAAGAAACAGCTGCAGTAAATATGTGAATCAAGTGTAATATGTAATGTATACGTCATACATGCATAACCGTTAGAAAATTCCTTGATAATCACAATGTTCTATTGCTTGTAAACTATTTGCAGAACAGGTCTGCGGGCTACTCATGTGATCCTCGGTTGCTAACCAGTGCCCACGGGCACCACGTTGGTGACCCCTGACGTATTGCTTAGTTTGTTTCATATAGCCTACCATATTATCCGCACTATAGGGTGCACATTCAATAAATGGTCTCTTAAAAAACAAAAACAAAAATTCACATATAGGGCGCACCGCATTATAAGGCGCATAGAATAGAGGCTACATCTGTGGCTGGGGTTGCGTTATGCATCCACTAGATGCAGCTGCGCTAAAGGGGATGTCACCAAAATAACCAGATAAGTCACTCAAACTAATAGACAATCAGAAATGAAGAATAAAGATGATTTATGGAAAGTACTATCTGAAAAATGAGCAAAAAATACTTCTCGATTACATTAAAAGACTAGTTAGATCAAATCAAGAGTTTTAAAGCATATTTATATTTAAATGAAATATTAAATTTATTTTTTCTTAATCAAATTGCAACCAAAAACCTTAAAATATATTGTTTTGTTGATCTAAACAGTTTCTGGATTTATTTTATGATATTTCGCTTATACAAAAGCATTTTTATGCACCTTGTCCCCATATGAACTGTTTCAAATTGGATCATACGTATAGAGCATTTCAAATTTTCAAAAAGGAGGTTATAAAAATTTTGATTGTGAAAAATACATTCATAACGGAAATGCAGAGGTACCAATTGAAGAATTTACACGGCGATTCAGTTCTTTTATTTTTCCGTCCCCCAAAAATGAAAACTTGCGGTTTATGCACTGCACTGTATAAGGCACACCGAATTATAAGGCACACTTTGAACTTTTAAAAAATGTAAGGCTTTAAGGTGTACTTTTTAGTGCGAAAAATACAATACTATCACTATTTAGAACTAGCTACAACTGAAATAGTGGATATGCATGCTGGCTAGGATTAGGGTTAATTTAAGAGCCGGCCAAAGCTACGCTACGCTACAAGGTTCGCTGACCTATGTCACTCACCAGGCCATGATTTGACTTGTATAGCCACAAAAACAATAGAAGAACAAAACGATTACGATTCCAAATGGAAACAATTCACTCACTTTGCATGTGTTGCGTATTGCTAAATAATGCAAATTCAATGTGAGAAGACGGGATAAAGATTAGAACATTCCCCCAAAATTTTTTTACAGATACATCCCTAATTCTTATTATAAAAAGTGATTTACACTGTTGTAATTGGACAGTAACCTGAAGATTGTTGCAGATGATTAACAAATAAATCCAGATATACAGCAAAGTATAGCTATGTCAGACTAACAAGTAGGAGCATAAAGTCATAATGACCCTTGTGTTTTGGATGCACCACCGCGCCACCTAGGACGCCTCCACTCACTTGGCAAGCAGGGGGTCTGCTGTCGAAAGTGGAGTGGAAGCATGGCTGTGCAGTCTGACAACATTGTTTCACACTTACTGGGCTAATTAAGTCAGAGGCAATTAAAAACAAGGTGGAGAACCGCTGAGGTGCCAATGACACTTTGCCTGCCAAGGAGAGCTAGAGAAGAGATTTAACCAATGTTGTTGACCTTTTGTCATGAATACAAACACACCATGTCCAACTTTAGTGCATTATGGGTGCTTTAGTGTATTATGGGTGCATATGTAAATAGGCGTGGGCCGAGAACCGGGTTGATGGTCTACAGTAGTGTTAAAAAGTCAAGGTACGGGGGGCCTGACAGATTCAGGAAATGACAGCAATATATAACCCGCAGGCTTTGACACAGTCATTTTGAAATCAGTCATTTGAGTGTTTGGATATATGATAGTTTGTTTAGCAATTGTTTGAAGAATTTAGAAAGAAGGATATTATACTAAAATGACATGAAATAAAAGGTTTGAGACAGCAATGATGAGTAAATTCTCCCTTGTTGTTTAATTACACAAACATTATCAGTGCCCTCCTCCAAGTTCTGCAAGCATGTTTTGCTCTCCTGGTTTCAGATGCTTTGTTGTGTAATATTTTTTTGCAGTAAAAAAAAAAAAAAAAAAAAAAAAAACCTTCTCCTAGCAGTTAAAACGTGTGAGAAACCGATACATCACCTTTTAAGATACTGATGTCTATGCTTATTACTCGCTTATTATAATCGCCAGCTAGTGGTGTGTTGTACACATGAATCTTCAAGAAATGAACCCTTATTCGACCCAATTGGCTGAATGGTTTGGAGACTCTTCGAGGTTTCACCTCGCTATCATTAGTACCAGGTGAAAACATTCATATTTAGAAAATATATCAAGCCATTATTTTAGAGGATTTTTTCCAAAGTCTAGTGTGCCTCAACATTTCAAATGGTCAACCAAAGTGCTATAAACAATAACAAAAGTTGCAAATAAAAACATAAAACACATAAAACAAATGAACAAGCAGAAACAGACGAAACGGCCGTGCAAAGGTGATGTCAATGTTCAAAGCACATTAAAAGCGAGCGAAAAAAGTGGGGTTTTAAAAGATTTAAAAGCACTGAGGGTCTGGGTGGATCTGACAGACAGGCAAACTATTACAGTATGACTCAACAAACCACCTCTGAAAGTAATTAGATGGCAAATGCTGTTTCATTTTTGTTTTTTTTACTTGTTGCTATGCATGGAGGATAAGTATGAGAACTTTGTCGCAAAAATAATTTAGCAGTGACATGGCACTGTGACTTGAAGAACAATTAAAAAAACAATAAGAATGTTGATTTACGTATTGATAATAAACGCGGTAAACATTTCCTAACATACAATTGTTCCCACTTTTTTTTTTTTTTAAATACAGTTAATGGGGTCCCAAAACCCCTTGTGAAAAGGGAAAACCAGTACGTGGGACACTTGGGCCTTACAGAGTACGCAAAAGACGAAGTACGAAGTGGCGACGGCGCACTGTTCCAACGATTCAAGATTTTGTTTAAAAATAAAATCGTTTGTTTTCAAACAAACAAAAAAATTACAGCGGTAATTTTAATACTGTGATACCAAGACACAGTGATATTTTATATATATTAAATGGTATCTGCTAAAGCCTACAATTGAATTTAAGATACCATTCATGTTTTTTTTTTATGGTTGTTTGGCAAATGCCACATAGGCCAAGGAAGACACAAAATTTGAATGCACATCCTAATAAATGTGTGGCTCCAAACATTTCACTTTTTGACATTACAGCCAATGCATTGGGCCTACTGTACACTATAAGGAAAAACAATCGTTGGAGACAATAATGTTCAACAGTTTGAATATTAAATGTCTTGTCTTTGGAGTGCAATCAACTGTATTTTGTAATTGTTTCATTCATTCGGTTTCTATTTATATTTTACAGACATTCCAACTTAACGTGAATTGGGTTTTTTAAATAAATAGCATGTCTACACAGATTAAACTCTTGAATAACTAAATACTATAGATGACACTGTGTTACATATATAGTATTCTAATGGATTTTAGTCATCAACATGTATTTACATATTATTACAATACTTGCACTAGTTGCAGGTTTTTAAGTTTTGAATTCACATGTTGCTGTGAGTAAAAGCCAAGAAAGACCTATGTATCTGTTCTTTTTGCAAGTGCCACTAAAAGAGAAGTACATGTTAGTGCTGCAGGTGTTCTGCACTGCAACGAAGACAACATCATCAACACAGCTAACATGGGAGCCACTACAAGACCGCATTATGTAAATTGACAAAGTTGTTTGTTGTGATCCAGGGGAAGTGAGCCAGTCACATCCAGCATGTTTCTGGGTGTGGGTGTGGGTGTGTGTGCATGCGCGCGCGAGAAGGGAGTTGGAGACATTGCCAGCAGCTGCAGAGGTGACAGAAAGGACGCCTGCCTGCCTGCCTGCTTGCTTAGCCCACTCCCACTACCACACGCGTCACTTGACCGCCACTTCTCAAACATCCCAAATCTTCTTTGGTAGGGGTCTCCCTTCCACATATGTGCGCACACTCACTAGCTCTTGGGGAAGGGAGAAAGACGCCTAATGCAATTAGCACCCCGCAGAGCACTTTTGTGTTAATGAATAGAAGTGGTCTGTTGGGCTACTGGGCTGCTTGCTGTTGTTCCCGCGCTGTTGGGTCACTGAATATACAAGCCTAAATGACGTCACACATGAACATTGTTCTTTAATGGCGACTATTGTGACAAGTAACAACTGAAGACCGCAATATGAACATCAGTGTCGTTCTTTGGCCGTTCTCATCCAAACAAGTCAAATGATTTTCAGCGGACATGATTGAACAAACAGCCGGATTTGAAAAAGTCTTCAGTACATGTCGGAAACATAAGGAATTGTATAGTTTGACAATAAACAATGGTGAGGCCTGATTTTGTATTACATACTGTATACTGACACTACCCCTCTATTACGCCAACAGGAGGCTTCAATACATGCAACCAACCTGCTTAGGCCTAGGAGATTTGTCGATTTTCTCGATAAGAATCTTTTGTTAGAATATTTAAAAAAACAAAATCAATATTTTACTTTTCTCTTTCCTGTGGCGTGTGGCCTACATGAGTGCCCGAAGCTTGCGCATTCATCATTTACTTTGCATTCACGCCAAACAGAAGGCTAGCGCAACATGGCTAAGGTTAATAATGCGACCCATTAGTTTTTAGAAGTTGTTTGGGTTTGCTGACATGGAGCAAGTCCCCCTGCATTGTTTATTCACAACAAACTTATTTTGGAAACTAAATCTGAGTGCAGTGGGCCACCGGTTGAGAGATTAATCCGTTCCGCGGTTGGGATCATAACGCAAATTCGCCGTATGGCGGGCAATCCAAATCTATGTTCATTAGCTAATGCGTGACTGTAACAAGAAATCTAATTGGAGACCAAACAGACAGTGTACTTTTGCTAGCTCTGATTGGCTGGCTTTGTGGCACATCCATAACATGTGTCCCAAGCTGAGCGCACAGAGGGGACAAACCCGAGCATGCAGAGAGCGACAAGTTTGAGTGAGAGAGGGGGGGAGGGAGGGAGGGGGGGGGGGTATTGTGAGCGAGCAATGAGTGATTTTGAGCGAGCTAAATCTTTTTCTGTGCTCAAAATCCAATATTGTTTGTTCAAAATCTATCATTGTTTTTCCGTGATCAAAATCTATCCGTGCTCGCCCAAAATCTTTCATTGCTCGCTCATGATAGTGGCACTACTATAATTCCATTAAAAAAAGTGCAAACTTTCAGCCCGAAACCTCAACTTGGAATTTGTATTAATATCAGTGAAAAGTCAAATAATACATAATCAGGTAAAAATGAGCTAGAGAGTAAAAAGTGAAAACAAAATGTTTAAAAAAATTGAGAAGAGGAACGGGACATGTTGAAGCTAAACAAATGAACACTCAAAGTAAAAAGCAGTGTTTGCAATATTAAGAAGATGATGAGAGATTCTACATGAAAGTTCATTCTATTATTTTAATAAATGTTATTGTGACAATTGTTAATATCTGTTGTTGGTTTTTGCTCAGGTCTTGTAAATGCATTTTCAACTTCGACTTACTCGGTCCTTTTTACTGCGCAATTATTGAGAAACCAAAAGTTTCTGATGGGACCCATAACTTTTTAAGTATTGCGAGTACCGGGGACCCGACAGTTTCCGTAGTTAAAATGAGCACTGCTTGGGGTTGTCTTTTTGAATAACGTTTGGCACTGCAAGAGTTAACGCTCTATTAGTTTCAACCTAAACAGACTCCAAATACTTCTCATTGAGGAATTTGCATGGATAAGCCTTTTAACACCATTGAGCTTCAGATCTCCAAAGGTGACAGCTATCAGTGTATCGCATTAAATGGGAGTCATTGAGGAAGGGCCACACTTTGGGACATGGAGAGGGGGGGAGGGATTAACTCCTTACTTCTTAGCAATTGCCAGCTATAATAGAAACAAACAGAATCCTGCCTTCCACGGGCTGATCCCTCTATTCAACAAGCTCCCTCTTCCACTTGGGCCACTCTCGGCATGCTGGGCCGGTTTAAGAGCCTGTGAGCTGGGGGGTGAGGCACATTGTCTCGGACTGGAGCCATTTCCTGCAGATCAGTGGGGGTAAGAGCCCTGCACCGGGTTGGGGGAGGAGTGTTTTACACTTATGGGTGGTGTTGATGTTGTGGGGAGTTGTTTCAAGTCTATAAGCCCCCCCTTTTTTTTTGCCTTTGTTCCTCCGTGGCCCAGCTCTCACTCTGGGGAATGCTGGGGAGTGTGACTGGAATTCACACGGCAGGTTGGCAGGGTGACAGAAGAACCAAAGTAACATGACTAAGTAATAACATTCAGCGAGAGACCGAGAAAGAAAAGCTCACTGAAAGTCCACAAGCACTTCCAGAGGTGAACTGTCAGTTCATTTACAATTTTAAAAGTAGATACAGACTATCCAAAACGGCAGAGAGGTTTGAGCGTGACTAATATTCACATACGTGAAATTTTCCTGGGTGAAAAAAATAAAAATGCCACTTCTCTCACACTCAAAACAACTAAAACAAATCATGGACTGTCATAATATCCATATACTGTACTGTACTGAACAGAAACAATAAAATGTGAATAAAAATACATTTTGGGCACCAATCAAAAATAGGCCCACTTTGTTCAGTGAACTCTGCTAAATGCAAAATCTATCATGCACACAGTTCAGGGAAGACACAAACATCGATCATTAAGCCACTCTTGTTTGAATGTACCCAGTATATGCATAAGCAACTTCCGCATTTTGCAAAATGAATGAAAGCAATTCCAGGTATAATGCAAATTCCTAAAGCAAGGGACAGACCAAACAAAGCAACAGTGGGAATGTCTTCTTGTCTGTTTTTTAATAGAAATTTAAAATAACGAATTTTAAATTGTAAGGATATGATACATCCATCCATGACATCAAACATTATCACATCAGCATTTGCTCCTCCGACTCTACCCCACTGTTGCCGTGCCCTCGGATGTTCCATGCTGGCAGTCCACCGCGTGTGCTCTCCGGTAAGGTAAACACACAAATTTAAGTTTCAAAGTGCTCTTTTAATTAAGTGCGCATTCATGCGCAGCAGCGAAACGGAAATGAGTAGTGCAGAAATGTTTGAGATTGTTCCTCAGCAAAATGAACAAAGTTTTGGTCGATCACCATGCGTGAGCTAATTTCATTTAGTTGCAATTTCTCCTCCCAATATTGAGCCAAATAGTGTGTCTATGTCTCATCTTGCATATTCGTTGCCACAAATGTACTAGCTGTATGTGAGCCATTTTACACAGTTAAAAGGCGCAGTGTCAATAAATTGCTTTGAACATTTGCGTGTGCTTACTGTGCTAAGGGAACTGCACCTGAAAAACTGCTTTAGTAAGTCTGGCCCTAACGCTCTAGCCAAATCTTTGTCTTGACCCCTCTTTCAAATTCTAGTAGTCAGTAGTCAAATAGTAAGCCCACCTCTGGACTAAGAAGAGGATATATAAATTAGAGCAGTCACCATTAAATACTTTTAAAATCCTTTACCATTATTCTATTATCTCCTCGATACAACCCCTTCAGAAGAAAATGTACTATTTTTTATTGTTTTTATTTTTATAATTTACTGTTGAGCATGAGTTGAAGTGGATATGAATAATCATTGTTTACTGTATTCTACAAGTATACAATCATTAGACACCAATCTAATGTGCCTATACTAAACGGTTAGCAATTGCTATCAGCATGGGCGTGCTATTGATTAACTATTACAGTAAAAAACACTAACCGGAGATTAACATTATTTAGTTCACAACTAATTAACGTTATACACACATTACACATGTAATAGTCACTTACAGACCATGTTTATACATTATTCCGGGAGTAAACCTAAGAGAGGAGCCACCCAAATCTATTGTCAACTTGCAACGCAAGACAGCGACATCTGTCGCTGCCGCAACTGCTTTTTGCGTCCCATGTGAGTTGAGTTTGGCTTGGGAGGTGATGAAGTTCACATATTGCTATTTTTTTGGCATCTCCCATGTGTCAACCCTATAATTTGAACACCTTAAATCGAGCCTCTATAGATTGTCCTGATCATTTGAATCAGGTGTGATGTAGCTGGGAGCTGTACAAAACATCCAGGACAACGGCCCTTGAGGAGTGAACATCCCTGTGCTAAAAAATGTGTTTTTAAACACACAAATAGGATCAGCCATTTGGCTACTCGATAGTGTGCCTCGCAAACAAATGGAGCAGTTTGTCAAGATGGTATTTTCATGCAAACGGGTTCTGTTTAAGTGCGGCAACGATCAAAGTCATGCCAGGTCCACCTTACAATAACTGAATAGTCTTTATTTTAAGCATCTTTATTGGAAATGGTCCCAACCTTATGTTGTTTTTTTTAAGCTTTTTGTTCCTGGCTTATTCAATATTTAAGCTTTGTGGTGAATAGTTTTACTTTACCTATTTTCAAAGTCGACTTACCCAACTTGGTCGAATTTTCCCCCAAGGCCTTAAAAATCAGGATCAATAATGCAGCACAAAATAATGATGGAAGCAAAAATTGTTGCATTTGTAATAAACGACAATCCCTTTTGTGTAATCTCAACACTCGTGCGGATGTGGTTTTCTACCTCATCCTCTTTCATGCCACCAGACAAACCCACATGTTTTCACTATGTAAGACAAGGCTCTTTGGCGCTATCTTTGAAGCTCAATATTAATTTGTTACTTCAAAAATTAACAAAATTATTCAAATTTTTTCTGGTCACACCGTGTTTCCTCCATGTTTAAAAAAAAAAAAGAAAAACTTAAAGCTTTTGACTGATGTTGATCTCTCAATTCCATTTATTTTGTGTGTGTGTGTGTGTGTGTGTAAGAGAGAGAGAGAGAGAGAGCGAGAGAGAGAGAGAGAGAGAGAGAAAACACGGCGCTTTGAAACTTACCTGAGCCACTAAACTGGCTGCTGGCGAGGGTCATTGTTCTGTTCTTACCATTCGCGACGGGAGGCGCGAACATCTGTGGGGATGACAAAAGGGGAATGATATCGTTACCAACAAACGCAAATGAGGCCACACTTCACACATTCCATTTCCACTAATAAAAACACATAACGTACGCCTGTCATTCATTAGGATAAACTTTTGACGTTTCAAGAAACACCAGAAGAATTGTAAAACTGGAAAAACTGCGCCAAGCTCGCAGCAACAACTTCGGAATACCAGTGTTGGCTTTTCATTGGGGAATTTACACCCACTAAGGGTTAGGGTTCTGTTTGGCTTGACTGTGTGTTTGAGTGATCAATGGTGCCAACCCAACCCCCCCCAAAGTAGAACATGAAGACCCGAGCACAAGCTAACAACATAGCAGAAAGCATTTTGATCCCATTAGGTCTTGTAATGACAATCTATAACATGAAGAACATTCAGTCTTTCGCGACCATACCTTAGAAGGATGTAAGCCACAAAGAAACAAACGACAAGGAAAGTTGATTGTACAATCCTCTACAGTTTCTCACACAATTATCGGTGTCGTAGTCTTAGTTGACAGAACATCTGCTCCTACAAATTGGCAGGCGATCAATCTGAACATTTTGATGGTGAATTCCGCGGTTTAATGAGACACTCCCTTCGAGGAGCGCTGCTTCCTTTTCTTAGAGGGGGCCTGTGGCGCTTCGTCAGTCATGTGAAATACTCTAGCTGCATACAAAAAGGCAACCAAACCCCAACCAACAAAAATGACATAACACCATTGTTAAAATGGCAATCAACCGCAGCATAAAAATGATATTCATTAGTGGTGACAATTACAGAAACAGCTTTGGCCTGAATGTAAAAAAAAAAAAAAAAAAATTCGTCCAGAATGTTTTTAAAAAAAAAAAAAAAAGGGAAAAAAAAATAACTTGTCATTGAGCCTGCTTGTTTTTGTTTGAACGTCTCCGCAACAACCTCAAAATTCAAACAATTAAAAAATACAATAAAACACATTGTTGATTCATAATTCAATGCTTCGCATATAACAAAAAAGGCAAAACTTCATTAAACTTTTCCCTCAGTCAAATGCCAACTAAGTCACTCCCTGCAATTCTGCAGATGCATGTTACTTTATCAGAACCTGCATTTACAAGTCGTTCTATCCTCGACATCTCCCACCTGTGTGGTCCTCTCTTCCCTGTCCCCCACATCCCGACTGCACTCCCGCTCTCTTACCGCGCTGAAATCCAGGAGGTCGCTGAGTTCCTTGTCAGTTCCCACTGCAGCCATTCTTTGCTGCTGCTCGGTCATAACCTTCCGTCTCTAACAAACCCTACGAGAGAGATTTGCAGATACAGGACTTTAATAAATGATAACAAGGTCACTCGCAAGCACAAGGACACGTGTGGCCAAGCTGAGCACAGTGTCGCTTGTGGTTGCAAATAATAGTGATGAAAAAATAAGTCAGTGCATGATAAATTAAGTGAATTACCCCATCCTATATTTGAAACCGTATGTGACTTCCTGGACAGCCATGACATCAGTACACTTTACCATTGTTTCCTCTTAGGAAAAAAACTATAGCTTTATTGCCAACATTGGGCATTCCTAATTCAAAACACCTCAGTACAAAGCAGAGAAGTCCCTAATTATGAAAAAATTCGAGGTACATTTACTTAAGTAAAACAAAGGTACGAGTTACATGCGTGTCTGTCCCTTTCATTACAAATTCTTGCAAAACAACCCATATTTTGGGGAAAAAAAAATCTACTTAAGAACGGAGGTAGGGCAATATTCTTTTACTTTGGCTTTTGTGTGTGTGTGTGTGTGTGTTTTTTTAGTTGTTTTTTTTTTTTTACAAATAAATCACAATAGAAACTCCTACATTGAATAGTGAAAAACAATAAACTCAGAAAAAAACAAAAACAAGAAGGACCTCACTGGGACCATGGTAGCACCTACCAAGAAAAGTGCTAGTATGCATGTAATGTGCAAAAGTTTTTAAAGTTCAAAATATATGATAACCATTTGCAATTCCAACACATTTCCACATTGAAAATACAAACTAAAAATTCTGTTCCTGGGTAAAACTGTCATGACTAAAAAAATCTTTTACAGAACTTTTTTTTTCGTAAAAATAAACTCAAGACAAATTATGGAACCCAGCTATTGTGGGTGTCTGGTGGGTGATGCGCATGTCAAAAAATGCAACAAGAGTTGGCGATTTATATCTTTAGGTTTAGATTAACAGTTTGTTTTTGTTTAATAAAGGGATTAAAAACATATTGATTGCTTTGTTCTCCCTTGACGGTTGTAAAACGTTCTAACCAGCAGTGGTCAGCTATATTAAAGTAGCTAAAGATGCCCTCCTTTACTCTGCATCTGCAACGGTAGGCATGTTGATGTTGTTGCACTTTCGTTCGCTCAATTTGCACATCTTCTTTTAAAATGAGAAATGAGGTGTCTTTTACCCTTTCTTTCCTTCTGGCTTGGGCATGTCTCTTATTTGTGGGTGGAAAATGTGTACAACGCTTATAAGGTAGAGATTTTGATTTGACATTTACTAGATTCAGTAATTCAAGTTATTTTTTATTCCTTACTGCATACTTAAGTGTCATTCAAATGGGTCATAGAAATGAAACATACGCTACAATGTGTCAAAAGAATTACTTAAAAAAAAAATACTACTCTGGCAAACAGCACAGCCATACGTCTATTACAGCCACATCAAAGGTGACGTGCACATTTACAATTACAGACATAATTGGGACCATTGTTAGCCCAAGGAAATAGGGTTGAAAGGCAGAGGTAATGACTCTATGCAAACACGTCATTACTAAATTAGCATATGTCAATGCAGAAGAAAAGCATGTTGGATTTTTCTTGCATTCATTTTGCATTCTGATATGAGCCCAAAGCCACGCTCTGGTGCTGATTCGTGATCGATCAAGGCTGGCAGCAAACCACCAATGTAGCTGTGACTAAATGGGGTGGGGGTGGGTAGTTGTTTTCGTATAGAGGCACTTGGACACCAACAGGTGGTGTACTTTTACAGCTTCTTTTGTAATAAGGCATTCACACTACAATTACCAAAAAAGTAAAAATAAAAATAAAAAATAGGAGCATACATTATTGGTAAATTTATGTTAAAATCCACATAGAGGATGCACAGGATGGGAATTAAAGTCAATACACATTTAGAAGATCATAGCCCACCATCAAACTTGAAAACAAACAAGTGTGGCAAACTCAGGCAGGCAGAACTAATTTAACCTTGAAACATAGAAAGGAAGTGACCGCAACACACGCACTGATCCAAGTATCCGTAAGCCAAGAGTACGCCTCTCTGTGCCTGTCCCAACTTTTTGGTCTTCTCAAATGTTACCCAAGCACTGCACGACGTTGACTCAGGCATATGGAAGACAGAGGAGAGAGGGGGTTTTGACAAAATGGCATCTTGGCCCACTGAGGGATCAATATTTGAAGCAAGTAGATTAAGGGGTCTGCATCAGCCCCCAACATAATGAATATATGCCACAAAGAAGCAGTCAACGCAAACCATTATAGCATCGTGGGTAACTTATGGCACATTGGTCAATAAGGGCCCCCTCTGTCACGCCATAAACACAATGTGAATGATATATAAAAGTTGGTGAAATTATTCTGCGTAAACCTGACGGTGGCGCACACTGCTATCATAACTACTTGCTCCACAAAACAAATATTTACCTACCAGTTAGCAGCACCCCAAAAGCAAAATATTCAACTGTTAAAAAAAAATGGTAATATCAGTAAATAGCCAACTTTGGATACGACTAAGTTTAAGTATATTACCAAACATCCAGAGAAAAGGCCACAACCAAAACCAATCCATGCGACTAATTTGTGTGTGTGTGTGTGTGTGTGTGTGTGTGTGTGTGTGTGTGCGTGTGTGTGTGGCACAAATATGTAAATAAAAGACGACGGCAGACAAACTTTGGACATTCTCCCTTTGCTTTGCTCATATTGGGGTTCAAGTAGCATTATGGAAAAGAGGTGGTGGGGTGATGGGAGACGGTGGGGGTGGGAGCGAGAGGAATTTCCTGCCAAATGTGCAATAAAATTAAAAGTCTCGCTGGTGGCCACTCGCTCGCATAAAGGAATGTTTAGAAGGCTTCCAAAACCGAGCTTATGGAAATTGTGTCCCTGAAAACGGGCGAGAATACATACAGTGGGCCCCGAAACGCAAAGTTGAGCTAAATTGCTTCTTCAAGCTTATACATTGTGTTTTCTGAAATGCTAACTAGCATTACACACAAGGCGGAACAAGCACAAAACGGGGATAGTTGGACCTCTTGTGGAATGATATTAGCGGTCGCAACGCGAAGCTAGCTCGTCAAAACAGACAAAACAATGTAACAAGCACCTCGCTTTAAAATCGGCTTCCCGAAAAAGTTTTCTGAAAAACACAAGGCGCTCTGCGCGAGTGTCAATGGGGAGGGGGGAGCCGTCGAATTCGAGCAACTTTTCGGGGTGAAAGGTGACGGCAAACATGGTGTTATTTTAATTTATTTAAATCATATTACCTCTCCTCCGCGGGTGTCGGCTATCCAAGAGAGGCAAAGAAAAAGCGCACAGCGGCGAGTGGGAAAAACATAAAAGTTGAGGAGAATTTCGAGCTTAGCGCACCAGACGCATTGGAGCGCCGTGGAACGTCTTTTGCCCCCCTCTTTGTCCCGAAAAGCTCGCTCTTCAAGTGTCCGACTCCACGTGCTGCCTCCAGCGTATCGAGTCTGTGTCCAAACAAATCTATTCTATTTCCTTAATCTCGCGTCTTCCTTCCTTTTTGCCCGTTACAACTGAGGAGATGATTTCATTCTTCTCGCAGACATATTCGCCTCCTCCGTCCACATTGTCAGACGCAACAACGTATCCGTCCGCGCGTGGAGTGAGGCCCACACCGCCAGCGGTGTCCGATTTCAAACGCCTTGCTCCACTGTCGGGTTCGATTCGTTCATGGTGAGTAGCGATTGTAGACGTTTCGGTGCCTACAAGCGAATATTTCATACCCATAAATCGCTATAGCCTGTTTGCTTTGGCTGCAGTGATCAAAACGCGAAAGTACTAGGCGCACTAGGTTGCTCGGCGGAAGGCTATCGCAAGAAAGTTACCTGCGATTACACAGCAGCAGCTTCGACGAGATGGCACGATAAATGCTAAGGCTTTCCACCAATGGGACGGCACGTACGTTTGATTGATAGCAAGCTCGGCCACTCGAGGGTTGAAAACACGGCCTTGTCCCCGCCTTTTTCTTGACGCTCACTTTCTCTGCGTAGTGCTTGTTCTCGGGGAGGCTGGTCGAGGGGGCTTCTACATGCCCGCTGACATCATTTTAATTTTCAGTGTGATGTGCTCACTTGCCTCAAAAAAATCCTCGTAATTACCTCGTTTTGTTACTGTTATTAAGCAGCGAGTCAATATTTTTCATAACTAAAAGGAATTTATGGAAGCCCACAAGCTGTATAAAGCCAGTTTCTACAGCGCAGAACTGCCAACACGTGTGATAAACATTTTTGCCTGGGAAATTAAGTACAATTTACATGAAAAATACACGTACTTGTCGGATGCGTGTTAAAATTAGAGCTACGGGGTTTAATTGGACATGTGCTTGCACAAGGAAAAACATTTTGTTGATGTTGTTTCTAGTATTTTGGGTTGCATTATAGCAATAAGTACGAAAAAAGCAAGAAAACATTGCTTATTAATGATTTTTGCAGGGCATTTTGCCCCCGTGACTCAAAGTCAGCGCTTGTTTTCTTGCCTGACAACCATAAAACCAACGCGTCCCTGCTTCCTGGCTGCTTGCTTCCTTAGCTGAGCCTCCAAGAGAATCCCAGGCTCGATTTTGGAACATTTAACAACCCTCCAACAATCAACGGAGAAACAATGCGGGGGCTTTCTTCTTTTAAACTCTACCTCTCCTCCTTTGGTATCGACCTAAAATATATACATTCACGTGAAGACACCCATATTATCATCCCTGTGCATAAAAAGCCACAATAACTCACTTTTGTTGAAAGTTATTGGTCATACAGCTGTTGCTTGCAGCCTGAGGGGGGAAAAACTGGGGGGGGTGTATCAGACAGCGCCTCTTTTGTTTTGCTGTCGACAAACACATCATCCTTGTCGGATAGAAAGTGTACATATTTTTCTGACCACTTCTGGAGCTTGGCGTAAGAATGCAACAATTGGTGTAGGACCGACAGTAATTCAGATCCAGACGAGCTCACCATGACACCAAGAATTACAACTCAAACAAGAGGGGTTTATTCTTTTATAGGACGGCGCACAATGCTTTCAAAAAAAAGGTGCATTTATCCAACCTTGTTCCAATTTAGTGAGAAAAGTTGAACACATGGACCGACTGCTGGAATCGAAGTAAAGAGTGCTCATGAGAACCATTCCACCATGAAACCTCCATAGCTGATGTGGAAAGGGCATAACTAGTGTAAAAGTTCCTGCAAAGGAGGAGAAGCAGTTTCAACAAGCGATACATTTACCCAACCATGTTCTAAGTTATGAAGTTTCGGTCCAACCAAGATTTAATCACAGATCACTGGATTCTAAAAAGTTCATTATGCAAAGACAGTGGTACGCAGTAAAAGAGCATGCTTTTCTTGTAAAAAAACGCACAACCGTGACACATACTTTTTGAAATCTACATGTTTGATTCGAAACCATCCATCCATCCATTTTCTAAAAGGCGTGTTGGTGCCTATCCCAGCTGTCATTGGCTGGCACAAGACACCCTGGACTTGTTTGCTAGCCAGTTGTAGGGAACTCCAAGATGAAGGACCACTCACACTTACAAACATGTCTAAGAGCAATTTGAAGTGTCCAATTCACCTACCATATCATGTTTTTGGGGTTATGGGAGGAAACTAGAATTCCCCTAGAAAACAGAGAACATCCAAAATCCACGCAAAAAGGCTGAAGCTGCAATTGAACCCATGATCTCTGAGGCCTTTTCTCCACGTAATCAGGGCTTTTTAAACCCGAATTATTCACCCCTCATGTGTCAAAAAATTCCGCCGCTAAACGAATCCGCATAGTGCGGTTTTATTCATTCACAAGCATGTCAAGCCACTAGGCAGAAGTAGTTTTATCAAATTCTGTCCAATCTGAAAGTACCTCTGTCCCTATCGTCACCAGCATCTGTGTCTTTGCCGCGAAATTGAAGAGAATGATGATGTAAATCTCAGTTTTATGATTGCTACACGCAAACACGGATCTCGAGTATTTGGCAAATCTCCACTTTGGTCCGAGTTTTTGGCACCTTCGGTTTTAATTCAAAAAATAAAATATTAAAAAAACCTGGGCACGTGTAGCGGATTGGGGAAACAGGAGACATTTATCACCTGTTTGCAAGAACTCCACTTGCGTGTGGACTATGCTTGAACTGTGATGTGAAAGTGCCAACCAATCATCCATGATTCAGAACTAGCAACGGAATAAACAAATATGCCAATTAGTCACTTTATGAAACTGGATTTTGAATTTTTTTTTCTTTAAATTTGACCTCTCTTACTGTATTTGTGCAAGCACTGTAGAATAATGTATACCTCATAGTCAGTGACTGAGTGCAAACATTTTGATGGAGCTAAAAATAATTGATTGTTTCACCTAAAACTTTAACTAACGTAAAAAATATCAGCTTCGTCTTACATCAGTACACTTTTTGTACAAAACCCTTTTGGAAGTTTAACCCATACACACAAATTACGATGGACCTATTGGACAATATTCCACTAAACAAATAACATTTTTTCAAGTAACCTGAAAAATGCTTAGCGAAAGCTAATGAGCAGTATGCTTTTCATAAGAAAATCATTCAACTTATTTATTTTGTCTTTTTTATTGTAATAACTATCTGACACTTTGAAATTTCGTTGTACATGGTCCGTGTTACAATGAAAACAAAGAACTATTCTATTCTATTCTATTCTATTCTATTCTATTCTATTCTATTCTATTCTATTCTATTCTATATAATGATCTTTTATGTATCACCAAAATATGCCCATTTGTACAGTTTACCACTTTGAGACATGTGTTATGAGATTACACTGATGGACAGGACCCAATGAAGACACAATACTGCATATGCAAATTTGCTCAACCGTTTGGTGTTGTCTATTTGCACAGCGAAGGGGGCGGAAGAATTTGCTGTCAATAGGTCATATAGGTAAATAATCCATTGGCTGTCCCCTGGGTGAAGGCACAGCACATTAATTAGCCCCGTGGACAGACTTAGGAATGTAATGAGGTTACTGCTCGGAACATGCGCACATATGGGTCATAAATAGCTTCACAAACATGCCACACACACGCACACACACAAAGAAGACAGGCACAAATGCATCAGAAAATGAAAAAAAGCGCATCCTCATTTTATCTTGCATGTTTTGGGAAACGATCTATATCAACATGATTAGGCATCGAAGCACGACATCTGCTCAGGGGAAGATGATGGATTTTTTTTTTTTTTTCCGAAGGGAAATTGCCGCCATTCTCACTTTTTCCAGCGGACGTTGCCTGGTTCTTTTGAGTAAGAATAGCGCCCGTTGTCAGTATTAGCAATGAGGCTTGTAAGCCCTCCAAGTAGTTTGTAGTAACAGCTGGGTCTGACATGGAGAGCATGCACAAGGGCAGCCAGGATGAGGAACAGGACGGGAGGGATGGGGCAAAAGAAGAATTACACACACACACACGAAAAAAAACAAAAAAACATGCCGCTCATCTTCAATAGAAACATGGGGTGAGGACAATAAAAGCAAAGTGACAAATGAACACAAGATGAACACAAGAAAATGAAGGTGGTGCTACTTTTATAAAGATGCTACTGTATGGTATTAATCAGAGCTGCAAGCAGCAATGAAAAGGCTCTCGTGCTTCAATTTTAAATCAAATTCTCTAAAAATATTGATGGTGTGCTTTGCACGAATTAGACAAGTGAGGGAAAAAAAGCCTTTGCAGAGGTTTATCTTATGAAACATGCTTCCTGGCAGATCTCAACTGGTGTAACCATCAACATCAGTTTTTTTTTGTTTTTTTTACTGATTATATGCCATTTTTGTATAAAAGGTTGCCCAATGAGGACAGGAATGGATGGATGACCAGGAGTCAATCATGTGACTTGTAGGAGTGCCTGTGAGCTTGATTGACCGATTTCCTGGCCAGTCTTGTTCAAGCTGTTGACTGCTGAGGACAGAACTTGGAGTATTCTCAAGTAAAGCTCACTGAGAATGCCGCAAGGATGAAAGAAAGCATTGGGAAGCTGTTACATTGAGCTCTTTTGTAATAAATTGGAATTTCGAGCGAATGTAAACTCTGATTCATTGTTATTATGTTTGGTCAACGACAGGCTTCACGCTAGGTTGACGTCCGAGGGGCATTACGCTCTGTAACTCCCACTCTGGCCCTCCTTGTTTCTCGACTCCAACCAAGGAATGGAAACAATTACAGTACAATTGGTGTATTCTATAAGGTTTAATAATTAAAGAGTTAAATAAATATGTGTATTGCAGTAAACTATGTCTCAAATATGAGAAGTATAAATACTTTTGACATTTAAAAAAATCTGGTACCCATGTATGGTACACATGCAAAATTCCAGGGGGGGGTACAGATTTTACTAATTGTTTTTTTTCCCTCATTAACAACAAAAAATGAAGAGATACTTTATTTACAAAAATCTGATTTGACGTCACCGTAAACATCTGTTTTCTACTACTTGCATGCGGAGGTCTTATAAAACCCCCCAAATTATTTTTTCCAGTACCTCCAAATTGTTACTTTTCTGTTAAGTAAAGGACCACTGGGGCTCACCACCATTGGTGAGCTTTGTGACAAAAAAAATAAATAAAAAACAACAGTTTGAAGAGAGTCCTCACAGAGTGGAATGCAATTTATGTTTGATTTCGCCTCTCGCCTTTCGGAATATTCAATCAAATATTCCGTTTTTGTGTCACTATTTCAAAGGTTTGTAGCTTGCATATGGTTAGCGAAATAGGGACAGTGTAATAGTTGCTTGGCGCAGTGTTGCTACTTTGGAATTTAAAGGGTAGGTATTGTCACATTTTTGTCAGGTGTCAGCGCCCAGCGACTTCCTACATAAGCAGATTAAAAAACAAAAAAACAAAACAAAAGCCTGTTGTTTCATCTTCCGCGGGTTAACTTGCCACACGAAAACGTCAAAAAGCTTTGCAGGGTTATTAGATGAGACAAAGCAAAGGGAAAAAGACATGCACGTCATTTAATCCCCATGTACAATGGCGGTGCAGTGGCCGATTAAAGGCCCAATAGGGAGCAACTCTTTGTGATTCCTTGCCGTGCTTTTATATGTGTGTAATTAACAACAGATGCACCAGGCAAATTAGCATATGTTTGGCAGGCCAATCATATATTTGTGCATATTGATGAAATATTTATGGACGTAAACATATTTTCAATTAGAGCCATATAAGTAGAAGCAGCAGTGGCGTACAAATGGTCTCATCAGCCACGCCATGCATTTGTTTATAATGACGTGCGCCTTTAATATTAAATGCAGATAAACAAGAGCGTCTTTTAAAGTGAATGCTTAATGTTTTGGTGTCTGACACAAAGCTTGTTAATGTCTGTTTTCTGCTCGGGCTGCCTTTGGATGGTAGCTACCTGCCTTCGAGTTCCACATGCTTGAAGCGGGCAAGCCACATCGCCGGCTCATCTCACACAAGGATAAACACGACGCGGAGGCAGCAGCCCACAAAAAGCCACAGTGAAGGCGAGTCGCTCACCTCGTTCCACTCGGAGCCCCTGACAGCGTGTAATAGTAGAGGCTTTAGGCCTCGGGTGGGGGAAGGGCAAGAGGTGCGCAGGTTTGTGATCAGACTTGCAGAAACAAAAAGAAGAAAAAAACAAGTAGGGCAGGAGTTTGGGGCGTCACTCCACAGAGGACGCATTTTTGTGTTAGTGTGCCAGTACATGTGTATTTATTTACAGGGCGGCGCAGAGGTGTGATTTATGAGCCCTCGACTAGAAGCTGTCGCCCAGTAGGAGTTGGAGACTGGAGCTTGAGGAGCGGATGGATTGATAGTGTTGGCTCAATGCCCGCGCTCCAAGTCTATCTGCATTGAAGGGGAGGGGACTGATGGCGATGGCGGTGAGGGGGATCTATCTGTTGTGCTCGTGATAAACCACCCCCCCACCCCCCCCCCACCCCCTTCCCCGGCGCAGCCCCTTTTCATGGCGACAAAACAGCCCAACTCAGGTTGTGTTTCCACAACAACGGACTAGTAATAACTGTTATGCTTCTCCATTTGTTTCATTTTTTTAAGAATGGTGCAAGTGATCCCGGATCATGATCGTGTCAGTGATCCCAGATCATTATGATCTACAACAGGGTTTCTAAAACTTTTTGGAGTCAGGGACCCTTTTTTGAAAGCACATTTTTCAAGAACCCCTCATTGCAAATTCTTGTGGAAACAAAACAAACAAAAATCATTTAAGCCCTTTTTATTCAGCAACTGATTCAATTTGACAACAGGTATATTTGTTACTTTTTAGCGATACTGAAGTTTAGAAAATTAAAATTGCAAATTGCACACCTTCTCATAACGAATCGGGTCAATTTTCCTTATACAGGTTGCTGCTAATTATTTAGTCAAAAACAGCATTATAAAATAAAACGCCGCTATAGCTTTGCTGACTTCATCGACTCGTTAGCAAGCGATTGTAGACGCGAAATGCATTCTGACGAATTATAGTATATATAGTAAACTAGTTGAATCGATTGCTTTATCTAAGAGTCATGAATACTTTCACAATTTTATATACATAACCCTAACCCTAACCCAAAGCTATGCTAGCCTAGCCTAGGGTACCCTTACTAGGGAATATGGCCATAACAAAGGTAAATAAATTTATCAATATATTTTGTTATTTTTTATGTTATTTAATTGTATGCATGTATATTATATATGAGTAGCACTTTCTATACTATATTGAAACCAGTTTTTAATATGTAGATACAATTTTTATGTTTTTACCTGGGGTTTTACATGCATTAGCTAATTAACATAGGTTTGGATTGCCCGCCATGCGGCCAATTTGCGATACGATAGAGGGCATCCGGTTTATGAGATGAATCCGTTCCGCGGTTGACGGGCAATCCAAACCTATATTAAATAGCTAATTCGTTTAGAACCCCGGGTAAAAACATCAAAATTGTACATACATATTAAAAATTGGTACCAAAATAGTATAGTAAGTGCTACCTATATATACTATACATGTATACAATCAGAAAACAGCATGAATAAAAATTAAATAAAGGTTAAATTTACCTTTTGGTGGCGCTTGTTATGCCCATATTCCCATATAAATCATCTTCTTACTTCTCTCTTTAACGTCACTAGCAATCTGAGGACCCATGGCTAACAATTTCAACTTTGAATTAATCAGTAAAATGCACTTTAAATACGGTTTTGTAACCACTCACAATCGAACAAAGCTTCACCATTCAACCATCAGACCACCATCTCCGTGAGGAGACACCAATCAATAACACACCAGAACTGTTGTGATGCTTTGCAGGGATGGCAACTGATAATAAGTGTAATTACCTAAAAATTCTTGCAGATGGAGACGAAACAACACAAATACAGCCAAGTCCCTAGGGTCATGACAGTTGTTTTGGGCGCAAAACCGGGAAAACACCATAAAGAGGGGATTAAATAACTCAGTATTAACATGAAAATAACGTAAGTCACTTATGATGTGTCGAGGTTACAAATGTGCGCCGTAAACAATTGCGCAGCAGATGAATACACTTTGTGGTCGTCGTGGGCGAGAAAGACAGCGTCTCTCAGGTTATGTTTCTCTTTTCTTTCTCACGTGTTTGTTTGTTTTTTTTTGTTGTTGTTTTTTTATGCCCAAGCAGACAAGCTGGAACGGTAGGCAGGCGGACAGTCAGGGGCAAACAGGGTCGGTACGTGAGCAGACAGGAGTGGGAAACAGGCAGGTGGGTGGTCAGAGATAAGATGGGTCGAAGCACGTGCAGGCTGGATTGGGCAACGGTAGATGGGAGGTCAGAGACAGGCGGGGTCGGTAAACATGTAGGCAGGCAGGATGGAGTGCGGGAAAGCTTGGCAATACTGAACATGACATTCTGGCGAGTTCTGTGGGGGAGGGACCCGGTTATATGCAGAGCAGGTAATTGGTAGCAGCCGTTGGTATTGGGTGCTGATTGGGAGGAGAGAGGTGAGCAGGTGCAGTGAAACAGAATTGAGATGACTGGACCAGTTGACGGTGACATTCCGGGGAAAACTTCAAAATAAAATTGTCCCAATGCTGTTTGTTTCATACATTACTTGATTTCTCATGTTTTATTTTGAAGCATTGTTTGACTTCCCTTATAAACAGGCGCGTCACCAGACAGATGTCACCATGGTACACGCTAAATACTGCTCTGTAGTGTTTGGGTAAAAGCGTCACCAATTAAAAACAAATTCCCTTCAGAGCGCACATGCCGCATACTAAGTATAGTAATGCATTGCTACTGTATTTGCTTCACATGAACAATGCACACATGGCTAATTAATATGATAATTTATTCGGTAATGTTAATGATTAATAGTGAGGTTTTACTTGTTTTAGACAGTATTTGAAAAAAATTGAAGTTGTAGTTACATAAATGATTTTATTGGAATAGAGTTTCCTCCATGCGCCCGCAATCTTAAATGAGTTTGACATCCCTGCTCTGGATGGTGCAGTGGTTCTCAAGTGATCTACCTTGAAAAAACATTTTTCCCGATCATCAAGTTGTGGGTCAATTTTTTTAAACCATTCACATTTATTTAACAGAAAATTGCACAGTGGACTTGTCCGTCCTGACAACGATTCTGGGATCTGTCCCCCCCTTTCTAAAATGCCTTGTAAAAAGTATCTTTAGGCCCTAAGCAAATTAAACTCGTCAATTTTTTTTAGTATCAGTGACAAATTAAACAAACGAACACTCACTGTAAAAAAGCAGACTTTTCTTCCAAAATTGGCCGTTGTATTATTGGCTGTGATATGAATAAAATGATGAGGGACGCTACGAGTAAGTTCATTGTATTTTAATAAAAATTCCTTTGTTAATATCTGATGTTGATTTTTTATCACGTCTTGTAAATGCAGTTAGAACCTTGGACTTACTTTGTTGTTTTTATTGCGCAGTTTTCGGGACTCCAAACATTTCTGTCGGGACCCATAGATTTTTAGTACTGCAAGTCTCGGGGACTCAACCGTTTTCAGTGGTAAAATGAGCATTGAGTGTCAAAGTCACTGTTGTGCAGAAAATAAAAAACATCTTTTCTCAAAAAGCTAATTTTCTCCTTTAGTCCAAAATAGCTAAGTGTCACTTAAAAGACCTGTGTATCAAACTGTGATTACAAAAGAACAGTATAAGGTAGTATCGTACTTTCTAGTTTTCTAAAAATTACAATGAAAATGTTCATTAAAAATCCTAATACTTAAGTAATTTACAAATATATCCCTGGCATCGGACCAACATTTCCTAGGTCACATTATGGTGACTTTCTAGTTAAAAAAAATAAAAAAATCTGCATTATTAGCCAGTCCACATGCAGCGGTGTTATTTTATTTATTTATTTAGATTATTGACCAATAATAATAACTAATTCACAACCATTGAAGGGAATAGATACCAAAGATTAATTTCTACTGGGCTGGCAGAGAATACCTTAACTCATTCACTGCCATTGTTAGCTATATAAATCAAAAATCCCTTTTAACTGGGCTGACGGTGAATGAACTAATGCAATGCAATGCAATGCTAAGCTAAAAATTGAACATATGTCCTTTATTGGGATTTAAAACGTGATGATTTTGCAGATACAAGGAGCGACACCAGCAATATATATTTTGTTTTATGATAGCATATTTTGGCGTTATGAACGACTCACACATAACCTGTTAGAACGGCAGCATAAGAATACAGTTTCTATGAAAAGTCTGCAAACAGGATCAAAAATGAGACCAAGATAAGTTGTTTCATAAGGTCTGACGCCCTTATGCACCTGTAATCAGTACTCATGGACAAAAAAACCCCCCAACACATTTTAGTGAAGGGATGTATAAATAACAGCGAATGAATAACTCTTTGAAAAGTATGTTAATGGGGAGTCAACAGATGTTTGCTACATTTCAAGTGCCTATGGTTGACTCCAAATAAAGTTCAAATATTCAAGTAGGCCTTTTTTGCTTTTTTCTATCCATTGTACTGTAAGAGGTCACATTGCACATGAAAGCATGCTCCATGACTTACTAAATGTTTTTCATCGTGTTGTTTTTTGTTTTGTTTTTTTCCATACAGCGTTTGTAGCCTAGGAATGTTTTCGGGACAAATATTTTAACAAGGTGCAGGGCAGTCCATCGACTCTCCCACAGGTTACGCTACCCGTGGAAGCAAAAACATCCCCGCTTGTTTGTGGAACAAGCGAGGACGCCGTATCTCGTCCCATTCAAGTATTCAAAACAAAGTCAGGCCTTTGTGGGAGGGGCTAAATGTGTGCTTCTCTCCCTGCCTTATCCACACAGTGTAATTCCCACTGAGCTGCACAGTGAGAAAGAAAATGAGTTTGAGGGATTGGCCCTGACATTAATCCGCCGCAAACGCTGCACTTCCACACGGGACGCGGCGCTCACTGGCAAAGACAAAGCAAATCAACAATCTATTTAGCAGAGGAAAAAGTGCATCAACAATCCTTGTGGCTTCTGTCTGCTCTCATTTGACAATAGCTTCCGCCAGCCAGCCTTCCTTCTGTCGCTCTGCTATTTTTTCGTATACCCACTACCACCTCCACTTTAACCACCTCGCTCTTGCGAGTTCTCCATTAAAATTAGAATCTTCATTAAAAACAAACAAACAAAAAAAAACAACTAATTTTCCCCGGTGATTGAGCCAATTTCTAGCAAGGAAGCCCTGAAAACAAAATGTACAGGTAGTGTTTTTTTTTTTGTCAAAAGTCAAATCAAATATTTTGCGGTAAGAAACACTGATGTATTTATGTGTGTGTATGCATACTGTATATTAAATATTTAAATACCTACGTGCTCATTAAAATTAAGGTAGAAGCTTAATTAAGAAAAAGTAACATGAGTGTGCTTCATAATTGAAAAAAAATGCTCAAATAATATTTCATCTAAATGCATCACGAATAAATAATAATTCATGATACAACTGAACTCCACTTAACAAATAAGCTGTATTGGATAACAAACACACAAAAATCTAATTTACAACAACGTTATCCCCACTATGGTGGCAAGCTGGACGATGGATGAAGGGTTAGCTAGTTAAATTCCAGCTCACTGGCCTCCCTATGTAGAGTGCATGTTCTCCCCGTGCCGGCGCGTAATCTCTCTGGGCACTCTGGCTCCTCCCACATTCCAAAAACACGCATGGCAGGTGTATTGGACACTCTAGATTGTCCTTAGGTGTGATTGGGTACGTGAACGGTTGTTCATCCCTGTGTGTCCAGCGACTGGCTGGTAACCAATTCAGGGTGACCCCCACCAACTGCCCGAAGAAAGCTGGGATAGGCACCAGCAAGCCAGAGACCCAAGTAAGGAGAAGCAGCAATTGAAAATGAAATATGCTTGATGAATTGAGTGATTCTTTCACATACCACAAGAGGCAGCCCTTTCTGATGTAAAATGGGGCAAACTGCACAAGCTGGTATCAAAATAGCACTCTTTTGAGAATTTGAAGCGATCACAGCATTACGTCAGTTTTCAACCAATTACAGGGCAGTAATTTACAAATTCCTACAAAATAACGATGCCATAGCCTTGTCATTTTTCTATTTAGCATAAAGCATTTTTCGTTTTAAAATCCTACTGAAACCTGCATTTCAGGTAAACGGCAAATATTTTAGTATTCAACAAATGACTGTGCACGTTTATTTTAACATTATATCCAGTTATCAACTAATTACAGTGCATTTTCTCAGGAAATTCTACAAACTATAGGCAACCCACAATTTTGTAAAACACCATTAATCCAATAAAAAATTGTGCGTTCAACCTTTGCAAATGATCATCACTTGGATGACTGAGAATGTGCAGACATAAAAAAAGTAAACACATTTGATTCAATCCAAATGGCGACTTTGTTACGAGTGGATTTGGTAATTATGCTATAAGACCAAGAGTAGGTACATTCCATTTAACAACTGTTTAGTTTTCTGTGTTTCTATCAGTCCCGCTGTATGTATTCAAAGCTTTCTCACCCCGAAAAGAAAACGAAGGTTTTTCCAGAAAAATTATGACAATTAGGCAATTATATACTCTTTCACTTAAGCTTTCATATGAACTTCTACACAATCAAATCCTACAAAATAAACAATGCTCATGCATATATTTGTCAATATATAATGTTTCTCTTCATAATATGCTCCTTTTAAAGACTTGTCCCACAAGAAGTTGCCACATGCTTAATTGTTGGGGGCTTAAACTGAGCTTTTTCTAATAAATCATACAAAATAAACTGCTTAAGCACATAATCAAAATAAAAAGCGAATGCACATGAAGAGAACGTTTTCAAACAGCAGACATATTCTTTTAGCAGTTGTGTGAATCCTACCTTATTTAGGAAATGATATTAATATTCAGTTAAAGGTCAAGGGTCCTCAGTGTAAGCGCAGTCCATTGTGTTCTTTGTTGATTAACATAATCAATAAAGGATGAGATCAGTTGAAAAAATTTTCCTCTTATTCACTTTCCTCCAGTTTCTAAAAGACTTGATAAAACACTTTAATGACTTCTGTTGTTCTTTTTTTTGTTGTTGAAAGAATGTGCTCAGCTCAAAAGATTCTGAATAAAATGTTTAGTTTATTTCCAAAAGAGGTGTCCAAAATTTTTCACGTTAAACACACTGCAATACGTCAAGGAAGCACTTGCGTATTGTTTTTATTTTCAGTTTACTTTGATAAACCGCTACAGAAGAGCTTTCTGTTCAAGAGATGAGGCAAATAAATGAGGAATTTTTGGATGGCCAACAACCCTGTATCCCCAATGACCAAAATCCATCCCAGAACTGGAGATCAACCCAAACCCATCTCAACATTTAGAAGTAGAAAATTAGTCAATTGTTGTCAACTTAACATTTTTTAAATCGTTACACAACTTTGAACCTTGACATGAAATTAATTTTATCACCGGAGTGTTTTGAATAGAAAATGCTGTATTCACATATCTTTGCATAAATCTCTATAGTACATTACCCAGTTTATTCGTAGTGGTACCAGCTGTTATTATTTTCATCGATACACCTGCCCATTCTCTATATATTTTTTTTCACTTTCCACTAAGGGTACGGACCAATAAAAGCGGACCACTTGGCGAAAACGCAAATTTTACAGGGGCGCGAGAAAAGCTCACGGCCAAGGGGACCATACAAAAAGCGATGTCAAAGACAGTCAAGTAGTCTCAGTTCATTCTTCACGCTAATTTTCTACAAAATTCACTGTTTTAAATACAGAGTAAAACTGAATATTATGTTGCAAAAGTTTGTTTTGCGTTTCTCTCAAAACAGGGCACCCTGGAGCTGTGGCGTTTCTAAAACATGTAGAAAAAACCTCGAATCGAAACAAACAATAAAAAAATGCAAAAAATGATGATTGAATATTCCACCAAGTGGATTCCATTCTGTTGGCTCGTACCCACATGTCGCGGACCGCTGATAGGCTGGATGGCAAGTCACAAATGGCCCCAGGCCTGTAGTTTGTAAACTCCTCATGTACAAGCTGCTTTCAAATCTTAATTCAGTAATAAGAGTATTTTCTGTTCTTCTGTTTTTTTTTTTTTAACCAATGCAATAATCAAATATGAAACCTTTCTGATGTAAAATGGGGCAAACTGCATGCGCCTAGAAATAGTGCTGTGCTCTTGCCCGCATGATAACAATCAGATCAGAAGCACAATTGACTCTTAATCAATTGAAGTGGGCATGTCATGTCAGGGCTGCCTGAGAGCAGAGGGTGCTTGGGTGTGTGTGTGTGTGTGTGTGATGTGTGTGTGTGTGTGTGTATACGCGCACGCGTGGTGAGGCAGATAGATGGATAGATGTGAGGCCTGGTGGGGGAGGGACAGCAACCAGAGCTTATTGGTGTCGTGGGAGCAGCGCAATAACAACAATAACAGCAGTGTTTTGTGTGTGTGTGTGTGTGTGTGTGTGTGTGTACGTGCACGCACGTGTGTGTTTGAGTGTTTGTGTATGAGTCACAGGCAGTGCGTTGGGAGTAAAAATGGGTTGTGTTATTATGGATCCCACTGAAGTAGCAAAACGACGTGGTTTTTATTTACTCAATGAAGATATAATTCATATTATCTTTTGATAGTTAATGTCAGTTCAAAAGGTACATTTTCCAATATTATTATTTTGTTCTGGCGTTGTTTTGGATATGGTAGTCTTCAGTCATGTTGTTTTGCTCATTGTATCTTTCATGTATCTTTCAAGCTGGTTGTGTTATTATGGATCCCACTGAAGTAGCAAAACGATGTGGTTTTTATTTACTCAATAAAGATATCGTTCATATTATCTTTAGATAGTTTATGTCAGTTCAAAAGGTAAATTTTCAAATATTATTATTTTGTCCTGGCTTTGTTTTGGATGTGGTAGTCTTCAGTCATGTTGTTTTGCTCATTGTATCTTTCATTTTGGGATTTTTGGGTTTGTGTTGGTTTCGGTATTTGTTCATGTTCTTAGTTCATGTTTTCTGGGCCCCTTGTGTCTGTGTGTTGTTAGTTTGATTGTGTCTACCTGTCATCGAAAATCTGCTACCTTGTGTAAACCAAGCAGCTCCCTGCACCGCTTATGTCTTGTCCAGGTGTTCATCTTTGTCTTATCAGTTTGGGTTGTATTTAGTTTCCTGTTTCTTTTTGAATGAGGTCTATGTTTTCCGAGTCCATCATCCAAACCTTTTGGAGCGAGTTTGTTTTGGGTTTTTGTGTTGCTCCTTAGCATGTGTTTTTGACTTGCATTTTTTAAAAATGCTGCAATTGCTCCAAAAATGAAAATGCATTAAAATCAGTGGTTATGAAGTATTAATACTAATATAATCATCTCAAATATTACAGCAGGCAAACCTTGAATGTAGTGTTTTCCCCCCCCAAATTCGCCAAAAACACCACGCCCATTACTTTCAGTTAGTCAGAGATAAAGGCAAGGAGAATATAATCGGTGAACTTGGTGTGCAACACCGAAAGAGCTGTTCAACTCACTAAAAACGAGGAGACTCTAGACTGGTTGCCAGCCAATCGCAGGGCAAACGGAGGCGACCGACCATCCACACTCACAATTTGCAGTGTTCATCCAATACCCCTTGCTTGCATGTTTTTGGAACGTGGAAGGAGACCAGAGTGCCTGGAGAAGACCCACGCGAGCACATGGAGAACATGCAGACTCCACACAGGAAAACCGAGGGTGAGCTGGAATTGAAACTGCAACCTTTCAACTGTGAGGTGGTGCTGACCATTCTTCCACTATGCCGGCCTCCTTTAAAGAATGTACAATACAAAACATATTCTGTTTTGTTTAGCATATTTTTGTACACAAATAATTTATTGGTGACTTTAGTATTAATCTTCCAGTAAGTGTTTCCACATTTTGACCGGTACTGTGATATAAATGAAAATTCCCCATTATTAGGTACAAGTACACAATCGTGAGAAGCAGTGTCATGATTATTTTTTGTCTTTGATCCATTCTGTTTTCATATCCAAACACAATCATTTTTGGACATTTTTCTTTGTTGTTGTTGTTTATACCATTTAGTCGTCTTCTTCTGGTGATTTTCCTCCTTTTTCCCCTCCCCCGTTCTTTCTTTGCAGATTAGAATTCATTAGCAATCAAAGAGCCTCCAGAGAGCGCCGGCTCTTAATTACCTTCTCATTTGCATTTTTGCATATTAATGACTGCAGGCTTCCCCCCCCCCATTTTTTGCCGCAGTGGTTTAAAGGCACCTCGGTGCTCTTGTTCTCTGGGGATGAAGAGGAGGAGGAAGAGGAGGAGATTGGCCGGAGGCGAGGCTGCAAGCCTGGACTCGGCCCACCAAGGCCCCCCCCCCCCCAACACTCACTACTCTACACATGGCAATTCCTGATGGGAGCTGAACAGGACAAGGATGGGGTTGGCTGGAGGCATGTGGAACGGGTGCGGTGTAGGTGGCCGCCGCCATATAGCGGTGAGGAGAAATTTGGGAGGGTTAAAGTTCAATGTCCCTTATCAACATAAGAAAAAACACATGTCTTGTTTGCTGCCTAATTATTGTCATACTGAGGCGTCTAAGCACAAGCACCTGATGTGAACAAAACAGAGCCCGAGAGAAAGTGCTAGTTTGGAAGGGGACGCAAAAGCAGAGGGGGATCCATATATCCCCCTGAGAAAGGTGTACGCTGCTGAAAATGAGGCTACTGTGCGTGTGTGCGTGCCTTTCTACATTATTGCCTCAGAGTGTTCACTGTGGGGGCAGTGAGAGGCTCATTTGGCTTAATGATGCTGCTCTGCCTGCATAGCAAGTGACATGATGCACTTGAAAGTACAAGCACACAAAAAGAAGCCCCCCCCCCCCCCCCCCATTTGGGCATAGTGGTGGTCCGCTTTATCCAACATGTTTGGAGTGAGACTTGGACACATGTTGTTTAAAAGGTAGCTCACAAACATAACAATTAATAAGCTGGAGCCGACCACACATCTGGACAACAGGTTCAAACGCCATCCACAAAAACTAGCTACCGTGTGTGTAAGGAATATAATAGCTTGACTTTTTCAAGACATTCAATAGATCGTTTTGACTTTTTTTTTTTTTTTTAAATCAGTTAGCTTTTGGAGTTCCTTTTGTTTAATGTTTCACTTTGGTTTACTTTTTCTTAGTTTTAGTATTAGTTTAAAAGCAAAACATAAATACGATATTTGTCAAAAACAAACTGAATGACTGTTGACCTTTTTTCTGTTGTACAGCCAAACAGTAAAACCAAAATTACCGTATTTTACGGACTATAAACCGCGACTTTTTCCTCATGCGGTTTATACTCCAGTGTGGCTTATCTGCAGTTTTTTTCCGCCGGTCAAGCAAATGTGTGTATCTGTTCAAGGAGTCAGTTTATGAAACAACTAGGAAATAGAACTCAAAAGATGCGAATCAATGGCTGTGCTCAAAAAGTTTTAAAATATACTATTAAAAATATTTTTTAAAAAAAGTTTAAATTGAGCAATATCTTGCATAAAAGTTTGTGACTTGTAAATTTGATATACGGTATACAGTATATATGATTGTATTTATAACATGATTGTATATATTATTTAAGTGCTGTGTGTGTAATGTTCACAAAATTAATCTATTAATTAAACAATGGGAGATAAAATGCTATCAAAGTGTTGACTTCAAGTTTGAACTGCTATTTAACTGCAAAATTCTGTTGGTGATATGAAGGTAATATTGATTGATTTTCTATAAATATAATGTTGGGATTAAACTCACAGGCATGTTCAGTCTGTTAAAGAGAGGATGTTGCAGCTGGTAGACTTTTTGCATAAATATGTGATGTTATGACCTTCGTTTTATAGTCCAGTGTGGCTTATATTATCTTATATAAAAAAACATTTGTTTTTTATATAGGCCATTTTTGGCTTATATAAAAAACAAAAGATGTTTTTTTTTGCTCAATTTTTGCTCCTGTGGCTTATAAACCAGTGTGGTTTATAGTCCGGAAAATACGGTAAGTAAATGCAGTGTGATGATCTAAAAATAAATATGAAATGTGTAATGACACAAGAATAAGTAACTACGAGAAGGATACCTATATGTTTTAAATACAGCAGAGCCCTCTGTTACAGCGTCCCTGGCTTACGTTTTTTTTCATGTTGCGATGTGGAATACTGAGTTTTTTCGTCCCCTCTTTACGGTATTTTCTCAGATTTGCGACAAAAACAACTGTCTTGACCCTAGGGGGTTGGTTGTATTTGTGTTGTTTCGTCTCCATCTGCGGGATTTTTTTAGGTAATTGCACTTAATTTCTGTTGCCGTCAATGCCTCCATGCAACGCGTCACTACAATGCTGGTCTGCTATTGGTAGGTGGCTCACTCGTTTTAAAATGGCGCAATGGTAAAGCTTTGTTATATCGCAAGTGGTTACAAAACCAAATTTATAGTGCAATTTACTGCTTAATTCAAAGTTGAATGGGTTAGCCATGGGTCCCAAATTTGCTAGTGATGTTAGAGAGAGAAGTAAGAAGATGATTTATATGGAAACGAAGCTGGAGATAATCAAGAAATACGAAGCTAGCCTTATTGAAGAATATGGGCATAACAAGCGGCACTCAAAGGTAAATAAGTCCTTTCTCTATTTTCTATTTATGATGTTTTCTGATTGTATACATGTATATTATATCGGTGAAGCACTTACTATATTATTTTGGTACCAATTTTTAATATGTATTTACAATTTTCATGTTTTTGCCTGGGGTTCTAAATGCATTAGCTATTCAACATAGGGTTGGATTGCCCGCCATACGGTGAATTCGCCTTACGAGCTCAACCGTGGAACGGATTAATCTAGTAACACGGGGGCCCAAAATTGTACATACATATTAAAAAGTGGTATCAAATAGTATAGTAAGTGCTACGTATAAATAATATAAAGGTGTGTCTTATATTTAGGGAATGACAGTAAATAACACAAAAAACTGTGAAAAAAAAGATTAAAACTTTAAAAATAAAATTATAATAAACATGAAATATTACATGAAAGAAGCACAACCCTACACAATTAAACTTGTAAATTTATGAGACGTAAGAAATTAAAAAAAAACAAAAAAAACACTTGTGTCCTTTTGCTGTGATCCGGCTAGCAAACAAACAGCTGTCAAAACAATACCTCCTGCCGTTCTTGGTGGAGGTGAAGAAACAAAAGTACTTTATTGTACCTTTGGAGGTGTGATAGCTTGTTACTTAAGGTGCTGCCTTTTCACCCTCGTTTAGAGTAATAACAATAATCTCTCAGACTGCCATAAATATGGTAGGCATTGCCTTCATTTAAGATTCATTGCATTCAGTCATTTAAAGTGTTTATTTACAAACATTCAGGGACAATTTGCATTTAATTTTATTTGAAACACATTTAGATTCATGATTTAATTTGTATATATATATATATATATATATATATATATATATATATATATATATATATATATATATATATATAATTTTAGATTAATGCTTTCGTTTTGCTGTATTTGTATTTAGGAGTACTTAAGTAAATTAACAGGAACCACCAATGAGTATTTCAGTAGTTAAGTGAATAAGAAGTAATGGAGTATATCGAAGATTTGGTGTATTGAAGTCTATTTAAATTAGACTTAAAAGTGTTCATGTTACTTTCAGGGATAGTTACTGTAAGTCCATTTAAAAATACTCAGAAATCAATATGAGTACTTCTACTAAGAATAGTTATTTTAGAGAATATTTCAATTGATTTAACAGTATTTATCTTCACAGGACTGTTTTGGTCATATCAAACATGAACACTTGAGCCTTGTACCCAAATGCATTTTAACGTTTAATGTTTTGTCAACTCACCACAAAACTCATAGTTCATCCATTCAGAAGTCGAGGCAACAAGGTAGGCTTACATATAAAGTACAAAATGGGGCCTCATCTATCATGGTAGAAACAGCTCGAGTCGACGTTGAGTCGTCCTTACTGCTGCTATTAGTGCAGCATTATGAAGGAGGCGTGTGCGAGCGTGCTTTTCGTGTGGGCTGCCAGGGTGGGGGTTAATGAGCTGCTCCGTGACCTCTGTCACCTGGCAGGATAGCCTGAGGGAGATGGTGCGAGACAAACAGGAAGTCGGGGTGACAACAAGGTCCGCCCGCTTTACAGCTATGCTTTTGCAGGGTGGCCCGATGCTACATACATAACTACATAGCCTAATATGCGGCTTAAATTTAGGGCTCATCCGTTCATCTTCATCTTGTCTTCACGACAAGCAAACTCATCAGGAGGAAGCCTGAACCAAGATTAGAAGCTAGAATCTCAGAGCAGTGAGACAGAACCACCAGGCAAACCATTAGGTCCACTTTGCTGCCGAGGATTGCACATTTACCTTAGAGTTTAAATGAAGGCACAAATGTTTGTTTAAGGCAACGAGGAGTCATAATTGTACAGCTCATCCCTAATGTCTGAGCAGAAACAACACCGCCACCTAGCGGGTGCATTCCGAACAAATGACACATCACGCTACGATCTGTGATGGGATTCATTTTGGATAAACATTAACCCTGGGTGTTCGGGGATTTTTCACTAACTTAGCCTTTTTATCACCCAACTTGGGGTGACTTTCAAAGGGTCATAACATCGTCAAATATAAATGTATATTGACTTTCAACCCCTCAAAATCTTCAGTGGCATCAGCCTTATCCATTAATATGTCTATTTACATATGTACATATTCCAAGGCTGTTTGGTTTGGAAGAATTTTCATTTTGTGAGAAAAAAAACAAAAACATTGACAGCTATTCAGTGCTGCAGAGTTTGCAGACGGGACTATGCAGAGATAATGTTATGCTTTCTGTGAAATAAAATGTTTCTCTGCAGCAAAATAAAAGCTTTCCTGCAACATTTAGTTCTTGGATCAAAACTTTTTTGTCAACTACAAGTTCCAAAATACATAGCAAGAGTTTTGCAGTATGAGAGTAAGGCTAAGCCACTCAATGAAGTCATTGAAAGGCTTGCAAATGTTATAAATTGTCCGCTAGCGCCTCCCCATGGTTTTGGGGTCCTAACACAAAATTTTTTACTGCACCCTGTTTGCGAGTTGCCGTGGAAAGGATTGATGCAAAAATCGAGGGAAATGCATGCAAGATTATGTTTTCATGTTGTCCACAGTTGACAGTTGCAGTAAATGAGCATTTTCATTGGCTAAATTTGACATCTGCAGGGTTTACCTCTCGGCCTCTCGTTTGCAAGCATTTAGAAGGGACGGTGGGCGGCTGTTGATGGTGTTTCAGAAACAATCTATGCAATATTTTACAGCCCTAGTGTTTTTTTCTGGTATGGTTTTCCTTTGTTACCACACATCAAAAACTTCTAAAAGCCCGAGTTGGGTCAAATTCTCACCCAGGGGTTAAAATCCATCTAAAACGGATGTACAAGTGAAGACAATACAGAAAGGTGGTGCATTCAAAGAGCCTAGTAATAATAATAATAATAATAATAATAATAATAATAATAATAATAGAACATTTTCTGCATGAAAATGAAGTGGAATACGTTAAAAATACTTGAGGTAACAAACAATATTCTATATAAACATATCTCCATCCATTTTCTTAGTCGCTTATCCTCACGAGGATCGTGGGGCCTGCTGGAGTCCATCTCAGGTGTTTCAGGGCAGTAGGTGGGGAACACCCTGAGGTGGTTGCAAGCCAATCGCAGGGCACACATAGATAAACAACCATTCACACTTACAAACAAACCTAAAGGCAATTTAGTGACCATTTTACCTAACGTGCATGTTTTGGGGTACGTGGTAAGAAATCGAAGGATAAAGTATATACATATTTCACATTAAAGTCTAATTTACATAAACGACAGGCAAAACGAACACGTTTCCTTTACAAAAACAATGATCAGTTTTGACGACTCCGTTCGTCGAATAGCACTATCATACTTGAAGCTGTTTCTAACCTTGTGTATCGTAGCCGCATTTAAAATAAAGTTACCTGAATTGAATCATCCCCATTGAAGGTAAACTCACTTATAATTCTGTCCGGAAGAATCCAGGTCATGGCATGGCTTCTTGCCTTTGTTTGTGACGCCCCCTACAGAGTGTTCTGATTATGGCGGAAAAAATATGAACCACAACTTGACATTAGTGTGACTGTTAAGTAAAATATTGTACAAGCAGCATTTTATTCCATTCCACTTTTACACCACTTCACATTGATTAATTTGACCGAGAGTCTGAAAAAACGTTTTCAAATATTTGAAGTAGTCAAGGGAGGACTTTAAGTACTATTGCACTGGGTTCCATTCGCGCTGTGATTGCTATCACTGGTAAGATGCCGACAGATTCTCCATGAGAAAATACCCAATTTCAAAGGATTGGTTCGAAAATGATTTGATAGTTGCTCTGCAATCCCTGCAATTATATCAGCTTTGTGTTCAACTCAACATAAAAGGCTGCACTGCGCAGTTCAAGACGTGTCTCGACGGACTGTGTAGAGACAAATCATTGACACGCAACACGGAGTTCAAACGCCCAGCCCCCCCCCCCCCCCCCCCTTTTATTTTTTTAGCTATTTCTTTGCGGCTTTAATGATGCACATCTTGTGTCGTCACGCTGTTTTAGACAAAAAATAAGTTATCAACAGCCTCAACGACTAACCTCAACCATCCAGGGAGTGCGCTCTCTGCTGGGGAAATATGAAACTGCTACCATCCCTCTATTTGTACTCAATGGCCAACTCATTGGCACCCCCCCCCCCCCAGGAAAAACACACACACACACACGCATTTTCGGGGGCCATGAACACGCTGGATGTGCAGGCCTACTCAGGAGTACGCACTAAACATGGCTATCATTTGGAGTGAGATGAGATCGACATTGCTTTAGTTTACACCCGTTGAAATGTCAGCTTTTACTAGTAAAAACAAAACCCCCACGTTTTTGTGGCCTCTAACTTGGAAAAAATGTAAACGAAATTGATTCACTTCGAGAGTTAAGTAAAACAAAAAACTCACTCATAGTGTATTTATATAGTATACTGTATATACTGTACATGGTAGTGATTTTTTGTATTGTAATTTTGTTACAGTGGGTGTCCCCCTGCTACTGCCCGAAGCCAGCTGGGATAGACACCAGCCAGCCTGTGACCCAAGTGGCTCTAGAAAACGGATGGATGGATTATACAGAGGGGTGTGTACATTTCTTCAGGTTTCTGACTTATGTCTTGGTTCCATAAAAGATTCGTTAAAAACAAACACATGCAACCGTTGCAACCATTGTTTTTTTTAATAAACATTTTTTTTATATTCTTTAAACCAGACAACCAGATGCCAGACATTTTTGGATATATTAAAAAAAAAAAAGAAAAAAAAAGGACAAACATGGAATTACGTACATGATTTTCAACTGGGTGAATGTAGTGGTCTCATACATTGTTTTCTTTTTCCTCATCACCAGAAAGTGCAAATTCTCCCCAAAATCAATTTACCCGCTTGCAGCTTCATAAACAAGTGGAGCGAACTAAGGAAACAAGAGTAACATCAAGCAAACCAACTACTTGTACATGTCATCACTTGAAATATTCAATTGCATTTTTTCTATGGCCTTAAGTCATACATTTTGATAAAAGATTTTGCGTGGTCATGTACTTTGGTGCCTGACGTGACTTGTGTTTACAATATCCCAGTTTGAGTGTTGGGAAATGTTGTGACACTTAATAGGCCACTTTAGAAACCTCACTAATGACGCTCAAAATAAATAGTAGCCTACCATTTAATTATTCTCCCAGGTTATGTTCTGATCAATACATTTTTTTCCGCTGGACTGCACACAATATTTTGCTGACTTGGAAAAAAAAAAAAAAGTGCTCAAGATGGATACCTGATCCAGCCTTGTACTGTACACCAGGGGTCAACTTTTCCTCAAAATTGAGGTTGCACTTGTTTAGGATTGCATGGCGGGCTGCATGTGTTGCCCACCCCTGGATTACACGTGACATTCAGTACAGCTTCACAAGTCTCCCAAAATGAGAACCAACCTTGTTTCTCTTTGATTAGCAAGCGAGCAAGCAAGCGTAGGGTATCCAATATGGCGTCCATCTCCCACGATACAATTCAAGTGTATTTTCTCACAAAAATGGAATCAAAATAGCATCGAGGCGACAAGAAAGCAAAAAAGAACATCAATACATACAACAGAGGACGGCCTTTTAATTGCAAAGTGCTAACGTTTACAATCGCAGAAGCTGAGAAGCAAAAAAAAAAAAAAAAAAAAGCCAAGTCGTCACGTGTGCGGAATATGAAAAGAGAATCACAGTATGAAGTTATGGAATGTTTGCTTTAAGTGGCCGCGTGACACTTTCTCCACAACTTGGTGCTACTCTAAAAACCGAGACTGATAAAATGGCTCCCTCCCACAAGGTATGGAATCACAATGAGCCCAGTCCTCCTTTTTCCGTCTGCTAATTCACGAGGCGACAAACCGAGCATGGTAGGACACACACACAATAAAAGCCAATGCATAGCAGTGTTTTGTTTCCACCTGAGAAGTACTTGCAAAAGAGGCAAAAAGGAGACCCGCAGCCACCTGCATCTTCGGGACGTTTTCCAAAACAACATGAGGTCATGCGCTAACCCTGAAAACATTACAATTACACCCCCCCACCCCTTCCTCAAACATTGGCATAGAGCCAGGAGGTATAAATGGTCCACACTTGGCCCGTCTTCCATAAGACCAGAGGTTCGACCTCCTTTTCTTAAGTCATTCGCCGCCATTGATGACTGTACGCGTCAAAGAGCCATTCATTACTGGTTTGGCAGCTAAGGAGTTAAGAACTGGAGACCTGGACAGCCCATTGTCACTGAGAAGTTTAAATGACAGCGCTTTGGAGAACTGAAGGTAGCCCATCATTTAGGACTCCTTAACAGATCTCTCTGGCTAAGAGTGAAGGGTGGCGGCCCACATTGTCATGACCTGGGGTCTGCACTTCTACCGTCGATCCAGATGAAGGACCCCTTCTTCTTAAGAACTACACGATGGGCATCCGATCATAAGCTTATACTGCGTTAGGACCCCTTCTTCTTAAGGACTACACTATGGGCATCCGATCATAAGCTTATACTGCGTTAAGACCGAAGTGGTGTAAAGTATTTGGCGCAGCATGGCGCAAAAGTGTGTTTGGCGATGCGAAGGACGCGTATGGAGTGACGCGACATGGAAAGTTAAGCGAAATTCCGCTCATATCGCTGGGTCGCAGGAAGTAAACATGTTTGAAACTTTTGTCGAGTTGCGTTCAACGCCGCACAAAAGAGGAATGAATAAATTATGGCGGCCGATTTGTGGACACATGGAGTTATGCTACACGGCCAACATTCAATACAAAAGCCGAGCAAGCATGTGCGCTCACCTGGGTTGTAGAATTGGTGGAGGACGAACCTGGTATTACTTGAATTTTTAACAGGTGGTGAACTCCAGTTAACTTGAGATAGCGGTAGTGCAGCATTAACAACAGCAGAGTATTCGCCACTTGATTGCAACGTTGAACCTTTATAATAAAACCAAAAGCCTAGCAAATTAACGTCAAAAAAGACGATCGCTCAGATTCGGTTTCTACACAGCATGAGACCTAAAGGGGTCATCACGACCTAACGTTTTTTTGGCCTTGGCTTTATCGTCCTTGAACTGCGGGGTTGGCCCAACTTTCACTTGAACCTGAATGCAGCCAAGGGGGCTCAGATCTTCCGTTAAAAATCTGGCTAAAGTCTACTGTTCACTAGGAAGCGACCTTCAGTGAAGACCTGGGGTCAGAACAGTATTTTTGGACAACCCAGCTTATCTTGGGTTCCAAGGGCCTTTTCCACGGTATGGAGGTAGCTTGGGCCGCACTGCATATGCAGCCAGAGCAGAAGGGGAAGAACTCACTAAGCAATCGGCTACAAATCTCAGTGGCAAAGCGCCGCCAACCCTGAGCCAGTTCCTCCTGGCGTCTGCAGTCTCACAACTCCAGAAAGAGTCCCCTTATCTTGCCTTGAAATGAAAATAATATATCTTTATCATGGTTGTTGGTCTTGTTTTATGGCTTTCTCAGATATATTCAGAAATAAAGTCTTTGATAACAAAATAAGAGAGAAACAGAAGTCAAGGTCCATTTGGTAAAACAATCAGAAACTAGGATGCACTGGCAGCAGAACTCTCGGGTTTCGGGACAAATGTGGTCAAAGTGAAGACAATAAATTAATTCAAGTAAAGCTCATACATCTGCATGATTAGCGGCAGGTCGTACAGTTTGGTCTGAAAATGTGGCAGGGAAGAAACAAAACAAGGAGTTTTTGCCGTCAAAGAACACAGCGTGGATTTGGTCAAACAGTCCCCACGTTGGGGCTCACCTGGTGGAAATGAGCCAAAGGGACGCATTGTGAATTCGCAAAAAAGTCAACGCAATCAAAGACGTATGGAACAAACGCTCATTTCTTATCGTTGAATAAAAAGTGAAATTGAGTGATTAATTCATCATCAGTCTGACTGAAAATACATAAATCTCATGGTGGGTTCCGTATCTTTGTACACTGTGCATCATCAGAGCAGGACCAGGCCAAAAATTTCTAATGAGAGTCCCAAATTTGGAATCTTTCACAAACAAAACAACATGAGTTGGACTCACTGGGGTTTCAAAGTCAAATGATCCAACAATTCCATGCGAATTCCATTGCAACGTCTTAAAATATTTCCGCTTTGGTATTAGTCAATCTCGGACGTATACATTACATATATACTATACATGGTTACTTCTATAGGGCGGGACCGACCGCGGGCCCACCCAAGGTGGCCTTTCTGTGGTCGTCTCCCACCAGCAGGACGAGAACATTGACAATTAGTGCAAAGGTTTGCGCTACGCTCAGCTAAAGCACCACTTCCAGTGCTATCAGGCTTGAAATCCTAGACGAGACACCCGACCCAGGCACCAGTTTACGCCAAACCAAACCACCTGGCGCTGAAGGCCCATTAGACATCAGCTACACCCGACATTCACACACTGAGTTGTAGCGTAACAACTTCAAGCAAAGCCAGAAAATACTCGACACCCTTAAACCTGTGATTCTCTTTGGGTAGGTCCCTTTTGGAGAATGAAACCAATTTCATGCGAAGCGGGTACCGCTGCTGGTTCGGTACTGGATACCGGTTTGGTTCAACTTTCACTCGTGTCTGTTTCGAAGGCAAAATGTCAACACTTGGTTGGTTTCTTAACGTAAGGGGAACAGTGGTCAACCCCCGGTTGTAACTATTATAACTTCAGTATCAGTCAAACGTTTGAACACGCCTTCAAAAGTCAATGACCAATTGTCAATTATTACTGGACACCCAGACCATACAAGCGCCAAAAATGTTACTTTATACGCTCACGGCTTACTACCCTGAGAATGCCTCCGAAACTAAATTTTACACTAGCTAACCAGCAACCCTCATGAGGATGAGCGGTTATAAAAAAAAAAAGAGGATGTTATTCATATCAATACATTTATAGATTCTAGATTTTTTGAAATAGGTGCCATTCAATGACATCTTTGCACAGCTTGGCATTTTTTTCTGTCTGTTTTATGTGGTTGATGTTTTATGGGTAAATACTTGAATTTGACTTTGTGTGTTTTGAGACTATTTGAATTTGAAAGCGATTCATAACTTTTGACTGATACTGTGCAACAGCTACTTTTGGCTTTCCAGTTATAAACCAGCCGAGGCACTAGGCTATCATTCAAGAGGTCTATTGACCAAAAGTAGGACCAGTACTATCAGAATGCTTTCACACCACATAATTTGAATTTCTGACTCCTGATCAGTTTATTAATGAGTACAATTGGCCTTGATCCCCGCTGTACACCCAAAACATTTCCATGAAAAACAGTACATCTTTTTTTTTTAAATTTATTTTCTTTTAAATTTCTCCGTTGTAATTTGAAACCACTCAGATTGGGCTCACAGACAAATTCAATCACTCTGTTCACACCTGACCAAATTCAATTCAAACGGAATAGGAAAGGTTGCAGGTGTGAAAGCACTCTAAGACTATATCGTAAATGTGAAAATCCCAAAATATACACAGGTAAAGATGGCTCAAAAATTATTAAGGAACAAAACTAGTTTAGGGTCCATACAACTTATGACAGTACAGACATCAGTTTGCATTTTTTTTTTTTTTAAACGAGAATTGGGACTTCAGAAAAATAAATAAGAAGTACACTCTCAAGGCCCGGACAGCCGCCAACAATGACCAGCGAGGGTAAACCAAGATTTATGCAAATGTGCGCCAAGAGAGCTGTGAAGTAAACAAGTGACTGTCCGATGAGGTGTTTTACAACGTTGGGGCCCGTTATCGTCGCGCACTTAGGAGGGGAGCCGGGGAACAGATGGGCCAACGTTTGTTTACACAAGCTTGTCCCAAGACCCTCCGGTCCACCAGACAGCAATGCACGCTTGCACACATGCGAAATTGACACACACACACACACACACACACACACGCTCTCCCCTTCTACCTTTAAGATATTTAGACAGCTCACTAACTGCTAACTTCAAGTGCAATCGGTTACAGAAATTTCTCTTTTACCAGGCCTTTCTTCTAGAGAACTACACTTTAGTGCATGGCAGCTTGTCACAAAGATAAAGGGCCTCTTTTTACTAACACCAAAAGAAGAAAAGGCTGATCTCATTTGAATTTTTTTTTTTCCTCAAAAGTACCCGTTTTGTTGACAAAAGTGCCCCTGTGTTGTAACAAAGTGCTTTCAGAAACTGCCTCGTTCTGATTCAGGTGCAATTAAGGACAGGAGGAGTACAGCAGAGATGATCTAGGATCAGGCAGGGAAGGGCCTTATTGAGGAAACATTTGGGGATATTCCAAGTAGGGATTGGTATAAAAATTGTTTGGCGTCAATAACATTTGTCAAAATGGAATGGTGCACTGCACTGATGATTTCGGTTTGTGGTCTTCGTACATCTAAGCGAAGCCGAGACGATGTCATGCTAGGTCAGAAAAAGGCCAATTTTAGACAAAAATCGGACACATCCATGTTTGGTTTGTTTTATATTACAAAAGTCAAATTTAAAAGAAACGTTTACCTTTTACCTGGGTCATTGTGAGCTCGCTTTGGGTTGTTTCCATACAGAAGAACCCATTATACACATTTATTATACATTATACACTAGGAAAGTCAACATGACCTTGCCATAGGTTGTTTTCTATCGAAACAAACCATTTTTCTAAATGAGAAACAAATGTCTCATACAAAAAAAGCAAGACTGATTTCTTTTCCATTTAAAAAAACCGCCCTTTCATATTGATCAAACTAGTAGGGGTTTGTCCAATTTTTGACATAAAATTAGTTATGTTAGACCCAGCAGTCTTAAGAGCTTTTTTCAGTGCAGAAAACACCAATTTCAGAATATTCAGATTCGCCCATCCATTAGAAAACATGTTTTACAAAATGAACAATCAGATTTTTTTAAACCATTATCAATCAAGAGATTCATTCAAAGGCCATCCCTAACTCAAAGATCAACAAAAGCCGAATGTGCAGATTCCTTTCCGATACCTTGGGACTAGTTTCCACCTAACAGTCCAATTTGGTATAGTCTGGTTTGTGTTGTACGTTTACGGATGTCTCCGCTTCCACGCCCGATGAGCGTTAGCGATCCATACCGACCGCTTGGTGGAAACGTAGCTAGGAGAGATGGGGAAGTGCACTGAGGCTGGCGGCTAAAGGTGCATGTTTGAACAGGCCGAGGCTGACTCACACACTGATGATGTGGCCACAGGGACCCTGGCTGCCACGCACGCAGGCACACGTGGACACACGCCATGCACCCACGGTAACACCAGGCTCTTTTATAGTCATATCTCTTAGGGGCACTAGAGGTCCACGCAAATCGGGGCCGGGTCTGATCCCCACCGTCGTCCTGCATGGAGACGTGGCTGAGCTGGGGGAGATTTTTTGGGAACGCATCAGACATGGTGAGAGCTACGTAACCTTCCTGTGAACCAACAGCAACTGCACTATTATTTGGCCTCCTGACCCGGACAGGTATTCACCACGCTCTAATTCGTCTAAGCCCCCCCCCCAAAAAAAAGAAAGAAAGCCGTTTAAACCAGGGTGAAAGCACATCTGCTTATCCTCTTTGTTTTGGAGGTTTTTTAAGTGTAGAAAACATAGAAAAAAAGGTGCTCATCTTTTCTCTTCATCACTCTCATTTGGACTTCCTGCCGTTCCTTAAACCTGTGCCTCGTCACACAAGGACACACACTGCACAAAGCAAAGCGCATTCATTCTACTAAATTTCATCTGCTCATCATTTTAAGGGCGTACCCCCTCGATGTGATTCCATGCTATCGCTCAACAAACATTCATACGGGTTGTTTGCCGACATTGCGATAAATACAACATCTAGCCCAAGAGAAGCCAGAATGGCTGGCAGGGATGTCAAATCGGCCCATGCTGTATATACAAGTATACAATTATAAAGTGTCAAGTACCCAGTCAACTAAAAAAACAAAACAATAAAAATCAAACAAAGACAGGAAACGTTAAATTGCAGGATTGTGAGGGCAGTGGTAGCGTTTTAAAAACACCGAGCCTCGTACTCCCCTCGTCCTGCAATCCTTGAGCCCCCACCATTGTGGATTTGACTCATTTGCTAAGACAAATGATAAATTCTCCCGATGCATTTTTGTTATCGGGTAAGTAACACTTCAATCAAAACCTTGTCTAGGACTTTATGGAGCATTTGGAGAGCGAGCGTGACCGAGCTGTTGCATCGCAAGTGTGGTGAGTTTTCCTTGCATATGCCATAGTATGGCAACATTGTTTCTATGGTAACTGTACATCTCTAGACCTGCAAAAGAATAAAAAAAGAAAAGCTGTTTTCTCTGGGAAAGATTTGTCCTCGCTTCACCCGTACGGCAGCCGGAAGGAGCTCAGACACCTTTGCTCAGAGCTCGCCCGACAATAAAAACCTAAAATCAACTGCATAGTTTCATAGTGTACTTTATACATTATGCCAATGTATAAACCCCCCTATTATTATTGTTAAGAAATAAACGGCCCAGAAATTGGACGTCGCAGGTGCGTGATTTGAAGCGGTCTTTGCTCTTTAAACTGACTCAAGTGCTTTCACATCTACGTTGTTTCCCAAAGGAGAAAGAAATGTTGAGATTAAAATTGTGACACCCTGATTTGGTTTATAGAGCCATAATTATATATATTTATATATATATATATATATATGTATTCTTTGAAGTCCTTTTTTTTCCTCCTCTGTGGAGACATGTGGAGGTGAGTGACATTGTGTGACAGTGCCCATCAATTTGTTAAGAGTGTGTCTCAGGGTCCGGCCCCTCCTGCAAACTGCGGGCTGTGCGCGTGGGCCCCCTCAACCTCAGATTTGAGAGCTTCCGAGAGCTGCCGTCCCTTGATGATGTGAGGCTCCAGGCCAGCGTCTGAGCCAGGGCTCAGCATGCCCATGGGGGCATCCAAGAGCCCCGGTTCTCGCACACGAGGCTTTCGGCCCCGGCGGGATGGGATGCCGTTACAGCCGTCCTTCTTGAGGTGGCGGTGCAGGTGGTCTGAGCGTACAAAAGTCTTAAAGCAGCTGGAGCACTGGTAAGGGCGCAGGCCGGTGTGAACGCGCATGTGGTTCTTCAGGTCGTAGTTGTGAGCGAAGGCGGCCCCACATTGCGTACAAAGGTAAGGCTTCTCTCCTGTATGTTTCCGCATGTGAACCTTGAGCTTGTCCTGCCTGGACGGAGGAGTGGGGGAAAGACATTAGAATCAACACTAACCAAACATCAAAACATTGATTTTTACAATCCAAGCTAAATACATTTTCTATTTAATGGCCGAGCATTTGGCTCATGTCCATTGGTTTCCCCCTTTGGAGAGGTCAACTTGGTTGACTGTCGCAAAAGCATCAAGTTTGCATCTTTATCTGTGTAATCGCACTCAAGAGGCCAATTGTAACCTGACAATAAAGCTCAACGTTCACCTGACACTTTTTTATGGGTGCTTCTCAAGTTATCTGGTTGAAAAGCAACACGTCAGTTGACAGGGCATAACTATTTTTGAGATCATCATCATTTTGTTTTAAATGATACATTTGTCAGTACAAGAACATACACCCTAACTAAACTTATTAATGAATGTTTAGTAGGAGTGACTGCAGAAAAACAACAAAGAATATAACAAAATGAAATCTTCAATCCCACATAATTCATGTCAGAACTATTTTTTGAAAAGAAATGAGATTTTCTGCAGGGTTAAACTCCAGTTAACGGAAAAAATCTTAAATGGATATTAAACATATTCATCCATTTTCATCAGTAAAAAAAAAAACCCTGCGAAAAGTAAAACTGTATCACATGGTGTTCCGTGCCCCGGGCAGCAATAGAGAACATTTGAACATCATGACGGAACGTGCCTAAGTCCATCACCAATCTATGCCTGTTCTACCTTCGATGTCACATGCCAGCTTCGACTAAACTTTATCAGGACACTTTCACCTGGCTCTTGAACTGCCCCTCCCCCATTTGACAACTCAAAGAATTTTGAGGGGATTAGCTCTCATACTACACACGGAACCAAGCATTTGCACTAACTGTACTCTTAAATCTAAAATGACCGGGTATACTAACACATGTTAACACCGGCACTGAATTATTTAAAGGACGGGAGTGATTTATTACCATGTGTGCGGCACTCCTAACCCTGATCAAACAGGATTAAGATTACAAATAGCCCACTTCCCACTGCCGGTCTAATTTAACCAGGAGGCCAATTTGGTTCACCATTGCTCTCCCCAGACTCCGCTGCCAGCAAACGTTCCAGGTATTTGAGGACCACTGCATCTATTCCAAGCACGAGTGCTCTGATTGATTAATTACGGGAGAGATTTCAAGGAAAAGACCGGCCTCCTTAATACAGGGAAATCACTCAAAGTGTCTCGCTAAACTCTGATCACATTTATCTGAGCGGCAGAGTCAGATTTCATTAGCGAGGTAAAGAGTGACAAAGCAAGGAGGGGAGTGGGGGTGTATAACTACTCTGCTGTGGGCAATAATCAACACAGGCAGAGATCAAAAGTTCAAATGGCTGCACTGAAGCACAATCTAGGGCCTGTAACCCCCCTTCAGTATCAGAACTTTATAGCAGCCCTCCGCTAGATAACGCCAGCCGGCCACAGCCTTCTTTTATAGGACCCCTGCGCTACAAATGCAGGACTTTGCTTTGCAGAGTATCACAATAAAAGCCGCTTTTATGTCGGAGCTGGAATACCTCAGGATGCTAAGCGATACAAAAATAAACAAGTGTGTTGGCCCCTTAATGCAAAGCCAAATCTCCTACTCTCGACTGCAGATGCATCTCCCTTGCTGGGTGCTCTGCCAAGTCCAAAAGTGTTAGGACACGTGACATGGTGCAGCGGCCTCATTAATTGGGCTTACCTGGTAAAGCGAACTTTGCAGATGGCGCACTCGTAGGGTTTCTCCCCCGTGTGCGTTCGGATGTGTCGGGGTAGCTTGCCCGCTCCTTGAATGACCTTGGAGCATATGGGGCACTTCTGAAAGGCCTTGGAGCGCATCTTCCTCTCCCCGCCGCCTCCGCCACTCCTCTCGCCGACCCCCCTGTCGCCACCTAGTCTGTCGGTATTGCTCCGTGACAACCACAGTGGCGGAACGCCCGTCGTCACGGCGGCAGAAGGCGTATCCTCAAGATGAGTGCTGTTAAAGTAATTGTAGTAAAATTCCATATCTGGGTCATCCCCATCACCCGGGTCCTCGCCGGCCGCTTTGCGCTGCTTCTGCCTCTCGATGGAGTCCATCATCTGCTGCAAAAGGGCGCTGGCAGAGCCCCTCTCCCTGGCCAAAAGCTGCAGGGCGCCGTCATCCATGTCTGGTGTGTCGTGCCCCGACCGAGCTTCAGGGGGGAGGTAGAAGTGCCCGTTCTGGGAGGGTGGGCAGTAAAACGACCCGAGGCCTATTCCGTTGCCTTGCAGCGCTTCCCCATCCTCGTCTTCTTCTTCTTCATCCTCTTCCTCTTCTGGCTCGTTGATGGGGGTCTGGGACAAAGCGAGGGCCAGGGGTGAATAGTACTCACCGGGGCCACCGGCTGCGCCGTTGCTTGGGGTCCCGCCGTTGCCGTGGTTAAAGTGCAGGTGCGTGGGCAGTTCCCTGAGCTCCGGTGTGCTGCAACTGCTGCTCCAGTGGGCCCCTCTCTGAAAGTACTCCAGGAATTCCCGGGCCAGTGCCTGGTTTCCCTGCTCACCTCTTCCACTGCTCCTTTCCTCATCTTCGTTTCTTTGCTCGCTGCCCGCCTGGAGAAGCATCGGGAGGGAGATAGATGAAAATATATGTTAGCCATTAATAAAAAAAATTCAAGTAACCCCCTGCGGAGAAGATACACATTTGAGTCAAGTATTTTCAAATATGGTGGACGGCTAAGAATAAAGAACAAAAAAAAAAAAACAAAAAAAAAAAACAATGGTTGCACATAACACGCTCCCTGTAACATTTACTAAAAACCCTGGCTAAATTTAGCTATTCCTTGACATACACCCCCAAAAACATTCTCTCAGTCTAAAATGCCACAAGCAATGCCGTTAAACCAAGTCACTCAAATCCTTGTTTTCAGCATAATGAGGGTGGGTACATTCTTTAACAACGCCGGTTGGAATACCAACTCGAAAGTTTCAATGTGCATGGATTTGATTGACAAATGTCGACCGTCAGCAAGCGAGCAATCAATGCTGAGACTCATACCATTTTTTTTTTTTTTTGGGGGGGGGGCACTGTTGTTTCTGCTATGCATCAAAACAACAGTTAAGAGTACCCACCCTTTTCGGTGGGTGTACAGTACCTTTGGGGACACCCTTTTTCTGCTTGAGGACTTCAGTGTTCACATAGGCAATGACAGTAGTGAGACCTGGAGGGTCGTCATTGGGAGGAATGCCGACGGTTGTGTCAGCGGATTTGTGGTCGCATGTTGTGGACACTGGGGAGGAGAGGGGCGAAGTTGACAACTTATCACCACCTGGTGGTGTGTTGGCTCTGATGGAGGGGGAGGATGCCGGTCAGAGCTGCTAGACCCAAACATATTGTGAGGGTCAGCTGGGAATGTCTAGCAGAGGTCCCTGTCGAAAGTAGTTTTAACCCCAATCCCCGGAAAAATTTAGTCTGAGTGGACCATGTTCTGTGCCTCCATTGTCGAGGTGGCTGATCAGAGTTTTGGTGCCCGTCATGGCAGCAATCCCCGAACTTGGAGCAGGAAATCGACAATTAAAGCAAAAATACACCTTTGAGAGAATCTGCAACTAAGATACAACTTTAAGCAGCAGGAGTTAAATCTGTGTGACAACGGCACACCTTATAGTCTAGAAATTACAGTAAACATTGAACAACTACCTGCATTGACAAGCAATGTGAAACCTCAATGTTTCCGCTGTACATGTAAAGTCAAAAACTACAGCATAGCACATAAAATATTTGCATGAATTGAAATATGCATAGTATTTGACATTTAACCCTCCGTTTTCACTAGTAATATTTCTACATAGTTTTGTAAAGTTTTCTACAAAGCGTTGTAAACTGCATTGACCAGTTAATTCACGCAGATCCTAAGGCCTATATGATTGCAAGAATTGTTAGGTGATAACATCGAAAGACAGGAGCCAATCGTACATCGCTACACTTTATTGTGTGGACGTGTAACTGTGATATGATGTTTGAGGGGGAAAAAAAATGTGCTGTTCCTCCGCACAAGCAATTGGCTCAGCATGAGTAAGCGTTGAACTAACCCCAAGGCCGTGGGTGTGTGTTTGGCATGGTGAGAGCCACTGATAACGGCCTTGACGCGAGCTTGACGGGGCTGACTACACAACTTAATGAAGGGGAGAGTCACGAGGACCACACACCTTCATGCTAAACGGTTATTCTGGCGTGACGACACATATAGCCTATAGTCTAACTCAATTTGTCTTTGACAGGAAATATACGTTTAAATTATTTTAATTTTATCCTTGCCAATGTATAACTCCAACAGAGGATGTTTCTAAGTTACAATCATTGCTTATGAACTACTCATAGCAGTAGCATGCAATGTTCCTACATCTTGGGACTAAGAATTTTTCATTCCGTTTGAAATCAAATTTTAGACTAACTTACAATGGTCCCAAAGTCTCATGCTGCTGCAGTACGTTATGAGGTTCATCTGCTCTTACCATCATTGGTTCGTTGGTTCAGCTACTGTGATTAACCCGCATTCACCTCATTTGGCAAATATTGATCAGGAATGTTAACTTATTTTGAGATTTAAAGGTACAGTGTGTGAGGTTTAGTGGCAGGTAACAGTGAACTTAAGGGATGTTGCATTTTGAATTATCCGCACTACGGTGTGTCAAGTCACCATATTCTGCAAGCTTATGCTAAAGTGAGTGAAGGGGTGAGGGGAGGTAGAGAAAACATGTAAATACTGTACAACTGGTTTCAGTGCACAATAGCGTGGAATCTACAAAACCTTGACAAATATATGTGAACACCTGCTATTTATTCCAGGGCTTTGGCGAACACAAACAAGGAAGCCTCAGCCAGTGGTGGAGAGGACGCCTTCATAGTGAAATGCCAACACTTCCCATACTTTTTCAAAACACTACGGTTAACAACACGCAACAATGCGGTACTTATCACTGGACACAAGGAAGCCATAACCGCTGGTCCCCAAGCAGTTCTCTCGAAGGTAAATTTTTAGTGGAGCGCGATGCCTTCGCTGGTGTTCTTTTGTATTTGGTGGGTGTCTTCAGATGCGTAGGATAACTGTAGCCATCCTAATTCTAAATAGACTATCAAGCCCTGCCGCAACAATTTCTTGTGTGTTGCATGGAGAGGAATTCCACCCCCCCCCTTATTCTATTCTTCCTTCTCCTCCTTGGATTTACAATTGGCATACAAACCAGACGCATTGCAACATTGATGCAGTACACATAGAAGCAAGCGAAGCAGTACAACAACTATAACTGCAAATTAGATTATTACATTATTGTGATGCAGTTATCAGGTTGCGATATATACCACCGGGTGTCCCCATAAGTTTTTAAAAGCACCGTACACCAGTGTAGCTCCAAACATCAAATCGATCATTTGCAAACAAAAGGCATTCCCAGCAGAACTATTTGCCAGGGTTCGCTCACGCCCCTGCTACCCCAGTCAGAAACATGGCCAAGTCGGGACAGGTTAGCTAATAGCTACGCCTCAAGCCAAAGCAAACACCGCGTAGCATGCTTGTTGAGCATTGCACCGCCTTCCTGCAGTGAGCTACCACGCACGTCACGTTCAACGTGAGGCCTCTAGATGGCGATCTTGTGACTCGATTTGCGATTACAACTGTCCATTAAGTTATACGGACTGCTCACATATCCTTCTGCTCTTGCGCAGAAGCCCGCAACTGTTGAAGCGAAAGCCCTAGCGCCTCCGAGAGCAAGCAGATTACATGCAGCCTGGCGACACAAGTTAGCTGAATTCTAATTGGCTAAAAACTCCAACACTACAACACTAGAAGGCACGTAGCCAAATGGATATAATTTGACACGAAAAGAACACACACATACGCATGCACACGTAAATACATGCTATCATTTGAGCTTAATGTTCCACTCTCAACGTAACAGTGTAATTGTAAAGATGTGTCATACCGGCGGGGAGAGCACTTTGGTGTCCAGCAGGTGTGTACAGACGTCCTGAACAGGTGGGATCTCAAGGAGACGTGCGGCCGCGAGGATGTCCGCCACGCTGCTGTGGCTGACAGTCAGCGTGGCCGTGTAGGCAAAGTCCAGCAGTGCCCCTAGCGCCTCCGCCGCCACAAAGTCGATGTTGTAGACATTGCGTTGGTCGGCGGCCACTCCCGATGTGAACAGCTTGTGGAAGTAGGAGCTGCAGGAGGCCAGGACTGAGCGGTGGGCCGGGAACTCGCGATCTTGCGTGATGAGCAACACGTCGCAGAGCAGGCCGCTCAGCCTCTGCTTGTTGAGGCTGCCCAGGATGTCGGCACTGTGTTCAGGGAAGGGGATCCCCACAGGGCCCTCTTCGGCCTCGCCGGCGATTCCTCTGCCTCCGCTGCCTGCCGTCCCCCTGAGTCGCCTTCCCCCTCTCCCGCCGGCTCCGGACGACATCTTCCACCAGCCTGCCGCCGAGCCGCCAAGTACAGCCCCCACCCGTGTATCCGTCCTGCCGTCTGTCTGTCTGCCTGTCTAAAAACAAAAAAAAACAAACAAACGTGATCAACACAAACATGTGAACATTTTTAGCAAATGGATTAATCTGGTTTGTCAAAATTGATGATCAGATAGCTGCTCTGTAAAACGGTCTAACCAAAAAAACTGCCAAAACTTCAAAGTGCTTAATCAACAACATGAAGCCAATCGTAAAATTCCATACCAGGAAGCTATGGCCTCAACCTGTACCAAAGTCAAATTAAAAAGTTAATTACTGTAAAATATAAAAAGAACTGTAAACTCATATGTGTCTCAACGTGTATTTCTAGTTAGATGGACACACATCAAAGTGGGTATCTTTTTCTTATTAAAAAAAACAAAAACAGAACAAAGACTCATGGCATCATAACTGTGTCATACAGCGCATAAAGCCCCTCCCCCATGAGTGTAGAATCTTTTTCCTGTTCCTTTTAATAAACTTATCAACACACTAACTTCAAATCAAAAAACAAAGCAATGCAACGACAAAAAAATAGAATTAAAAGAATTAAAAAGAAAAACAAAAAACTCAAGTTGAGCTTCACCAAAAATTTCTGCCACAAAAGTCACACGGAATTTAGAAGTTCAAACCACCACCATGCCTAATATATAATCATTTTAAACCTTGTAAATGACATTATATTACTTATTTCGCATTCGGACTAATTTTATTCAAATACAGATATGCGGAGAAAACTGGTCCGGTTTTGAGTTATGTGGGTATAAGTGGACCCCCCCAATATGGAGGTTGAATAGGAGGAAAAAAAAAAAAACCACTCAACTTGTACATGGAGAAATGTGGTACATTTAGTGATAAGTGGCTAATGACAATGGATGGATGTTTTCTCCAGGGTATTTTTTGAAGCAGGCGCAGGCATTCTGGGAAACTGTGGTGGTGTCAAAAAATAGGACTTGAATGCAGTTCTACTGTCAAAGCAAAAAATAGATAAATAAAAAAAAAAATTAAAAAAAGAGGGGGGGTTCTCAACTAATTAGTCAATCAAAATTAATTGATTACTCGACAATCAATAATCAATTATTTAATCATCGCATAGTTGGTTGGATCCATTGCTTAAAATGATCCAAATCCTATACTTTCAGCATCTCAACAATAATTATTCTTACTTCTGTATCCCTAGTGAAAGCTGGATGATTGTCTTTTGATTGATCAAACAAGACATTTGCAAATTCTTGCTTGTACCTTCGTAAAATATTGACTGAACTCAATTATTTACAATGGTGAATGGAAATACATTTAAATAAAATGAAAACAAGTGAGCAAAACACGCAAAAATAAACAAATACAAGAATTCTTTTTGACTGAACACATTGAATTCAATTGAAATAAATTCAATTTGTATGAAGTGTAAATCAACAGCACAACGATAATATTAAACAATGTATCGATTTGAGATAAACTACCACAACTAGAACTACAATATGCAGTATTTAAGAGTGCGATGTGCATTCTGTCACTTGACGTTGAAAGGGCAGATGACAATTTTTCTGCACACATGCATACACAAATGCACTCTCTTTGCCTGTGTTTCTTTTTTTCTCGTTTACTAATTCTTAGCATACTTGCAACGTTCATTCGAAGATAACGTTAATATATTAACAATACAGTGCATTTGTCAAACAGCTCTCTCATAAAGGTGACATGTTAAATGTTTCCTCCGTTCTACGCCACTTTTTGAAGCATGTTTTGCAAGTGGGATACACAAGTCACAGTCGCCTTCGAAAGCCTAAAACTTTCTACACAGCCGACTTTGTTTATTTGGACGATGTGAGGGGTTTGCTAGTCACATTATCTGAGGTACCGTAGTTAGCCACAGTAGCAAACTTATTAATGATTTCCACAAAGCAGGAAGTGGACAACAGCAGCTGTAATGTAATTGGCTACTGCAGCGGAGTTTTAAAATCTAAAAGCCTTAATGGGACAATTTGTTAAGATTTAGACCGTTTTTCATTACAGGATTTACCATTGTCCGTAGGTATAATAGTCATGGCAGCCTCTGGAGGAGTGCCACCCCCCATGTAATATAATTTAATGCTAATTAGACCTATGAGTATATTTAAAACATACTGTTGGTCATTACGAACACATTTATTTGCACGTTCTTTAAATTTCTAATCATTTAATTTAACCCTCTTGAATGAAAAATGGTCTAAATCTTACACATTGTACCTTTAAAATCGTTCTAATCCTAAGAATTTCAGGCACTCGGTTGGAAATATTATAGTAATAATACTATAACAGTCTTCAAAAGTCTTGTCTGAAAGAAGCCGGTATTGAATCAAAATGAGACATTTGCAAAAATTTGCTTTTACTAAGGAAAACAATGATCCTTTACGCCAATATTTTGACATCCAGAAAATCAGCAGCCAACATAATTTTTTTTTAAAAATGCCACCCCCCTCAAAAAAAAAAAAGGAAATTCTTTTCAAACAAACCAATTCAGTGATTAATTGCCAAAAATAATCAACACATTGACTTGTCTATTATTAAAATAATCAATAGTTGTTTCCGGAAATGGAATAATCAATTCTAAATATTAAATACTGATAGCCCCAGTTTGGACTACTGTACTTCCTCTATGTGTGCTGGTGGCAGCGTGTCTCCTTGTAAACACCTATACCTGCATGTATGTGTGTGTGCGTGCATGCACTCGTGCAAGAGGTCATGAAGGACAGCTAGGCAGAGGGCAGTGGGGATCAAAATGCATGCTGGGAGCTGGGCTGTCAGCCAGCAGCCAGGGAAGAGAGTAAGGGAGGTAGAAGAAGTTAAAAAAAAAAAGGAAAAAGGAGGTAGTGGGACATTGTGAGAGGGGCGGAGGGGCTGCCAACATTGGACTCTGTGGAAAAACTCCACAAGGAAGAAGACACACAACAAGCTGCGAGGGAACAGTATTAAAAGGGAGGTTGTCAATCCGGTCTGAGCTGGTTACCCCACCCTGCACTGTGTGCCAAGTTTCAGGAAAGGCTGTCCCCTTGCTCACGTGTGTGTGTGTGTGGGGGGGGGGGATTAAAATGATCGACTGAAGCCTGCAATGGGAGGGGGCTTTCGGGAGAACAAGCCATCCTCGATTCCTGTATCAACACACTCGCATGCACACACAACACAAACGCTGTGCCATCACAGAGACATCAATAATGCACACACACACGCACAAACACGTATCGTACATCCACCACCCACCCTCTCCATTCCATCTGCCAGGGAGAAGCAGCAGGGGGTGAGACGGGGGGGCGGTTAGACTCTCTATATGAGCAAGTGCTCTAACGACCGTGCAGCAGATTAGCTTCTATGTACGCTCGCAGGCCACAGCCCCCACCACCAAACCTGCCGAACCTGGCTGCCTCTCCTCCCTCACACCTGCTCACCTGCATTCACCTCTCACGTTCCCTTCCTGTCCTTTGACCAACTATGCCTATCTGCCACCACAACTTCAAAATGTGCCTTTTTATGCTGATTTACAGTCAGGGGGCAAGAGCAAAGAGCACGTCCTGATCCTTAAATTAGTGGCGTGTTCTTTAAAAAGTAGTGTTATATAGTGCTATTAATAGAGTATTAAAATGAAAATACAATGGAAGCTCTCAGGTCAAACACAATCCATTCTGAAATGCTGATCGTGCAAAATTTTTTATATAACCTGCAGCTGTTGAAATATCATTTGGCATATTTGATGAACCTTTCAGGTGTGAATAATGTTATTTGTCAATTATTATCATCATCATTATCATTATTATTATTATTATTATTATTATTTTAAATTTGACAATATACATCTTTGTTGTAAAATTCTAACAAGTTCAGGGAGGTTCCAGGGACCGCAATAGCCTTAAAGGGAAAGTCAACCCCAAATTAATGTTTTACAATACGCTCTATGCAACCTCTCAACAGTTATTATGATTAATATTGCACATGTTAATATGAATTAAGTAGCGAAATCCGTCTGTTACTATCCAACAAAGGAGGCGGCCATTTTGCCACTTCACATCACAGTTGCTCAGGTATCAGGTCATGATTAATCACAGCTCAGCTTTGAGTGTCACATGACCTGAGCCATTAAAAAAAAAACCCTGCGAGCTGCCATTGGTTATGACAAAAGCCTGGGCAAGTGTGATGTCATTTTCAGTTGACAGCAAATGGCATGTTGTGCTATGATGACCGGGGAAGTACGGAACATAGGGTAAACCAAAAAAAAAAAAAAAAATGGGTGTTGACTTTGGCTTTAAAAAGTTCAATGACGAACATCAATAGCATCAACATCCTATGTTTTCAAAGTGTTAAAATTTCAATTATCTTTGTTTGAATAACAACAAAAACAAAAGGTACATTGTGTTCCCAGGGTCAGCAGAATCACTAATAAAATTAACAGTTTAAATGGATTTTTTATCGATCATCACATTTTATTTGAAGAAAGTAAATAATAATAATTTGTCAAAACCTAGACTATTGGCACAGACAGTCAACCTCGCTACTAATAGTCCTGTGCTTAATTTTAAGTAACATTTTAACATTCTTAATTGATGGGTAAGCGTGAAATGAACTTAACTTGACGGTGTAATACTGGTCTAATAGGGAATTAATTTACACCCAAAATGTATCTTGATGTTCTACACAATCCAAAAAGGTATGCCAGGGTTTGTCCCTTTCATCCATTCATTTGGGTTCCAGGTGAGCTGGACCCTATCTCAGCTGACTTTGGGCAAGACACTAGGTACGCTCTTGGCTGGTTACCTGTCGATCATACAGTATCGACACAACAACCATTCACACTCACAACTAAAGACAATTTAGGACAAGCAAATATTTGAATGTGGCAGAGAAAACAGATGCAAGGACCCTAACCCAAACCCATAATATAATATAATATAACCCATAATATACAAACTGTTTAAAGAGCTCATCAAAACAAATTCACAACTACAATGACAGCAACAATTATCATTGTCATGCTGAGATATTCATGCATCACCCAATTTCTAGTATACTTCTTCCAAAAAGGCCACTGAACGCAAACCCCGAGAAAACCAAAAGTTAATCCTTTGCACTCCACTGGAGTGACCCATTGTGAGGTGCACATGAGTCATGCAGGACATCATAGGCAACGGTATTTTGAACTTGAACTTCACGGCGTACTTTTCACAGCGCTTTTGGCCAAATGATAAATGAAAGTATTTCAGGGCCGTTGAATTGCGTGCATCTATTCTGATGGCATGCTCATTAAAAAGGAATTATTAGATGCCAGTGAAAATATCAGCGCATCCTCTCATTGGATTTTCACTACACTTTAAATTATAAAAAAAAAAAAAAGGTGTCTGGCAGCATCTGAGCAAATTGCATCAGAGACGGACTGATTTGAATATGCAGAGGAGGATGGGGAGGAAGCAGAGGACAAAGACAAAAACTGGAGATGGCTCAGGAAAGAGAGAGGGAGACCACATGGCCTCCGGTCATGTCCTCTGAAGGAGGAAAGTGATCTCTTGTGAACCCATCCGGACCTGACTTCAAGCACCTGCGCAAGACCGGACTCTGGCTGCGGGTGTGTGTACACGTTATCCTCTGTGCATACAAGAGCTGACCCCGGGTTGCAGCTTTGTGGGGGTAAAGACGCTGAGCTGAGAAGAGATAAAACATGCACACGCACACGCACTTGGTTCAAGTGAGCGCCAAAGAAGCATAGAGGGATTCCTCGGCACGCCGGAGCCACCTGTCCCCAGATGACCTAGCGTGGACTAAGAAAGCCATGCATCCAACCTGATCCCATCACCTCCTTCTGGCTTGCAGCATTCCCTATAACTAATTCATGCTTTTGTGCCATTGAGCCCAAAGTCAGGTACAAAGCGGGGCGGTGTCTGTCCATATCTATATAGTTGTGCTTCAAGGAAGGCCCATTCTTTAGTCTAGCCAGTAAGAACTTAAGTCCTGCTTTGCAAAAAAAAAAAAAAACTTTCTGTGATCCAAGCCACGACATGGAAGCTCTTTGCACACGCTCCACAGTACAGTGCCCCCTGTGTTACAGCATCCCTGGCTTACGTTTTTTTTTTCACGTTACGATGTGGAATATTGAGGTTTTTTTTGTCCCCTCTTTATGGTTTTGCGACAAAAACAACTGTCATGACCCTAGGGGCTTGGCTTTGTGTTGTTTTGTCTCCATTTGCAGGCTTTTTTAGGTAATTGCACTTATTTTCTGTTGCCGTCAATGCTTCCATGCAACGCGTCACTACAATGCTGGTCTGCTATTGGCCGGTGTCTCCTCATGAGATGGTGGTCTGCTATCGTTTCAAAATGGCGGAACGGTAAAGCTTTGTTCTATGGTGAGTGGTTACAAAACCATATTTATAGTGAATTTTACTGCTTAATTCAAACTTGAATGGGTTAGTTATGGGTCACAAGATTGCTAGTGATGTTAAAGAGCGAAGTAAGACGATGATTTATGTGGAAATGATGCCGGAGATAATCAAGAAATACGAAGCTAGCCTAGCCTAGGCTACCCTTACTAGGGAATATGTGCATAACAAGCACCACTCTAGAGATAAATGAATCCTTTCTATATTTTTTATTTATGATGTTTTCTGATTGTATACATGTATATTATATACTGTATATACGTAGCACTTACGATACTATTTTGGTAGCAATTTTTAATATGGATGTACAATTTTGATGTTTTTACCTGAGGTTCTAAACATTAGCTATTAAACATAGGTTTGGATTGCCCGCCATACGGTGAATTCGCCTTACGAGCCCAACCGCAGAACGGATTAATCTCGTATCACAGGGGCCCCACTGTACTTGGTTACACTTTAGGCACGCAACAAAAAAATAGTCTAGCTTGTGTGTTTACTATCCAAACCCAATTTGCTCATCTGTCACATGGCTATTTCATTCCGCGTATCCGAGCTAACATGAAACACAGATCAAAGATATCCACTGCTGTGAATCAAAAAGCTGGTCTCTTTAGCTGACAAATACTATTCAATCCAACAAACAAAGAGGCAAAATGTTAAGTCTGAGAAAATTCTGATGTGTTTAAGATAGACAGCCAGCACATTTAAGGAAATGATCCCAAGGCGTTAGTGAACATGAGGCATGATAGCATTTGAAACAAGTTGAAATAAAAGTGCTTTTGTGATTTTCCAAGAATTTTTGTGAAACTGATTTGTTTCACATAGCTTTTCGATGTCTGCTGTCCTATGTTCTGTCTTGTCTTTCCATTGTGTAAAACAGACTTGAGTTTTGTGAAAGCTAAATAAATACAAATTTGTATTATTCTATTAACTGAAGGTCCTTTCATACTACCACTATAAAAAAAAAAAATCACTGGCGTGGAATAGAGTGGCTAAATCAATCTGGGAACTTTCTTCTTTTGAATGTAATATCAGCAAGATCTGGTAAGATGGGACAACAATTTTAACCTTTTGGCTGTGAGGAAATGAAAACAGTTACCTTAAAAAGGATATTTGTGAAAAAAATCTCAAACTTTCTCTGCTGACTTGTGGAACTTTTAGCCAGATCGGGAAACATTATTATAGACTTATAGAATAACTTATAGAATGTCACATCTGCTGTTACAGCTCTGAGATTTGTAGGACAGGAGGTTATGTGCTAAAACATGTGCATAATTGGGCTGAAAAGTGAGATTTTAAAATGGACTTACTGCAATATAGAGCTGTTATGGCAGAAACACACGTTGCTGTTCTAGTATATGTCTCTCCTCTTCACATGCCAACACAAAACTCCACAACATCGTCCAAATAATCACAGTCAAAGCCACAAGATCAAACGCATCAAAGGTTCATTCCAACTTGACAGCCGGGTGGGAGGTGTGGTCCTAATGCCCGCCACACATTGAATAATCATTTGCCCCCTTGCTGATTTCTGTGTTTTTTGCACATTTATCACTTGCAAAGGGTTGATGAAATTAAAGCTATCAAACTTAGACAACCCTAGAAACCTATTTGACCCTACGTGAATAAGTAATTGCCCATCTTGTTAAATCACAAAGTGACCAACCACAGTTTTGGCAAAGCTAAGTTCGATTTTATGGGCCAGACCCAAACATGATTACTACCATGTTTGTTGTTTGAGAAATCATTTAAATAGGATCTTTTAGCCAAAGTGGAGTAGGCTACAAATCCAAGAACAAACATCATGCCAGAATTCAAAGAACTGAAATCTATCAGTCTGGAAAAGGTTACAAAGCCATTTCCAAAGCTGTGGGGCTCCAGCAAACCACTGTCAGAGCCATTATTCAGAAATGGAGAAAACGGGGAGCAGCGGCAAATCTTCCCAGGAATGGTTGGACAGTGGAGATTACTCCAAAAGTGTAACGGTGCCTCATTCAGGAGGTCACAAAAGAGCTAGAAAAACATCCAAACAACTACAGGCCCCTCTGGCCTCAGTTAAGGTCAGCGTTCACGACTATAAGAAAGCACTAGGCAAATATGGCATCCATGATCCGTAAAAATCAAAACTTAGTAAATGTTAAAAAAAAAAAAAAAAAAACAGTCTCCCCTGTTATTGTCTCTTGCAAAGCAGACTGAAGTTGTAGATTCTTTGCACATCTAAAGATTGAAGCTCAAACCATTTTTGATTGAAGTGAATCATTTTCAATCAAAAATTGTTGAGAATCAAAAATCAATTTTGAATTGCATTGGAGACCCCCCAAAAGTGGAATTGAATCAAATCTTGAAACAGTCAAGGATTTCCACTCCTAGTGGTGAAGGTCTGGGCAAGAGTGCCCTTGGTGGTTAGGGAAGAGGAAGAGCAAGATGAAAGTGAGACTTGGAGGAAATCCGTACAAATGCCAGGTCACCATACAATTGACGCAGACAGCAGACTGGGCGGACAGTTTGCCAAAGACAAACTTATTTTACTCAAGCGCACCAAGTCTAAGGCAAAGGCTGCCAGACAATGTATCAAAGGCCTGGCACAGAAAAACAAGAAGGGTGTCATCACATTATCACATAAAATTCAAACATTGATTTCAAAAAAATAACCTCCAACATGCATAGATTGCATTCAAATTCAGACATTTCAGACTCAGAAAATAGTAAATCAATGGATTAAACATTGATGACTGCAAATATCTTGGCATTGTCAGCTTTCTATCAATACACATAATGATATAATCTGAATAAAATGAATAATGATGGGGATTAACATTACTTTGGTATTTTACTTAATTACAAAGTAAGTCAGGTGAAGTGTAATTACAATAAAATAAGAATTTTCATAATTAATTTTTTAATTTAAGGTCCTTTGATGCACTTGGTTATTTTTTTCTGTTTTAGACTAAGCTATAATCTGCATAAACACTGTAAAAAATTAACAGCTGTCGAAAGGTGATTTATATATATATATATTTTTTTGTTAATGTTAAAAAGGATATAGGTTATGATATACTTATACATTTATTATAGATAATAATCTTGTTTATAGTCAGCGTGTCAAGTGTGTGCGCGTGTGTGTGGAGCGTGAAAGGTTTTCTCTTTCCTATGGGGGGGCTTGGCAAAATATAGTTGAGAAGCACTGCTCTAGTCACTTGTTTACCCAATCTAATAACTAGGCTTCTATCTTCCATTCTAGTGATTTACATGTCATTGAATTAGAGTAAAAAAACATAAACCTGACTTTGGCACATAGGATTTACCCAGAAAACTGGCACACTTTTAAATTAGTCCGGATGTTAAAACACTGAGCAAGAATAATATTTGGCACCATGGTTTCAAATTTATGTGTCTTAGCAGCAACTACTGTTCTTGTTACAGTAAAATATTTAGTAACTATTGTATAGTTTGAGTCACTGTCAATGTTTGTTTTATGAAACTAGAGTTTGCAAATTGAGGTGACCGTACTGCACATTAGCAAATAAGATCCTGTACTGATTCAAAAAAGTGTTCGACCAAATCCTATGCAGTTCGACTAGTGCAAAAGTTTATGTAAAGCCCTGTCATGCTCTGAGTTGTCAACAAAAAACAGGTAAAAAACAACATGAAGTAGAAAGACATCAAGACAAAGATACACTCTGTCTCTGTCCTGCAAGAAAACAGCAATTTTGAGGGAATTACCTGATTCAAATCAATAAGGGTACAAAATCCTAAGAATGAAGAGTGGGGGAGGCCGCATCTAGGAAAAGCAGATTTGGAAAAAGTGCCATGGTGGCTAAAGTATGCCGCGGATGCCAGGAGACCCGTGGAAGGAAATGTCTTAGTGGGAGATGGGAGGAAGAAGGTGGCTGGCTGATAAAACTGACATTGCGAAAGTCGCAGCGTTGAGGCATTTGCTCGCAGCTGAGCAGGAAGTGCTGGTGAACACACCGAAAATGAGTGAAGTGATGGTGGGTGAGGCTGGCTTATTAAACTCACACCCTCTTATAACAGAAGAGTATGGAGGCCTTGGATTCCAGTTCAGATGTCAACGATAAACTCGGATCTTGTTCGTTTAACTGGTAAAACCTGCTTCAAAAAGAAGAAAGCTCAACGCCCACAGGTGGGGCAAAGATTCATTTGAGTAAGCAGGTAGGGGGTTATTAACTTTTGCCCTTCTGCAAAGCCAGCATAGTTCAACAAGTACACTCTGTACAGACAAGTGTAAATAACAAACTTCATTTTTAACTGCATTCATAAAATTATATTTTAAGATGTATGGATTAATCGTATGAAACATCCCAAAAAGCTCAAGGGCAATTAAGATCAGTTGGGAACATTTTAATCAATCCGCCGGATGCCTCCAAAACGATCTAAGTTTAACAAGAATGTTCTGGTAAAACATGCCACCAAATTTCAACTTTAAACTATCATTATGATGTATGTAACACAAAACTTGAGCATGTCACACGCTGGGCACAAATATTTATTTAGAATTACTTCTTTTAGACAACGGGTCTGACACTTTATGTTGATTATTTTTTGGAGGACAGATATTTATTCATAATTAAGTTAATGATTAATTTTTGTGAAGCAATTTCTACTGTAATCCCAAAACAGGATGCTTTATGTTGAATATTTTTCTGTGGACAAATATTTACAACTATATCTTTTTGAGAACAGGTGTGACACTAAGTTGATTATTTTTTTGTGAACAAATATTTAGGTTTCAATTCCACCTCATAAGCCTTTAGATGACAATGTTGACCACATGTTTGCGTGTCAAAAGCCTCTGCTTTTCTCAGGCCCCTAGTATACCATACTAGCTGTCACTTGAGACCCATTTTGGGAAATCCGATTGGCAAAAATTTGAAAAAATTGGGTTCGAAATGACCAAAAATTACATTTTGACTACTTAGCCCATACTCACGTTGAGTGATTTTGGTACTTTTGTGATTTTTTCTTTTTCTTGCAAACAAACTTGAAGGCTGTTGTAGGTGTTCTTACGGGTCTGTTGTAGTATATGCTTGTTTCTAAGTAAGCTGGGTTTGCACTCAGCAATTTTTGACATAATTATTTACTTTATTTTAGTTTATTATTATTTTTAAGTATATATACTTGTTATATACTTGTTTATGCAGTATATACTGTTAATATATAATCGTGAACGCAATACTGACCAAAATAATCATGATTATTATTATTTTGGCTATAATCGTGCAGCCCTAGTCTAAAGTTTAATAAATATGTTTTATTCAATTATCTATTTTTTTAAATCCCCAAATCCTTTGCATTGGTTAAAACAGAGGTGGGTAATTTCAGGCCTCGGGGGCCGGTGTCCTGCATGTTTTCCCGTTTTCTCTCTCACACACACCTGATTCAAATGATTAGGATTATTTTCAAGTGCCAGCAGAGCTTGTTGATTAGCTACTGGTTTATATCAGGTGTGTTAGGGAGAGAAAACTGGAAAACATGCAGGACACCGGACCTCGAGGGCCGGAATTGCCCACCCCTGGGTTAAAGGGTACTTGACTGAAAAGATATTTCATCGGGGGTACATCACAGAAAAATGTTTGAGAACCAGTGGGTTAGAGAACACGTGAAGTTGGGCTGGACGATAATGGCCAAAATAATAATCCAAATTATTTTGGTCAAAATTGAAATCATGATTATTCATGTTTAGTCAAACATGTATATTAATTGCCCCCCCCTTTTTTTTTTTTTTAAACAAGCAGTATATACAAAAGGCTTCGATGCTTGATACTTACAAATAATAAGAAGCTAAAATAAATAAATAAAGAAAATAAGACAAATTCACTCAGGACATGGCAAAAACTTGGCACACAGAAAACAGTGATGCCTACTTAGAACCAAACACTTTATTCACTTTTAAGAAAATTTGAATCAATTAGGAGTCAAAATGTCATTTTCGTTTATTTCAAACCAAATTAATTTGATTAATTAATCAGATTTTTCAAAATGGGTCTCAATTGACAGCTAGCACGGTATTGAAGGCCTTGAAAAGGAACTCTACTTGTTAAGTATCCCTATTATTAAAGGGACAGTCAGTTATATTTAGTGATGAAGGACAAAGTTATCAATTTTAAAAACTCACTATAAATTTCAATAACATGCCAACAGGAGCATGATAATCTGTTTGGGAATTTGGATGACCAGTTATTTTACACATTTGAAGTCACTCGCCACACACAGCCAGCAAATCTATTGTGATAAAACATAAATTTACTTTGACGAAAGAAAAGGTCTGTGAAGTGTTGGACTTTTGCTATGGAGTCTATTAAGTTGTAGTGTTGTGAACACTCGCGTGACTTGATTGCTGTACCGTATTCGTTGATCCCTTGGCCTGCCGCTTTCTACTTGACTGGTAAGAGTGCCTTTGTGTTTGCATTTAGCTTTGTTTTGGAGATCCCCAATTATAATATAAAGCATCAGTTACAGCATGCGACTGAACACCAATTAGGTAAACTGTTTTTTTTTTTTTGTATGAATGAAAAATAGATCAATGATGAACAAAAAACTGCATTAGCCGACCAAGCAGGGAAATGTATCTATTCCAAGCAGTCTAAGTAACCATGTACAGTAGGAGTGCATGTACATACGTATGTATGCTGGAGCTGTGTATGCTATAGCTAAATATTAGCTACAGTAGGTATATGCAGTTGTGTGTTGACATACTGTTTTAGTTCCAGTTATACTTGATGGCTCAATGTTGGTATTAGAAGCACTAAGCCAATCCTGACTTTGGGTCCGGATCCACAACAGTTCTAATGCTGCTAACGAACAACATCACCAAATACGCAACGGCTGACTCCCGCCACAGCTGGTCCAGGTGGGTTCGGTTACTGGGAAGATTTACGAAAAGGCTTCGCACACGTCAATGACTACAGCGCAGCACGCACGTTCCTAGCCCCAGTGCTTGGTGGAAAGCAGGTGGCGAGGCCACCTGGGAGAACCGGCAAGTGGGGACTAGCTGCCGTGCATGACAGCAGAGAGGGGCTACGTTGTACGGTCTTCTTTTGCGGGTACTTCTTCCGTGTGGCTAATTAGTAATCAAAATTTAACATCCAAGTTTTAAAACATGAATGATTCCGGATTTCAATTGATTACCGATTCCGTGTTGCCACCCCTCATGGCCCACAGGTGGCATGGCAGACCGAGAGCAGAAGCAAGCTGAGAAAAGTTGCCCAAAAAATTTTGCCTCAGCTTTGATGGGGGGAGTGGCCCTAGAAACACTTACACATGGCTAACTAGGAATGAAAATTTAGCACTTTTTAAAATCTGAAGGATTCTGATTACAAAATCCAACAAGAACCCATCCACCCCTATAGCTCATTTGTACGTAAGTGTGGAACTTCACTGACCAACTCCTTCAAATGTACTTGCAAATACATTTAAGCATACTTTCAAATCCATTTGAAATGCAAACAAACAAAAAAAAGAGCTTTTGTTTCCATAATGCCACAAGTTGTTGACATGTATATCTCACAGCATTCTGGGAAGAAACTGCTGTTTGTGGCATTTAGCCCTCAAGTACGTTCAGACCTATTTACAAGTTCTTCAAACTTAGTTGCAAAAACAGTTAAACATATTTAAATACATTTGAACGAGTTTGCCAGTCAAAATGTTGACTGCGTTGGCAGCATCACACTACCACACATTTGCAACTCAGCTCACGTTTGAACCACCGCTTTGTCATTAAGGCCAAGGCTCAAGTATCTACTATAGATGGTGCGTGATGAATATTATGTAATTAACATCTTTCTACACTATTTGACAATTATGAATGTAGAAATTGTGGTGATATGAACCACCACCACCTTGTTACTAAAGTTTACTTGTGCAATCTAATGTAAAGGCTTGATGAGGTTTGAACCCAAAACAATTCATTCACACCATATCATATGGGACAATGTTCTATTTCACCAGTTCGGACCCCTATAGTGTGCTCCTACAAGCATCAGCAGTTCACGTCTTCATTTTGAAATGAGACCTCAAAAGTCAACCAGCATCAATGAAAGGATTGTATTCAACTTAAGAGGTTCCATGATACACTTACATTGATTACAGTGAATAAAATCCATGACTTTGTCATACATACACAGAATGCTCTCTTTATACATGGCTATGTATCGAGACAACATTCGCTTACTTAAGCTCGACGCTCCCGTGCGACAAACCAGGAAGTGTGACCAAATCTTAACACATGGCTTCAGAAGAGACGCGACTGCCCAACAGAATTTTGGCGGGCCTGACGCTGGGCCAGCGAGGCCGCACGCAGACCAAGCGGGAAGGACTTCTTCCTGCGAGCCCATAACAGACATGTAATCGAAGCCGCTGTGTAATCAGATGACCAGCTCTCTGCTTGCTCAATCCCTCTGTCCTCACTGTCTGAGCCTCCCTCTTTCGCTGCACGGTTGCTCCATCTCAGTAGCGACACATCACCTCACTTCCCTCTCTCCTCCAGCTCTTTCACCAAGGACCCAAAGCTGCTAAGAGCCCCGCCCGTGGTCTTGTGACGTGCCAACCTCCAACACAACCCACCCATCTCCTCTCCTAAATCAAGGTCAGCAGTGTCACATCGGTCACATGTCGCTGTCCCGACCACTTCGCCAACGCCGCTCTGCTTAATTAAAAGGCGGCTGTGGTCTCTGTGCTAGTTATTTTAGCAATATCCAAATAGGCAGTGGGCGTGTGACGAGAGCCTTTAATGAATGCATGTTTTTGCGTCATGCCATGAACATTGAAAAAGAAAACTGTCTGCTTTCATCCGCAGCTGAAAAGTATCCCAAGCTCCTCTGGCTCACACTAATTTGATCAGGTTGCGTTGCCCTCTCCATAATAAATGTCCCAGACAAGAACAGAAGAAGCCCCTTTACTGCCCCTAGACATGAGCACAACAACAGGAAAACAACAGAGAGGGGTCTGTGTGGCTGGAAGTCGAGCAGCTGACCAGGAGAACCAAACACAAGGGAAGAAGTGAGACTGCAGTTAGGGAAGGGGCTGCTAAACCAATTTGATTGTGACTTAGCATGAATTTACACACAGCAGGAAAGAAATGACTCAGCTTGATATAAAACTTTAAAAAAAAAAAAAGGAGACTTCACCATGCATCATGCTCATTTGCAGGGTTGCCTCAGAAGGGGAAATTAGGCCGTATCATTCGGAATCAGACCAATACTATATCATAAATGTGTCCAACACCAGCTTTTAAAACTGACTATCAACTTGATAACAAAGTGTTCCTTATTAAGTTGTCATTTTATAGTAGCTAATTAGAATTGGAAAAATGAATCAAACAAAAATGAATTGTTCAAAGGTTAGAGAACCTTCTTTTTTCCCTGCATTTGTTCAGTATAAATGCGGGAGACCAAGACGACTTAGTCATTTTGTGCCTTTTAAGATTGCATATTAGGTCTTTGCTTTATAACAGTCTAAAATACAAATTTTTGAGGTTACAAACAGTGTGCAGCGTAAAAAAAATGCACTCACGTGACACTAGAAGGCATGTTCACATACTGCCTCACTGACTGGATTTCATTTGCTGTTTTACAGCTCATGATTTTTTTTAGACAAATATTTACTGTAAATATGACTGTACTACGGCCTTAGTGAAGGTTAGCAGCATGCTACAGCTATTTACATTTTAGGTAGGAATTTGGAAGCTGTTGACGCCATAGGACCACTGAAATTTGCCTCCCACTACTCATGCTCTTCTCCTGCACTGCTGTGTTGAAAGCATTTGTCACATCAGATGCTGACATCAGGCAACTAATGATCCAATTGCGTTTTGCCTTCCGTAGTTGATGTAATATCCCACCTAATTCTATTGCTAAGGCTTTAAAACATCAACTTTGCGATATCCCCCTTTTGTTATACATTTAGAGCTGTTAGTGTTACTTAACACATTGCCTGTAAGCAAGAAAATGTTTTATGACAGCCAAAATGGGTCTTTTTCTTCAAAATGGATCATTTCTATATACTACGTAGATCCTTGTCGAAAAAAGTCTAAATTAGGACTTGGACTAGAATTCTGCAATGTGCACAATGCTGTACAACTTTATTATGTTATATGTACAATCAATACCTTCAAAAACACATTTTGCCAGTTACTTCCGAATGTAAATGACATTTTTTAAAGGGTTTTGTCATGTGATGGTCAGAAGTTGAGCTGTGTGATGTCATTTCCAATTGGGAGCAAGTGGCAAAATGTGTTTTAAAGCTATTGGTTGTACATTAAGTTGTCAAATTATTGACTTTGTAAAAGTATGTTGACTTTTAACAGCCAAAAATGGGTAAATAGGTATCCGTTTAATTTACAGTTGCCAAAGCAACAGAAAAAGAAGTATGGTATGAAGCTTGACAATATATAAGAAAAATCCGTCACATATTAACATATTCGTTAAAATAAAGTGTCATATTTCATAATGTACACTTCAGATTTTGAGAAAAATGTCAAGCTTTCAAACTGCCACGGCGACATCGGGAAAACCTGTCTAGCTCGGAAGCTGCTCGTTTCGGGCTATAGTGGTGCAGGCACAAACATACAGGAATATCAAACTGTATTCAGCCTCACCACCAAATTGATGGGTGGTGTCCTGGACCAACCCACAGCCACTGAAGTCCCCTGCAATTCCCTTGGAATCTATTGTTGGTAACACAGACGCACACACATGCATGCGTGCGTGCATACACACTTACGCACACCAACACATATGGCGTCCTAGTTTAACCTCTTGGTGGGATTTGCTTGAGCCAAATATGCCGGTGTGGTCCAAATCAGCACCTTGAGAAGTAGCATAGGAGAATAGAATCAGGACAATTATAATGACGGTATCTATTGTATGCCCTGACATAGAGCAGAGGCTGATTAAAACAACTACAAAAAAAAAAAAAAACGTCCTTGCTGCTTCCTTCTGAGAAGCATACCACACTACTTCCAAGCAATTGGGCGTCTTCAAGTACCCTCTTCGTGTCCGCAAAAAAAAAATATGCACAACAAAACGGGTCCAACAAGTACGTCCAGCTCTTAAAAAAAAAAAAAAACACATGTCTGATTCCTATGTGAGAAACAGCGTTTCCAACCACAAGTGAGGCAGGTGAGTTTGGAGCAAGATGCTAGTATGTATAGAAGTCACCCCAAAAAAGAGAACACTTTAAACTTTTTTTCAGATAGTTTGGGGAGTCTCAAACAAATCTAGTACCAAACTCAAACATTTACAACTTCCTTCACTGTTCCACACAACTAATATTCGAGACCGTCTACAAAGAAATAGAAGCCGCATGAGAATAGAAGCAACGGAGCTGTGCAACTCATTGACCCATTTGCCTTCCCTTACTTCATGTGCAAGTGGGTCAAGAACTCTGAACTCCTTCACTGGCAACATGATGTGGGTTCCATCCCTCCTGCCTGACTCACTTCTCAAGACAATGTGTGTGTGTTCTTACCAAATAGGAGGTAGGTGTCCCCTGCTCTGCCTCCCCTGCCTGCCTGCGGGCCAGCTCTGCCGCCTGCGTCTCTGGGCAGGGCTCGAGCTTCACCAGACAGGAAACTTGCGAGCGGCCCTCGTCATATAGGCAAGCCCTTGCCTGATCCCACACAAACAGACCCCCCCCAACACCTCCTCCCTTTCCCCTCCAGCAACCATCACTACCCCACCCCCCTCTATTTTCAGCCCACAACTGGGATCTGCATGAGCTCTGCTCATTGGCCCGACGGCTGTGCACACGCCACACCTCCTCGGTGGGATAGGCTAGCGGCTGCTCGCTTTCCTGGATTGCCACGGGCAAGGCACTCTGGGAGATGGAGTTCCGACAGCCCGCTTGACCTGTTTTGCAGCCCCGACGCAGGACTACGAGCCCCAGCTCCCTCTACCCTTGCCCGCCCCCACACTCTCCGAGCCTGTTTTAACGTAAGCACTCCGGGGCTGAATTATACACTGGAGTGTGTTGCTAGCGGGCTTTCAGGTATTAAAGTACAGCCCTAAGCACTGAGGAAATAATAATAATAATAATAATAATAAACAAACACAAAATTCAACTTAACTTGAGCATCACATCTCGTCATTCGCCAATGGCGGCATGACATTTCGCGCACACACACACAAACTCCTGACCTAAATAAAAACAAGGGAACATGCTGGGTATCGCGCTGTCACAAAAGTTGCTTTCGGATTAATTATTAATTCATAACAGTTCCCGCTCTCTCGCCGCCCCCCTCCTGTAAGTGCTTCCACCTGCCTGAAAAGTCATCACTGTAAACTTTGAAGATTCTCCAGCACTACGAGGGGAAGTAGAACCAAAAAGAGGAACCTTGACAGGCGACCCACCTCTCAGGCCAGCAACCTCCCACCCTCATTCCTCCCACTCTCCTCCGCTGGCCCTGCTCCCCCCCTCTGCTTGACAGGCCCAGGGCAGCCAGCGAAGGGATGGCAGGCTGCCTTTTAGCTCACCTGCGATGGCCGTGGTGCTGCTTGTTGTGAGGTTAGTGCAGCCCTCCGCTCTCCTCCTCTCTGGAGCGCTCTCTCTCCCAGTGGCTCTCTCTCCCTTCTCCCAGCCGCTGTCACTGTTGTGCAGGCTTAAAGCCCCCGTATGCGCTAACCAAGCAGCAGCAGATCAACTCAATTCCCTTCCTGGTTTCTGGAGGGCAAAGAGGTCCCTCCCTTTTTCTCTCTCCTCCTCACTCACCCTCGCTCTTAAAGAAACAGCCTCCACCCCCCCCCCCCCCCCCCCCTTCCCCATACCTACCTCCCACCCACCGCTAAAAAAGTCAAGTGGAAATTTCTCTCTGCGCCTCCAAAGTGGACACTTGCTAAAGTCGTAAAATCAATCAGACAAATTATTAACCCATGCTTTACCGCGTCGTGCTTTCGCGTCAGCCTGTGGCGCTGTGGGCTGTGATCACGTGTGGTTTAAGGTTAAATAAGGTTGTCCTCCCTTTCTTAACCGCTGCTCCTTTCCTCCCCTATTGCAAGAAGTCGCACCCACTCATCCCACTGCCTGAGGTCATGGCGTCCCACCCCAAAAGCAAGCCGCGGCAGATTCCAGAACATAATAGCGGGGGCTGCCAGCGAGCCCCTTCACATTCCCTGGCTTGGCCCCTGCTCGCTGTGCATAATACCTGCCAAGCTCCGACAGGTGAGCTGTCAGGGAATACGATAGTGTGTAGGAGTACCTTCCCCGTGTCTAAATGTGCAAAGCACTTGATGTTGCGCCACTTCCCTGCCGCCCACCTACACGTGCACACCACCCCAACTGAGAGCGAGCCAGTCATTGTGCAGCAAAGAGGGAGCATTCTGACATACTCGCTTGAATGCTCGTTTAAGAAAATACATTGGAGGACACATACTTAACACCACGTGTCCTATGGTCCACCATGCATGTGTTAAGAGAAGGCAGTGGCACAACCTGTATCTAGAGGGCACTCTTCTTCTTCTCAAACAAAAGTGAGCTGGAAAAATCAGATTTGCTTTTCAGATCTTTTTACTTGACTACTGAAAATGTACACATAATTTTAGTATACCTTATACCTTTACCCTACCTAATTTGACCTTCCCCACACTTTTAGATGAACATGTCTAATTGCTGAGTGATCGAATACTCTGGCTCAACTTGCCTTTCTCAAACAAGGAGCTGAAGGCCAAAATTCACATGTCAATGTAATCAATATTAGCCAATACGTTTAAAAGAAGTTCACTTTCGTTTCTATTTGCGACTCGTTCCGTCTGCCATTTGACGAAATAATGAAGTATATATTAGATTCCAAAAAAAGTTTCATCCCTTAGTTTATGTCTCACAAGATGCCACATTTAGGAGTCTCTGAGGGATGACCGCAAGAAGGAAGAAATATTGCAGTATTTATAACTTTCATTGTTAGCGGGTAATGCAGCTAACGTAGGGGCATATTTGTAACCTGAGTGTTGCCTTGAAAAAGCAAAGCATGATACTAGGCCAATTACTTTGTCCAAATCCATCTTAAATGCTATTCAGTTCTAGTACACATGCGTGCATGTGTAGTCACCACTCGAATATATTTGTTGTTAGAATTAAAATGGCATGAACATTTTACCAAAAAAAAGAACCCTTCTACCTTCGAAATGAACCGGCCGGCATGCTAAACTGTTACCAGCATGAGCAAGCTATGTCCGTATGGTGTTTTCACGTTGCGCTAGTAACTGTCGAATGCCAACTAATGTGCGTCCTCGCTCTTTGCTGTTGTTTTGTTAGAAAACGTACCTTTTGTGTCCTTCCCTGGAGACGAGTAATTTCATATTTGGAACGTAACTGAGAAGGGTCACAAAAAGAAGAAACTTGGGTCTACCTGCCGGAGGCTTCAGGAAGTAAATGTTTGCCGCCAAATTGTGACGACACCGAGCGATTTCGTTCCCGGAATGCTAGTCAAGCACAACGTTTTTGAATAAGAAACATTAAAAAAAAAAAGAAAAAAAAGTGCATGTCAAACACCACAAAGGTAGATCTTGGCCGAGATAATGACTAAAGTAAGAAGGATAACTTCAAAAACTAATAATGTTGTTCCATGTCTGATTAATTGCATAAATGATGAGTACGGTAAGTTTAAGGAACCACATAAGCAATGATTGATAGAAATCGGGTACCTTCCAGTCACAAATAAGTTTTATTTTATCCTTTTATACATTAGAACCATATCCAACACGTTTTATATTATAATAAATGACTCTTTTCCTTGTCATTTACATAAATCAAAAAAAGTTGTATATTAAGACTGCAAAATAGTACTCCTGTAGTTTTTGTATATTTTGTACACATACAAGTGATGGATGCATTCAATTTTGCTGGGAATGAATGCACATTGTTTTTGAGGGTTTGGGGAATAGGAGAGGGCAGGCAAAAAAAGCAGAGAGAGAGAAAAAAAAAAGCAAAAGCTCGAGCAAGGCTAGCAACACCACCAGCATATGATGACCAACACTGACCCAGGTTACAATGCTCAATTGAACCCTTTTTGTTCTATTCAAATATTTGCGTCAAAGTACGTCCAATTATACCGCAATGTTGCTTTATAGGTGTGTGAGGTCTCCTTAAGAAGCGCAAGCAAAGTACGCTGGCTGCTTTTGGAGTGCCACACATTTTTGCAATACAAAGGGGAGCGTAACCAAACACACCTCAGGGAGAAAGAAAAAGTACAGATCAACAATAAAGAAAACAAAATATTAGCGAACAAAAATGATTCATATTGATAGCACAGAGGGTTCTCATCAAAACACTGGCTGACCATCCGCACCATAAAAACAAAACACAAGCACAGTATAAGAAAGATTAAACCATGCTATAGCATCCAAAGAATACATTTTTGACCATTGTTTTCTCAGCGTCATTAAGACGCAGTATATTCCTGCCCTCCATTACAGGAGAGTGTGACTGAAATGTATGAGAGGAAAAATGTCAATTCAACTGCACTGAATTTCATCCAAAGTGCACTGATATACTGTTCTTCATATATGTGCCGACACAAAGGAGGGGTAGTGATCAGGCATTGATAAGTGCGAGTATCCTCTTTGGTTTGACATCCTCAGAGCAATTAATCGTTTAAAAAAAAATTAGCGAAAATGACTGAATGTGTCCCATTTCTCCCACACTGTCCCCAACTAATGTAATTACAATGTAGTGCATCTTATTGGGTCATTAATTTGGGGTCTGAGTGAATGGAAACTGCTGCATTCACTTTGATCACAATCTATATGGAATTGACTTTGTTGAGGTTCCTCCTGTCTGAATCGCCAATGTTATCAAAAGACAGCCCCACTCGCCATCAACCGTTACCATAGAAAAGATTCATAAAGAATAGCTAATATAAAACAAGTGTGTCAACCAGGGCAGTCGAGTGGAAAGGTGACACTGGCCTGGTGAAGCTTGTTATCTTACAGTACGATGACTCGAGAGCCCTCCAGCTGCTGCTGGTGAACAAATACATGAGAGGAAGCTGGAACCGTTTTGAAGCCAAAACCAACATGACAAAAGAGTAGAGTGTGTGTGCGTGAATGTACAGGAGAACGTTTGTGAATATGCAAGCAAGGGCAGTGCTCGTAGATGAGGGGGAGTGGGGGTCAGGTGGGCTTCACTCAGTGTTGCGGGTGGGGGTGCTGGGCTGGTTGAGGTTCATGGTTTTGCACAGCCAGCCGGCAAAGTTAACTTCCGCTACTTCGGATCGCTTGATGAATGTGTGATTCTGGAGAGAACAAAAAAAGTGGTTATTAAAATGAAAGAAAATTGAAAAGACGATGGAAGTTGAGTCACTCACAATGAGCATCTTCAGATCGGCCCTTTCGGCTGGATTCTTGATCAAGCTGTAAACACATACGCAAACGTGCGGGTCACACACATAGGTCACAAACATGACATCGCTATTAGGTCTCAATTACTTGAAAAAAAGACAACCATGGTTTGATAACTATTTGAATAACATCTGTTGTTTAATATTATCTAAGTACCGGGTGCTATAAACTTCAATTAAAAATAAAAAAAGTCAATAAAAAAAAACAACTAAATATTCAACCGAGATGTGTTTAATGTATTTCATGACCACACTGACAACACAAAATTCTTGAATCACAAATTTTCTTTCCCGAGTGAAATGGAAGCCCCCAGAAAATAAATAAAACCAAAACAAACAAAAAAAACAACAAACCCTTCACACACACAAATTACAATGTTTGTAGTGCGTGTGTTTAAAAAAAATAAAATATATATATATATATATATATATATATATATATATATATATATATATATATATATATATATATATATATATATATATCTGGGAGCTTTGACAGGGGATGCTGTAGTGTACCTTACACTGTTAACACAGTAAAGATGTCTCTGTAAGACTTCTTTTTTCGAAAGAGGCCTCCACATGACCTCTTTTCATCTGTGAAGCCCTTTGAGACTTTGGTTATTTAGGGCTATAAAAATAAAATTTGATTGATTGATTGATATATGTGTGTGTGTGCACACACAGTGTGCAGTGGGCGCCCCGGGTTACACCACGCTCATACGTCACTAAGATGCTGGTCCGCTATTGATCGGCGTCACTAAGATGCCTATCTGCTAAAGGTGTGAGCGCTTACAATATAGCATTTATTGTGCATTTTAGTACTTAATTCAAATTTTAATTTGTTAGCCATGGGTCCTAAGTGATGTTAAAGGGAGAAGTAAGATGATGAATAGTATGGAAACGAAGCTGGAGATCAAGAAATACAAAGAAGGCTATGCTAGGCTAGCCTTGCTTAGGGAATATGGCCATCAATAGCTCAAGTCACGGCACTCCTAAACTAAATTCAATTTCTTTTTTCCTTCATATATTTTTTTTATTTATGATGTTATTTAATTATATGCATGTGTATTATATATAACTATCACTAACTATATATACTATTTTGTTAATAATACTTAATATGTATGTAAAATTTGATGTTTTTACTTGGGATTTTTCCTATTATTATTACTTTTATCAATATTATGAGCTAATAACGAGAGGTTTTCATTGCACGCCATACAACGATTTTGCATTACGAGCCCAACTCCAGAGCAGATTAATTTTGTATGTACACTTGTATACATATATACAGAGGTCCTCGGGTTACGACGGTCTCGACTAACGATGTTTTGAGGTTACAAACGTGTGCAGTAAACAATTGGCCATCACCGTGGAAGTGAAATTAGACAAAAACAGTGAAACGCGAACAACCAAGTTGTTGCAAGCAATAGCGACTGTGAGAGATTGAGTGCTATTATCCGTTTTTGGGTTTTGTTTATATAATTAAAATAATGGTTGAGACTGACCCTGTCTCCCCGCTGCCATTCTTGCCGGCTGCGTAACAGAGTAACAAAGTGATTCGCACACACCGGGGCAAAAATAGCCACCGCACTGTTTCCGGTTGTCTGACCCTTCAAAACAAGAGTTCTCTCCAAAATAAAATGTGGTGCAAGAACAAAAGTGGCCCCTTGTCTACATTTTATACAATTTCCCAACTTCAACCGAATCTGGTTTGTAGTTACCTTGTCCACATACACACACGGCTCATATTAAGTTGGAGATATTTTGAAAAGCTCGATAGATGTCACTTTAGAGATTTATGAGGTACGGAGACAATTGTATTTACCACCTCATTTGGTCTCCCATTTCTCTGAGTTCTGTGAGGCCATGAAAAACTAATTTTGCATGTCTTTGAGGAAATTCTGTTCCCCCATTTGGTGTATCAGGTGGAAGTAGTGCACCATTAACATTGTGTACAGTGGAGATAAGACGCTGCTTTGGACGTTGCGAGCCGGTGGGGAGAATACTTCATAGACCATATCAATTACAACGACACATCTTCCTCCAGAAAGCAGAGTCTGGAAACTCAGAGCTGGGCTCTTATTTCTGGTGCTGAAGTCACCAAGTTGGTCAAAGGCCCCTGGGGTGGATGAGATCAGCCCTGAGTTCCTAAAGGGTCGAAATGTTATAGGGCTGTCCTGGTTGTCAAGCTTCTACAACATCGCATAGACATCGGGGACAGTGCCTCTGGACTGGCAGACCGGGATGGTGGTCCCATTTTTAAGAAGGTAGACCAGAGGATGTGTTCCAACTTTAGAGGGATCACACTCCTCAGCCTACCCAGTAAGGTCTACTTAGTGGTGCTGGAGAGGAGTTTGAACCTCGGATTCAGAAGGAGCAGTGTGGGTTTTGTCCCCGCCATGAAACAGTGGACCAGCTCTATGGCCTAAGCAGGATCCTCAAGGGTGCATGGGAGTTCGCCCTACCAGTCTACTTGTGCTTTGTGGCATTAGAGGAGGCATAATCGCGTTTCTCACTGTTCTGTGGGGGATGCTTGGGAGTATGGGTCCTTAAACCACCGATGTCAGAGATTGTTCCACAATGCTGGCAGAAAGTTGAATTCATTTCCAGTGAGAGTCAGGCTCTGAAAAAAATGCCTTTTGTTACAGATTCTGAATTTTTAGGAGCAGCAGAAGCAATCAGAGCATCTGACTTGGTGTCTCAGCATTGTAACTCTGCTTTTTGCAGATGATGTGGTGCTTCTTCAGGCATAAATAAAAGAACGAGATCCCGGATAAAAGCGTCCGAAATGAGTTTCCTCAGCAGTGTCCTCTGGGCTTTCCCTTGCAGATAAGGTCAGAAGCTCGGATATCCATGAGGGGCTCAGAGTCAAGCCGTTGCTTTTCCGTGTTGAGAGGAGCCAGTCGAGGTGGCTCGGGTATCTGGACGCATCCCTGGTGAGGTGTTCCAAATATGTCCCATCGGGAGGAGACCCTGGGGATGACTCAGGAGACAATGGAGAGACTATGCTTTTCTGCTGGCCTGGGAATGCCTGGGTATATCACCTGGAGGAGTAGGACTCATTGGCTAGGGAGAGGGAAAGCTGGGCTTGCCTGATAAAGCTGCTGCCCCGCAAGCCAAACTCGGATGAGCAGTAGATGGATAAAAATGGATGGATGGATAAACGTGCGGTTCTCAATCGCTGAAAAGTTGCTAATTGTAAATAATTTACAATAATGTAAATGATTCAAGAACTCACCATTTTGTGACAAAGTCTTGGAAGTCATTGGTGAACACACCGTGTGGCAATTTAGGAGGAGGCTGAGAAGAAAATAATAATAAAATATAGGCTATTTAAAATAAGTCACTATTTTGGAATCGATAAGTTTGTGGATTTTTTTCCAAACCTCATTCACAATATAGTCCAGGAGTTCAAAGATGGCCATAGCGGGTCTACAATCCATTCCGTGACCTGCGCCAAAAATACCCATTAAATCCAAGGTAGTACAGTTGGAGCAGAGAAATAAACAAAGATGTTTTTCCTACCGCTCACAGGCCTCCCTGGTGGTCTGGGCCTCTGCATGTTGGTGTGAGGCTCCCCCTCGCTGCCGTCCAGCACAGGCCGTCCAAAGATGGCCTCGAGTTCCTTGGCGTCTGGTGGGGGGATGGGGTAGCGGCCGATGGCCAGCTCCACCAGGGACAGACCCATGCTCCATACATCCGACTGAACAGAGTAGTGGGTGCCCTGCAGTCTCTCCGGCTGTTGAGGTAACACATGGTACGGTATATTTGTCTGAGGGTTAGAGAACTGGGCCAAGACACAAGGCAGCATTAGCAGGCACTGGGAAGTATATAATGACAGAAGGAAAGGGGCAAGCCATTTATGGAAAAAATACACAAACCGATATACACTGATGATGAGGACAACAATGCTCAGTTTTGATCAGTTATTCATTTAAGGTCATTATTGTGGTTATAATTCACACTACTGTAGTATCATACTTCTTTATGCATTAAGTATTGATGCATCAAATAGGGGGCGTTGCCAATTATTTATGATTAGAAATATAGGATCCACAAAGCACATGCATATACTCTTGTGCTCTAATTGTGATGCAGTGCAATTTACTATAACCACAATAATTAACATGTCAATACCTGTCTAACAGTGTCAACCAAAACTGTCTTGTGTTATTTCTAAGCGGCATAATATCTGATAACCCTTTCATTTTGGATGGGCCGCCTGGAAAATGTTAGCCTTAGGCCAATACTTTCCTAAGCGTTCAGCATTTGCATGAAAAACAATATTTTTTGGTTGTCTCGTTTCTATCATCATGTTGCCTTGGCTGCAAATATCTGTTGCGCCTCTTCCAACTCAAAATACCTGAGGTGATAGGTCTTGTTTTGAATATCTTTAGTTAGTTGGTTAGATATAATCACGTCACATGATTAGAACTGTGTGTGCGTGCATCTTTATGCTATACTAGTCAGTCGAACAACAGCACAACATAGACTTGACTTATAATTAAAACACTTGGCCAGTGTGAGTGCACTGTTAATGGTTTTCATTTATTGTAATGACAATCAAATGTAATCTTCAGTGCAACTATCATTCCACAACATGTCTGTCATCCTTTTCTTTTGCTAGGCCATTGTAGAAATGGGTTTTTGGTCCAAATAGACATTTTGTCTGGCATTACAGCGCTACGTGTTGCCAGTACATGTTAAAATAATTTATTCCGCACCCCAAGGTGGGAGAAACATGCTTTACAAAAGTTTAAAGGTCTTTGAGAATTAAAGGTTGCTAAATAACAGTGAATCATTAGTGAGCAGTGTTTTTACATAAACCAGGTGTCCGCAGGATGAGAAAGAACAGCAAGAGAGAACGAGAACGCGGTTGTCGACAAATGGACCAAAGAACAGTCTCCTGGGCATGGCCCTTGCCTCTTGGCAGAGGAGTGAGAAAGAAGGTAAAGGGCGGCGCCCGCTGCATGTGAGAAAAGAAAGGGAAGGAAAATGGGGATGGGGCCAGAGGAAACGGGGTGGGGGCACAGCGCTGACTCACCGACATGTAGGAGCGCGTTCCAACAAAGGAGTTGGCCATGGAATCTATGAGCTGGCCGCTCACTCCGAAGTCACACAGCTTGATCTCCCCGCGAGAGTTGACCAGAATGTTGGAGGGCTTCACATCTATGTGGCAGGCAAGGGGTGGGGTAGAGGCATGCACAAAAACAAGATAAAGAATGCCTTAAATTCTTATTTTGGTTTTGCAATACTACTCAACACAAATGAAAGAAGTTTGGATTCTCTAAATTCAGTTCAACGTAATTGTTATTGCAAGAATGTACAAATGGTAATAATGATATATTCAATGAGTAGTGGAGGGAAAATTAAGCACTTGTGATACATTTGTTTGACTCCTCCAGATGGGACTTGGTTTGAAGATGAAGATGAGTGCAAGTTTTTTTTTGTTTGTTTTTTTTTTTTTTACATTTCCACTGAATCTCTAAACCTAAATGATTATGGTTTTGATCATTGTACCGGTAATAAACCAAGCACTCTGCTAGCTTGATTTATTGAAAAATAGTCAAAGTCAAGGTTGTATTTTTAACATTGGATAACTACACTATACACTTGTGTGATAAGAATGCTGCTAAATTATAAGATGTTTATGTTAGTTTGCGTCGCATTGTTGATGCCATGTCATGAAAGCAAAAGTGGTGTACATGCATACTGACAAATGGCAGTAGGAACAGTTAATGTATTATTCATTATGGGGGAAAATTTTTTATCCAGAGGCTCGCCAGGTGGATCTTGCCACAACCGTGTGTGATTTCACGTAGCTTCCTGCAGTCACACAAGCAGATAGCGTGATGTGCAAAATACTTGTCCGACTCAACAATTGCATCCAACACTACAGGGCGCGACAAGTGAGCATCAGGTGGTAAACTTCACACCCATGTCCTGGGATTTGCAGAACACCCTTACAGTATATGTAGATAAGGTGCTCACTTTTTTACAGCTCTAATACTACCTCAGAACATGGAAAAATGAAGCCGCCAATTCGTATTCTGTTTTAAAGAAGAGTGATGTTTTGAAAAAGCTATGACAGCCAGTTTGAAAAGCAGTGAATAATAAGGCAACTCTTGGTTGTCATACTTATAGTATGGCTAAGATTAACAGTAACATAAATGCAGGTGCATTGCGAAGAATGTACTGTATGGTAAAGCGCTGTGTGCCCTGAAACGTGTCCTTTGAGGCGTGTGACGGTCTTCCAGCAACCAAGGTCAGGCAAGGAGTGAGTGACAAAGCGATGGCATGAAGAAGTGAGGGAACAAAGACAAAACAACTATGGAGGGACAGTGTGGAAAGGGTACATAGGGTGAGGTTGCTCATAATCACATTTGAGAAGCGGCAATTACCGCCTGATCTCACAAACAACTCTGTCATGGTGTACTAATTATTCATCCTGAGACAACTCTACGCACTTAATATACGGCCGCCAATACATAATTGAAATATAAATGACAAGTCAAAGCCCACAATTAGGTGGGTGAATCTACTGTGAATATATAAAATTGGCCAGCTCCCAAAAGATCAAAGAGGGATTCTTCTTCATCTTTCTTTTTTTTTTTTATTTACCTCTGTGCATGATTTGATGTTTCTCCCGCAGGTAGGCCAAACCTCTCAACACCTAGTGAATGGTAACAGAGACATAAACAGATGTTACAAAATAACAGGCCTGTGTGTGAAACTCATTGGTCATTAACCCCATGGCCAGAATATTTGAATAATCTGTCAACAATAATACTCATAATACATACAGCGATGCTAACTTTGCCCAAGACTTCCTCTGGAATTCTCCTAGCTTCCTTCAGAACCTGGTCCAAAGATCCACCATCCTACAGAGACAACACACTTAAATATCTAGAATATAAGACTCAACAAGAAGGTGTAAACATGTCTTACCATGTGCTCCATACAGATGCTGATCTCACCGTCGCTATAGAAAGCTCCATAGAAGCCCACAATGTACGGAGAGTTGCACTTGTGCAGGACTTGAAGCTCTCTGATGATCTGGTTTCTGATGGCCGGCTTGATTTCCAGGTGGATCAACTGAGACAGAGAGGAAGCAGGTTAACGTACAGTAATATTAGAGGTGGAGGCTTTGTGAAGATACAATTTCACTGTATCTGCACCATACAACAACAAAAAGGACTTTCGAGATCCTGATACTGATCGAAAAGATTCTGAGGAAATCTTCCACAATGGAAAAGTTCACCTGTGCAGTTAAACCTAAGCAAAACTAAAACTAGCTCGTACTCATTGAAAAATATAAAGGTAAACGAAAAATCCATACATGAAATTTAAGTGCTACAGTAGCAGAAGATTCAATTGTAGAAGCTAGGGTAACTTCTATCTTATCTGGTCAAATACACAAAAGAAATTACACATCGGCTGTCAATGGGTCAATGTTTTTGTTTTTTGTGTTTAAATTACTTATTTAAAAAACTTGAAATATATTTGTTTGCTCTCTGTGAGATTGTGTGTGTGTATGTATGTGTATGTGTATATATATATATATATATATATATATATATATATATATATATATATATATATATATATATATATGAAATTTCTTTAAAACAGTTAGGAATTTTGCAGTATTTTATTGTTTACCGTGTCACTAGGAATGGGCAGCTGACACGCAAAGGTCCGGCAAATGCGTCGTAGCTCATAAAGCAGTTGCGTCAAATCACCGCAGCGAAGTTTGGTTTGGTCACACGACTTATGACGTCAAATGCACTTAAGCGACAAGAAAGTGCTTCAAATCAAATGGATTGTTAAAATTCGAGTCAGTGGCGCGTTCGAATGGCCACTAGGATTGGCCCCCGTATTTTGTGGATTGTGTTGGTTCATTTCGTTTCCAGAATGATTGCATTGCATATTTAGCGAGAAAGGTAGATAAGTCTACGGATCGATATTTATAGGTAGATAAATCTGAACAATATATAAATATAGAGATATTTATAGATGGATAAATCGATATATAGAGAGATAAACATATTGATAGATATTTCTATTTATTTATCACCAATAAACCTTAACATATTTTGCCCAATTCCATAATATAATCTCATCACATCTCATGAATGTTATCAGCAATATTTAAACGTCCCATACCACAAGAAGAGAATATCTACTTTGGTCTACAATACAGATATTACAGATGTTATTAGAGTAATTATTATTATGGCTACTTTAATTAATAGTGTTGACTACAATCCGTGCAATTATCTGGTGTCTTTAAACAGGAATGTGCATAGAAAATCAAATACTCCAAAATCCATGAATGCTTGGAATGTGTTGTGTATTTAAATAGGTATGCTGCAGAAGGGTTAGCTACTGTTTAAAGCCTCTTTTCTATTTAAATCAGCTACTTCGATAGAATTGTCTGGGATTCCAATGTGTAGCCAAGTGCCTGTGAGTAACATGAAATCACATTCCATGAGTTTCTTGTGTTGTGTCATTCGAAGTCGCAATTCATCACTCTTGTTCACCAATGACTGCACATTAGTGAGGAAAACGTGCTGTTAGCGGTAGCCTCGCTCCCAGCCATCCATGTTTCAAATCCTCTATGCTACCTGCGAGCACCGTTGGCTGGGTAGACTTCGACACATTGGGTGTTCGCCGTAGCTCAGGGATCAGGCAAAGATCGCTGTTAAAATGATTGTAATTTTGCAGTCTAATGTCTAAAATCTCCAGACGGGTGTATGGTGTAAAAGCCGAGCTGTTCTGCTCTGACAGACCCAAAATGAGCAGGAACATTTGTTAACTTGCAAAATCTGAACAGACACTGAGCATCGCGTTGTGTGGCCACCGCCACCATGTGGCCAAAGATAAAACGCAAAGTAGCGAGACAACGCTGTAGTTTTGTTTGTATCCTAGTGATATAATTGTCAATGTTTTTAACAAAGTTGAATAGTTTGAAGTTTGCACTTTATCAATACAATGTTCTACTACACTTAAGTTGTTTATAGCAGACCTTCTCAAATAGTGGGGCTGGCCCCCGTGGCAGAGTGCGAATGACCCCAAGGAAAAGGCTTAAAAGTTAACATTCGTTAAAAGTTTATTTCTATGTTTTGTTTTCTTTTGTTAATGTTAAAAAGGACACGGGAGGGGGGGGGGGTATTTTGTCTGGGGGACTTTGCAAAATATAACAAAGAATCACTGTTTTAAAAAAGTATTTCATGTAGGGCAAACAATTGGCCTTTTAATTCTAAGGCAGTTATGCATGATAAATACTAGTTAAATAAAACTGTTTTGAATTTCCTGTGTCACTTTTACTTGTTTTCTCTAAAAAATAGAGGAGGTCAGGAAAACGGAACAAAAATGGGAAAAATATAAAAAGTATAGAAAATTGTTTCTTGGAAAAAAAAGTTCTTAAGTTATCTGTGTTTCTTTAAATAAACTATATTGTCTTTGACATGAAGTAATTTGCATCAAAAGCATAAGCTAATTTCAAGAAAGAAAAAAAATATATCGCTGATTGACTATTAAAATAATCATAAGTGAGAGCCATAGTTTCAACAATATTGCCAAAACGCATACATGTGAAACTTTGCTCATAAAAGTAAACGGCTGATAATCATTAACAACTTGAAGTAGAAAAACGCACCAAAAGTTCATGGACACGTTATGTCGACTTGTCTGGAATGAAAAAGGGGCACTATTAACATGTGAGACAAACTCTCTCTGGTGTAGATGTCAAACTCCAGTTCTGGAGGGGCGGTATTCTGGATGTTTTCAAAATGGCTTTCTCCAACACACCTCATTCAAATGATTGGGATCATTTTCAAGCGCTAACTATTCGTAACCATTTGAATCAGGTGTTTTGGGGAGACAAACCTGGAAAACATTCGGGACCGGAGTTTGACGTCTATGCTCTATTGCGCACTCATTCTCACCTTGCGAGCCATGACCAGACCTGAGGGCTTGTGGCGAACCTTGTTGACCACCCCTCCGTTTCCGGCGCCCAGTTCGCAGATAGGGTCGAAGTCTTCGTCCTTGAGCTCCCCAACCTGCGCTTTCTGAGTGAGGAAGGCTTCCAATCGCATTTTCTGTTGCTCATCCAGGTCTAGTTCACCAAGCTTTTTTTGTAAGGCCTCGAGGTTTGCTCTGTAAGAAGATGAGCACATGGTTTGATACGGTTCTGAAAAGCTTCAGCTGTCCATTTTTTGCAGTCCTTGTCCTCATTAGAGTCACGAGGAGCTGGAGCCTATCCCAGCCTTTCCCATTTATGGGAAATAGGCGGGTTTCACCATTTACTGGTTGCCAGTCAATTCCAGAAGAAAATAACAAATTCACACATATATTGACAATTTTAAGCATGTCAACTGAATCCAGTCTACCAGATCTTTTTAAGTGGCCCACTCGAAGTTAAACTGCATGGGGTTGTCTTAAAATAGGTCGACGTTTAATTAATATAGACTTAGTTTTCACTCAATAATCACATGTGGCAAGAGGGAAATTTATCATGGTAGTGATTTGTGAGTATTAACAGAATGGCTACTATAAGTTCGTAGTTTGTGGGTAAAAGAAAAACAAAACTATGCACACTGTAGACCAATTTTAAAAAGATGAATAGTGATTTGAGTGCTCCGTGCTTACAATTTTGTTTAACATTATTTTTAAATGATTTTCAAAATGATCTTCAAATAGGTTATTTCATTTATTGAATACAATTGTATTTGTATTTAATAGTATTACAAAACAATTATTTCCTAATTGCTGTAGTCACTAATTATTATTGTTTTCAGATCATAGAAAACCAAACAATAATTATGCAACATCCCGCATGAGGGATTGATTGATGTTGTACTCAATAACCTTTTAAAAAATGATTACGTTATTAATGGGGTCATTTTTTCCCCCCAAAAGTAAAATCGGGTGTTTGCAAATATCTCCCTTTGATTAAATACTAAAGATAATCGCTCTGTTGTCATGAAGGACTGCAGTAATCTGAGTAATTATTGATGACAGGCTGTATTCAGAGGATGTGGCGCACTTTATATTGGTTACTTGATTATAAAAATACCTGTTGATTAATTTGACTATTGATTAGTTGAAGACACATTTTTGCATCAATAAAACTTTATTTGTACAGCACATTAAATATGCAAGGCAACTATGAAACCAGTGAGTGGTACATGGGCTCCCTCCTGTGGTGTGCATAAGAATCACAATCCAAAAACTGTTCAGTTGTATTTAACTTTGTCAATGTCGATGGGAATGCTGTAGTTTAATGATAACACAGGTGTTTATTGCTAATAGGTAGGCTTGGTATAAAAAGTTGGAGAACAACGGCACTCAAGAGAAGAATGACTGATTCATCCATCAATGAAAAGTACGTAGTTGGACACCCTTGAGAGTGTTCATTGGAGGTAAGAGGCATGATTTGGGAACGTGGAGGAAAACCGTGGCACCCGGGAAAGCATGCAAACTACACAAATCAAAGGCCGGTGCTTCGAATCACACAAATACTACAGACGTGCCGATCACTCGTACACAGTGCTGGCCGTTACTAAAGATACACACAGTAGAAAGGATTTCTAATTCAATCATGGTACTCACTCAGATGCAGCATCAGTTGTGTTTGAAGTGGGCTGCCCTTCTCCAATTGGCGTTATATTCAACGGAACCGGTCTTCTTTTGGGGGCCATTTTAAATGGGGGAAGGGGCGGGGGTGTAAATGTCAAATGTTGTGCACAAAAACGCACCGAGGCGAGCAGTTGAGGCAAAGTGGCCCTTTCCTTGATGGCTAGTGAGCAACAGGATCACGTCGAGGTGGCTAACGACTAAGCTGGCTAACGTCAGCGAAAAGATGACACTTTCACGAGCCGTGTCACTCTAATGTTTGGCTTGGACATGGCATACCGAACGTTTCTAATGAACAGGTTATTTGAAGGTGTTCATAATATTTGAGGTGAGCGCATTGCTAATTTTGGGACGTTTCTTATCGGTATTATCTACCTGCTGCTAGCCATTAGCCACTTAGCTAGCGCAACCGGAAAAAGGAAGCCGCTACACTCAGCGGCCCGCCACGTTTCCCCCCCGTTTGATCGACGGTAGCACCGGGGACCGGCTGCTGATGGTCGTCTGGCGTCCCTCCGCAAAATTACAACCGTTCTGTTAGGGAGGGTGGGGAGGGTCTCCGTGGCCGGTTACCAGGGCGGCAGGGATTTCGTCTGTGACTGGTGGTGGTCCGTCAATACAGGAAGCAGCAGACCTGAGTGACACCCACAGGGAGGGCCCGTCACTTCAGCAAAACTGGAAATTATTCTCGAGAGAGAAAGAGAGATTTCAAACGCAACAAACTCACACTGTAACATTGGAATCGCACGTTTGAACTAATCATAACCGGAGATGTGGCTTTCTTGCAAGTTTATTAGCAAGTAAATGTCATGTGCACAATTCTGCCACCTAGTAGTTTGATAGGGAAACTGCTCGAATACTTTAGTGATACTTCGAGAAACGAGTTCAATTCTCAAAACACCCATCCATCCATTTTCTGTTGGCGCTTATCCTCACAAGGGTCGCAGGCGTGCTAGTGCCTATCCCAGCTGACTTTGGGCAGTAGGCGGGGTACAACTTGAACTGCCAGCCGATTGCAGGGCGCACTGAAAAGAACCCAATCATACAGTAATAGCCTACGTTCTATACGGTGCTCTTGAGGATTGAACCGTGGATGGACCCGGCTGACGCGCCTGTGTTGCACAATGTAGTGTACATCAAACAAATTACTTTAAGCACTTTTGTGGGAATGGATTTATTAGCACCAGAAATGAATGTCATCGGTATCTGCGAATAGAAAAACATAAATCATCAGTGAATACTGTCCAAACACATTTCCGACTGTATTTGAATTTCTACCATACCTGCGGTCAAAACCTTTTGCCCTTCCGGGTCAATCCTCGCTCGCCCTACTCGTGAACCTGCCGCTTATATAAGCCACAGCACCACCCCAAGGCAACGTGATCAGTTGCTTTTGCCCCTAACACATACCTAAGGACAATTAAGGTATGTGTTCTGTACACCTGCCATGCATGTTTTTGGAGTGTGGGAGTAAACTGGAGTGCCCGGAGAGAACCCGCATGGGTTCTGGGAGAACATGCAAACTACACACAGGAAGGTCTGAGCCAGCTGGAACTAACCTCAGGTCCCTCAACTATGAGGCAGATGTGCCAATCACTGCTTCACTGAGCCACCCCCGTTCTCACAATTTTATCTCAAATCACTCTGCCCACTTTTACAGTACGAACGTTCTACGACTCTAAATACACGGAAACCTCTTGCAATTTTGATCTGATGAACAAACATTTCAAAGTGTATGTTTTTTGACGTAAAACATACAGGTAAATCACCACGACATTTACACATCCAAAAATGTCTGGCGCACAAAGGAAAAGCAACAACATAGACACGTTTTAAAGAACTTGACTTTAATTCCATACATCAATAACAGCTGTTAGAATTCATTGTTCAATTGTACAATCGCATCCTCAAGGCTGAGCATCTGGAATTGAACCACACACCCTTTTAGTCCTTAGGACATCGTTTCCATTAGATATCCTAGTACGCTTTTCTTTCTGGTTTTGCCTGTCGGAACAACTGGAAGCAATTCAAGGCTTAATAAAATATCATTTAAATTTTATTGACTTTTAATATGAACATATAAAAAAACAAAACAAAAACATTTACATCATGGATTGTAAGCATCTGTCCATGCTACCGTATGCATTTACCGTAAGCGATGCCACAACATACTGTAGTCACAACCAGACTCTCAGGGCCTTGCACCAGTCCCCACCAAAAACATCAACGAAAACCCCCATCTGGCTCAGTTCCATAGAAGCAAACTTGCAAATGGACAACTTCTAAGAATAACCTGGACAGATTATGAGGGTGGGAAAACAGGTTGGAAGACCAGATTTAAATCAAAAGTATAGCCAAATTCCAAGCCGCCAAGCATTAATGCAATTCCCGTATCAAAGTCATCAAGACAGACGTTCGCAATCTGATGGTCCTTGTGCTGTGGATGGTTATGCACTACACAATGGCTTTAAAGGCATAAACACAAGCGTGCAAACGGCTGAGTCCCAAATTATTAAGTCCCATCCAAAGTAGGCTTGAGGGTTGTGGGTAGACTAACAATGCTTGTTTTTATTTCCTGACACGTTGAATGTCTTAACATTTTAAACCCACTGCAAAAAAAAAAGAAGCAAAGGTCCTATGAAGTAAAAGGTCAGCGTCCAAACCACACATGAGATTGAATAATTGAGTGATTCAAACAGACAAATGCAGAGAAAGGGCGAGAGAATATTTGTGAACAATTTAGATACTTCCGCATAAATGGGAAGCAAAGCAGAGCAGAGCAGAGCAGCTTCCCCTCTAACTGCGTAGCCAAGGACTGCCATACTACAGCCATTTTTGTTAAGTAGAAACCAGACAGCCCCGATCTCACTCAAAATGAACTGCATAGCATGAAGAAATTAAAAATACATTAGGGGAGTTGGGAAAAAAAATCTCCAGTGTAAAATGGACGTCAGTATGACTGTCAATTGCTTGTTCTGATCAGCCGGCAGAGTGTAATGACTGAGGTAGTTATTTTTTAACTTAAAAAGGGGCAAAATAAGATAAAGGAAATCATCACCTCTACTTTGAAAATTAAAATTGATCAATTCTTAAAAAAAAAACAAAAAAAACACAAAAGCCATGGGAGAGGTTTGCATCACGTTCAGATTATTCTTTTGCCATTTGTCTTTTTCCATCTTTAACTGAGTTGCACAAATAGCTCAAATGTGCCGAAAACCATATGCAATGTGGCGTGAAGCGCTTTTTGTTCTTGGTCAGACAGCAAAGAAGATGACGTCCATCAAGAAAAGGGGTATCCAGTGGTTGAGTCGAGTACAAAGGGGAATTCTACTGACTCTAGGCCGAGAGTTTATTATCTCTGTGTGGAACTGCTAAAAGGCCGTGATTTTTTTGTTTTTTTGATGACTGAGCGAAAAATGAGAGGGGGGGGGGGGTGTCGCCGTGTCTAGTGAATTACTCCATTCACCATTATTTTCAGCCCTCACCATTTGTCACGTCCATGAGAGGAGAACGGGGAGAGGGGTGTGTTTGAAGAGTAGCTGCATGGGTCAGTATGCAGTGACCAAGTCCTTGTCGTAGTTATATCGGCCCCTTTTGGGGTTGGGACTGTCCGTGCTGTCCTCAGTGTCCTCACTGTCGCCACCACCCCCACCTCCTTCCTCCTCAGAAGACGAGTCTAGAGTCAGATCCACCACCACACCCCCTGGTGGTGCGGCCGGCCCTCCGCCGACAACGGCTGCCGTCACAGCCCCTCCAGATTTGCCAGACTGGCTGGTGCTGCTGTTGGCTGGCGAGTGGCCATTTGCCTCCGGAACACCTGGAATCGGGACATGGAATACTGAGAAAATGGCTGGTTCAAAATCAGCGATATCATGCCTCCCAATTTCCCAGAATGCACAAGATTCAGAAATCTTGTTTTTCATCACAAAAGAAGAGAATAAAATAGAATGCCTTTATTGTTATTGTACACCTGGTAAAAATGCCCCAACCTCTTGGGTTTGTATAAATATATACATAAATAGATATATGTGTGTGTGTGTGTGTGTGTGTGTGTGTAACAGTGGACCCCTGGTCTACGATGTCCCTGCCTTAGGTTTTTTTCACCTTTCGATGTGGACCGCAGTGTTTTTTTTGTCCCCTCTTTACGCCATTTCTTTCACCTTGCACCTTGGTCGTGACACTGACCAATAGCAGACCAGCTATGTAGTGACGTAAGAGGTGACGCGCGTATAGACGTTCGAGCACGCTCCCATCCAACATGGCGGTCAGTGTGCATGCGTGACCGCCATGTTGGATGTGTCCGCACTCATACGTCTATACACGCGTCACTGCTTACGTCACTAAAATGCTGGTCTGCTATTGGTCGGCGTCACAGTCAAAATGGCCGCATGCTAAACGAAGCGGGAAATAATCCAAGAAATACCAAGAAGGCTAAGGTGGCCTAGCCTAGGCTACCCTCAAAAGGGAATATGGCCATAACAAGCTCGTCACGTCACTCAAAGGTAATGAAATCCTTTATATGTTTTCATTATGTTATTTAAAAGTATAAATGCATATTATGTATATGTAGCACTTACTATAACATGTTGATACCAGTTTTTAATAAGTATATTCAATTTTCATGTTTTTACCTGGGATTTTACACAGTTATTTAACATAGGTATGGATTGCCCGCCATAATGGCGAATTCGTGTTATGATCCTAACCATGAAACAGATTAGCTCGTAAACCGGAGGCCCACTCTGTATACGTGTGTGTGTGAATATGAAATGATCTGCACCACGCAGTGCTCTCATCTTTTTGCTAGCAGGTAAACATAAAAATCTTATAAGCCGGGTAAAAAAAAAAAAAGACAGCACTTGTACTGCATCTAAAATCGGTAAATTGGTCCAATTTTAAAACCACCTCAATTAAATTGACATTGGTCTGGCTACTGTCATCTTATGAGTCCAAGGCTCTGACGAATGATGGGGTAACCCTCCAGCCCAAGCTTCGCATCAGCATGTGTTTGTACGAAAACCGACCATGTTTCTCCTCCAGTGCATTTGAGGAAAATCTGTGCAATGTGGGAATAAGAACGAGTGTTTTTCACGTACACATATCGACCATCGAGTACTCTGGCGTGTTGCTGCGTTCTCTTTCCTTTTCCTTCTCCTTGTCTTCACTGATTGGTCGCCAGGAACCATCTGTCAGGTATTCGATCTCCTCAATTTCCTCACTCGTCTCTTTCAGGATCTCAGACAACAACCTAGAACACACTCACTGTCATAAGTGACACAGATAACTTCAAGTCAAACAAGTTTCTATTATTAAGGTGGACATTTAACCTAATGTTTGAGGATAAATATGCCCCTGTTTACAACTCAAAAATCAGCTTAAACTGTCCCCATGCGAGATTATGGTACAAGACATGGGATCATTGACTACTATTTTTGGTGACAGTTTTTCCAAAAGTGGCAGCCTCAACAAGATGTGTTCAGTCAAGAATGTGAGGGATGATTTTTTTTCTTCTTCTTCTTACGGTTGTGTCATAACTAAGAATGTTAAAATGGGACACATCTTTGTCATTCCCCATTTAAAATAGAATTAGGGTGAGGATTATGAAGCATTTATAGTGGGTAGGGCTGCACGATTATGTCCAAAATAATAATCACGATTATTTTGGTCAAAACTGAAATCACAATTATTCATCATGTTTGGTCAAACATGTCTATTTACTGCACTTTTTTCAAACAAGCAGTATATAAACAAGGCTTCAAAGCTTGCAACTTAAAAATAACACTAACAATTGGAGCAACAATGGCAACACAGCACCATAACTTGTTCCTTCTGATCAAATTTTTAACAAACCAAGCAGACCAAAATGTGCAGTTTCAGTCGACAACATGGCTCCTGTGGTTATGACGTCAATCTTAGACCAAAATTTATGGCGACAGATTTCTTTAAATCTCACTCTTTCTAGAGGAAACCAGTGTGTTATCACTTTCATATTATGTAATGCAAAAATAAGTATTCACCCAGGATAACATTTTGTTGTTTGTAGAAATTCTAGAGAATTATCGTCACACGTATAGTTGACCACCTGGTTTTGTTTGAACAAAGACCCTTTCACTAAACATAAATGAGAACTCTGAGGCTAGAATGAGAGGCCCTTGACAGATAGGTGAGTTCAACAATAAAGATGTATATTATTGTTTTGTATTTTACTCCCTTCTTGTAGCTCATACCTTCCATGGCCTTAAGAATCTTGTCTTTCACTTGTCACTGCATACTGTTTTACAGATCACCAGACTACTGTTAAGATTTGTGTCGAGGAATCTTCAAATTAAAGAACTCCACTCCGAAAAAAAAGACTAGCCTAAATCCTACAAAATTCCAAAAGGTAAAAAAAAAATGCTTATTAAAAATGTTGCTCATGCTTAAAAATAGCCCTCTGGATAACAGTAGTCAAAAAAATAGGTTGTTTTTACCAAACAGTATAGGGAAGTATAAAGAGTGTTTCAAATGGGCACATGCTTACCCATCAATAGTGAGCAGCTCAAAAGGCGCTGGCTTGTCACACACGGGGCAGGTCCATGTGGGCTTCTTCTCATTCATCTGCAGAAAGAAGACTGCGTCGAAACACTGTAGATGGGCGCAGGTTAGAACTCGACAGGGAACACCGATGCGCATCTTCACCAGCTGAAGAGACAAAGAAGCACGGAAGTGTTAAGACCATTATTCATAGGGCAGGCAAAAGGGGAAAAATTAGGAATAAATAACTTGGTAATGGCTTGTATGCAAGCATTGCTTTTAGGAGGGAAATGGGCTTGGACCATTTGCAAACTATAGCAGCAAGGTCACTAAGTTGAAAAAGCTTACATTGTCGCATGACCGAACTAAAGAAACCTATACTCAGACATTGAGTCAACTAAATTCTGTGCTTTCAAACAGTGCCACAACTAATCGGTTCTCCTTTGTGTATAAGAATGGCTGGGACTTTTAATTGAAATGCCTGTCAATTCCTAGAATTGCTTCTAAATGCATTACACTGAAGACAACTGTTGAAAAAGTAAATAGACTGAAAACAATGGCCGCATTCAAAATGAAGGCATATCTGATTTGATTCAAATTCTTACTCAAATCCTGTTTTTGGGGCTGATTGTCCATACTTATTAGCAAGTTCCAAAATCTGATCTGGCCCTGTTCCGACACCAATGCTCATTTTACCTCAGAAAACTGGACTTGCAAGACTAAAAAAAACTATTGGTCCGGAAAGAAATGTTTGGATTGCCAAAAGTTGTGCATTAAAAAGGACAAAATAAATCTTCCAACTGCATTTATAATGACGTGAGCAAAAACCACCAAATGATATAAACAAATGGCACAGTTAAATTTAATACGATAGAATTAACTTACATGTAGCATCCGTCATCATCTTCATATCGCAACCACTGATATAACAGTCCATTTTGGTAGAAAAGTCCACTTTTTGCTTTGAGTGTTTGTTTAGTTTCAACATGTGTGTTTTGTCCCTGTTCTTGAGCTTCTGTAGTGTTTCGTTTTTGCTTCTTTACTTTCTGGCTCATTGTTAACCGATTGTGTATTATTTGACTTGTCATTACTCATTGATACTTGAGGAAAAAAAAAAGAGAAAAAAAAAAAACTTACTTTGTTTTGAGCCTAAAGATAGCACATTTTTGGAAGGCATTTTAGAAGTGGGGGTTAAAAATGTTTGTATAAATTAAACATTTAGAAATGTTCATGTCTTTAAAGAAAACAAGTGCAGTACTGCTGACTGGCTTTAGCTTCTCAAGGCGATGTGTGCGTGTTGCATCACTTGGACGAGGAAACCTCAGTTCCTGAAGAGCCTTATAGTCCCTTTTATTGATGTCTCCCTGACATCACCTGATTAAAATGATCAGGATCGTTATCGGGCTTCCACGGTCAGTGGGAGTGGATTATTTGATTCAGGTGTGCTGTTAGCGGGAGATGTTGAAAACAGAGTGGGTACAACTCTCAAGGAACTAAAATATCCTACGCCTGGAATAATGCCGTCATCGATAGTCAAGTCAGATATGTGGGGGGTCCACTGTACCTTCGGTTTTGCAGATGACACATTTCCACTTCCGGGTTTAATCACGGGCAAGAGAGGCAGACTGCTGCACTCATCAAACAGCATGGTCTATCTGATGCCATCCTTGATGAATTATCAGGAATGAATGCCATAGGTTTCATTTTATTGTATTTCAAACATGAGTATCGATATTAAGGTATATTTTCGCTGTTTTGCCGATCACGCATTTATGTTTCCAGACGGCCGCGCTTGTTACAGATGGATGGAACTAAATCTAAAAGTGCAGTCTGACAGTATTTCATTTGGTCAACAACACCAGGGAAGGCTGTGTGCAAAACATGCCAGGGTGAAATCAGCATGGGAGCAACAGTAACAAAAAATAAAACCACATCCAACCTATGGTCCCACCTCAGGATTCATCACCCTGACTTTAATTAAACTTCAAAGACAAGTGATTGTAGTTATATTTAATTTTTACTGTATTTTCTATGGAAAATTTTCAGGGAGTTATTTACTTAATTCAACTTCTTTTTTGAGTGGTTCAATAAACATGCTTGTAGGCATTTCAATGAAGTTCAGTGTTTGCATTCAATTTTTTAAGCCAATTTTTACACACAAATGAATATCAGATCCAAATACGGTTATCGGCCTCCTCTACGACTAATAATTGGTATCGGTCCTGAAAAACCCATATCGGTTGATCTCTCGTAGAAATTGATTTTAAATAGGAGCGTTCCAATCAAGGCTTTATGCTGCAGAGATCAGCCACTAACTACACGATACCTGCTCAATTTTTTAATTTAGAGTTGTTCACCAATTATTATTTTTAACCTCGTAATCCGCCAATTTTATCAAATGTTTTCAGTTCACTAATCGGATTAAAAACATTCTCTTTAAATTTCTGTGGTTCTAGGAGTTTTTTTTTTTTTATATATTTCATAAAACAGATGAACTTGTCTGTATTTTAAATGTGCTATTTACTTCTAAAGATATATTACTCCAGTAAAGGCTGATTTGATACATATGTTAATATATTTCATAGTGTAATGATTCAATTCAGTTTGATTCAATACACTAAATCAAAAATGAATTTCAGGTTCAAACTTTTTGACAAATTTCCATTAGAAACTCAACTCTTTTTACCAACAAAAGAGAATACAGATCCCTTCAAAGTAAAATATCAAATACTCACTGGACAAATGAGAGAAACCCTGAGGCCTGTAGTGGCAATCTCACTCTCTGGGTCAAAACGTAGCTTGTCTTGAACTACAAATCAAAAACAAGAAAAAGCATTATGACAATTTGGGCAAAAGCTCTTAAATGGATGAAGGAAAAAAAACACCCACTGCGCTCACGACAGCGCTCTGCACTCTCAACAGAGCAGAGTTTGAGCTGGTTGAAGAGGTCTGATGCAGTGAACACCCTCACTAAATACACTGCCACAGAGTAACGCTGAAAGCACACAATTAAAAGTCACACTGACACAGCAATTATCAGGAGAATAGTTCTTGCGAGGGTGGCGTCCATCCACGTTTACCTTGCCAAAGTTTCCCCAGGTGACTGTGACTCTGTTGGTGACAGTGGAAAGATGCAACCAAGGAGTAATGTTGACAGGGCGACAAGGACGACGAGGTTCCACGCCAGGCTTGTTTGAAGGGTAGTAGCCCTGAAGAGCAAATGAGGAACAATGAAGCTTTCTGCAAAGAACTGCCCGGTTTCCATTTTGGGCGCTTAACCCTTGTGCACTTTTGTGACAATTTTGGGGTCTTCCACATCATTCTCACACTGTTTTGGCAGATAGACGGTACATTCCTGATAGTGTGATTATCGTATTTTTTGAGCCAAAAGCCGCACGATTAAGTAAGCCACACCAGCAAAAATTGCAAGAAAGAAAGGGAAGGACAAGCTGCACTGGACGACAAACCGCAGGTCGTAACATCAGATATTCGTGCAGAAAGCTGGCAAATGCGTTTTTTTTAATTGTCTGTTTACAGGACATGTCTGCATGTTTAGCATTATTATATTTATAGAAAATGGATGGATGGATATTTTCAACATAACACTGGCAGTACACTGAAATTCAAAATCTTTAGTGTGTTCTTCTGTCTCCCTTTTTTTAATTGATTATTTTAATGAACATATAAACACACTGCACATAATTCACATATAAAATCATACATACTTTATATGTCAAACTTTTATCCAAGATCTTATTCAAATTATACATTTAAAAAAATATATTTTTAATACTACATTTTTAAAACTCCGAATTCAACCATTGATTCACATCTTTTCAGTTTTAGTTCATAGTTGTTCCACAAATTGACACCTTGAAGAGATACATATGTTATACCCTGCAGGTAGGTAATACTGGACAAGCCGCAGGGCTCAAATCATGAGAAAAAAAGTTGCGACTTATAGTCCGAGGAATAATGTAAGTGGTTGTGCCATGTTGAACTTTGTCATCATCTAGGTCAAATTTCAGCTCCCTAGTGTAGTCTTCAAATTGTATCCCTTTATTGTGAAATGCCTGCAGATCAAAGGATTGGACAAAATACTACCCAAGGTTTATAATGGAATACATTTCGGAGATGGCCTATAAATAATTGAAACAGTGCGTTATTAAAGACTAGTCATACTGCAACAAAAAATCCCCTTTAACTCAGTTTATTAGAGAGTATTTGACTATTGTTAGTTTAAACAAAGCCATGTGTTTTTGTAGTACTAAACTAAAACTCACCGGGACATGACAGTAGGACTGGTTGACTTTGACAGCAATGTTGGGAGGATACTGATCCTCCTGATCCCCAATGGAGTCTGTGTAACATATTCTGCAACACAAAAAAAAGGTTCTCTTCATAAAACAAAGCAAAATCTACAAGAGAAAAATGATTTTCATGAGGACAATGATGTTGAGCACATTCTGACTTCATTTTGAATTGGGAACCATAGTGATAAGAGTCAATTGCAGCGCATTCTTACCTGAGAACCACTTGGATTGATCGAATTCCTGGGCGAATTTCACTGCAATTATGAGACCAGAAATTATACCACACATACACACAAAAAAACAAAAAAGGAAGTTGGGGATAGTCCACATTCCTACCTTGAGTTTCTGATTTGGTCTGCTTGACTTGGTGTTAACTCAAATATGCACTGACTGTCTTGCAATTTCTCATTATTCTGGGCAACTGTCAAAACACATTAACAGCGGAAACAACAACAATTATTCATGACAGCTTGACAATCAGAACTACCCGCTTGACCCATTGGCAGATGGCATAACACTGGAAAAAAAATAAAATAAATCAAACCTCTACCTCACTTAGAAATTGGAAGTTCGAAGAAAAAAATTAGTGAATGACAGCTTAACAATCAGAACTACCCGCTTGACCCATTGGCAGATGGCATAACACTGGAGGAAAAAAAATAAATAAAATCAAACCTCTAACTGAGAGATTGGAAGTTACAAGTTAGAATAAAGAAATTAGAAGTTATAACAATGTTTGTTCTAGCTACTAGATAATTTTGATGCAATTAGTGGCAAGTAAGTAGATTGACTCCAAATTGATTTTTAAGAGAAAAATATGGTCATGCTGTACCTCCTCGAGAAGGCGTGCAACAAAATCCTGTGCGGTGCGGCAAAAAGTTTGGTAAAGCCACTGCTACGAGTGCAATAGTTACTGTAGAGCTCTGCTATAACTATCTTGCTCAGTATAGAAATAAACTTGCACATGCTCAATGCATGACGCTAGCCTATTGTAGAATGAGTAAATCCCCCCGCTTGTTTGGAGTAGCGATCACCACGTCAATCTCTCCTAACACCTGCCCCCGCTGCGGAAAAAAAATTCGAGAGGAATCTGAACACAGAGGTAAAGAGGCAGCTTTTCAAAGAATGGAGTTTTTTGGTTCAGCCATGAAGAAACATTAGCTGCTAGAGAACCCAATTCCTCTGACGTGTCTACTGGTGCTGGATAATGCCCCTGCTTACACTCGCCTCAAGGCACACAGTGCTGCGGTTTGCTTTCCTCCTCCTCAGCTAATACATTTGAATGATGACTCACTTGAAAGGTTAAGGATCCACATTTTTGTACTTTTAATTAGCTTGGCAAAAAAAAATACACAATTTACATCGGAAACTGGACTATTATATATATATATATACACACACACACACACATACATACATACAGTTGGCCCCCGGGTTACGATCTCCCTCTTTTACGAACTTTTCAACTTACGAGCGTGGACCGCGGCGTTTTTTGTCCCCCTCTTACGCACAAACCTTTCTTCTTACGAACAACCCAATATGTCGGTCAATGTGTCCATACTATTTTTTTCGCTTTGCTACATCAACGAAATCACCTGTTCACGAATGTCACGGTCACACCGATATGCTATTGCTCTTATTATGTCACAGTCACTGTCTCAGTCACGGTGTCAGTCACAGAGATGCCGATATGCTATTGGTCGATTAAGGTCACAGTCCCGGTCTCACTCACGGAGATGCGGATATGCTACTGGCCGGCGTCACGTCAATCACAAAAATGCCGATATGCTTTGGCCGAACGCCTTCATCTAGCTTGATGGCACAGCTGGTAAGGATAGAAGGAAGGAGAGAAAGACTGAAAAACGGAAGGAAGGAATGTTGTGAAGACTTTGCAAACTTTATCTGTTAGACATGGCTTCTAAAATTGCTAGTGGCGGTAAAGGAAGAAGTAAGAGGATGATGAGAATAGAAACAAAGCAGGAGATAAAACAAACACGAAGAAGGCGCACGCATAGTTAACCTTGCTCGTGAGTATAGCCATAACCGCTCGGCAATCTTCTAAGGGCAAGACTTTCCTTGCCAGGGGACGGACCTCGGTCGACAACAAAATGGAGAGGCTTCTTCTATTATGGATTAAGGAAAAGGAAATCGCCTGTGATAGGTTCTCGTTTAAGAAAATAAATAAATAAATTCTGCGGTTCGTCTCTGCTCCCCTCCGCCTCCAACCAGCTCAAGTCATGTCGCCCCAAAGGTAAATGTCATTTTTCCTTGGTATATTTATGTTATTTAATTGAACTGTACAGTAGATTGCTACTAATTTTTAATATGTGTATAAAGTCGTGATGTTTTTACCTAAGGCTTTTGCACGCGTTGCAAGCATTCACTAATTAACATAGGTTTGGATTGCCCGTCATACGAGCAATTCGCGTAGCCGCTGAACGGATTAAGTTCGTAACACGGGGGCCCACTGTATATCACAATGCCTAGTAAAGTACCTGCTGCAATATCTGCATGTAACTCACCACTACAAGTGGCAGTGTTCCCCTGAATGAAAAAGCACCAAATAAAAAAGCACCAGGATCATGCTAACCCCTCCTCCACTGTACTAGACAGAAAACAGTTCAGGTGAGATCAAGATGGCTTCCAATGTTACTTGCATGACAAGGGAGATCCTACTTGAGATATTTTCTAACTGGCACAGTGGATGAAGTTCCACCATGTTTGAGGGTACTTTTTCACTCAGTGGAACACTGGAGCTTCAGGTGCTGCTGGGTCATCGAACGCCGTCTGGTTATGACTGGGGGCCCTTGTCTATGCATTAACAACTGGGTTTTTCAACAGGACAAGGCTGCAGCTCATAATGCACTTCTCAGGGTGAGTAACATTACTTTTTCAAACCGTCCTGCATGTTCCCCTGATGCAAATTCCATAGAAAACATTTGGGGATGGATAGCAAGGGAAGTTTAGCCAACTGGCCATCAGTTCCATAGTTGATTATGAGGCCATCGTCACCACACTTGGAGCAATGTTCCTACTAGCCTCCTGGCTAGCATCACTCGCATCAGGCATAGCCAAACAAATTTCTAAAGTGATTATTAAGAACGGTGGGGCTACTAATTACTGAGTCCTACTGAGAAATCCTTTCGTTCTGGTTTGACAGTTTTTTTTTTCTTATTTCTTTAAACTTTTGATCAGCTGACGAACAGCCTATTTCATTTTTTTTTTCTTTAAGTAAAAGTTCCACATGTTTTTGTCTCACTGACCCTTTTTGATTTTACATACATATTATGGCTTTATTCAAAAACCCCATTAAGATCCCCATAGTGCAAAAAGTAAAATTCTAGCTAATTTTCAACTGCTCTAAAAAAATTTGGGGGGATCTGGTCTGGATTTAATGGGTACTTAAGTGTATACTCACTGAGCTCTGTAGGTGGCAACAGTGTTTCCAAAGTCTGATAGAAAGGCAGCTGTACCAGTTTGACTTCTGGAGTCGGGGTGGGCATTGGTTTGGAGATGCCGTTGAGGTATTCAACGCCCTGAGATGTGGCCGACGGTGCTGAGCTGAGGGATGAGTAGGAAAGGGGCATGCCCTCTGGGCGCCTCGCCGCCAGCCAGCTGGATGTTCTGGGGAAGCGTGACTCGTAGAGCTGCCGCACGTTCTTCAGCAGCTCAGGACTGTATTCCGTCTGAACCAGTCTCAGGGCCCGACCCACCAGGTCCTGCTTTAAGCCGCTTTTGCTGCGGCCCATGGAGGCCAGCAGTGTTTGCAGGTCAGAGACCCGGAAACTTTTGACCATGTTCTGGATTGAAAACAATAACACAAGGAAGACAGATGACATGACTGATGAAATCAATAATTCCTTATGATAGTACTCAAATTTGATGAGACTGCATTTCCTGATGTCCAAGTAACGAACTAGTTCAGGCCTTGGCTAAAGCCACACACAGGTGTCACAGGTGTTACTTTGTAAATGTGAGGATTGCGACCTCAAGTGGACAAAAATAACTCTAGAAAATCATGTTCACATTTTGTATCAGTATTGCTTAATAATGCAAAAATAATTAAAATATTCCTTGACTGTTGGTAATCGGGAGGGACGGAGTATTGGATCGGGACTCAGTATCCACACACTCAAAATGTGTGTCTCCGACACGGGTGCAAAAAGATTGTGAACAGGACATTGCTATTAATTGATGGAATGATCGATATAAAAACTGATTCCAAAAATACGATAGTGACAGAGTTGTTTATTTTCATTCTTAAATTAGTAGCAGACGTAAATGACATAACATAAACTGCAATCAAAACCTTTTTGATTGTGAAAGGAGACTTCAAAGCTTACATTTAAAAGCTGCTTGTAACAAATATTTTATGATGTTGCCTCCCCCAGATTTTGAAGCAATGCACCGATGACGGTAAAATTTTGATCTAATTTTTCTCATTTTTATCTCATATTTATCAACCTTGAACTTCAGTGAAGCTGTGCTAAAATTAACCAATCACTAACAAAAGTAATTTGATCATTTAAATAGTCTATTCACATTCTTCAGATTTTGCCCAATCTTTGATCTTTAGATTAAAGGCATATTAGATTAAAGAGAAAGCATTGAAAGAACACACTAGGGAGCTGAAATTTCACCCAGATGGTGACAACATATCAACATTCAACATGGAGTGTGCCATCCCTTGGCTTCAATAATCTGATGTGGAAGAACATAAAATGGTCAAAAAACTGCACAAGGGTTAAGGAATTTAACATTTTGCAAATTTTCAGCCACTCAACTAAGTATTTTTAGATTTCTGTTGCCCTTGGTGAAAACAGACTTGAATTTGAATGAAAATGAAAACATTGCAAACAACTTTCTTTAGCATGCAAGCAGTCGACATTTTTGACTATTTTCTGAGACAATGGTGCAAACGAATTTCTGTATAGTCAATCCCAAACCATTTCAATGAAGGGAGGGAAATAAAAGCCTTTTGTTTATCGTATTCATCACTTAATAAACAAATTCACAAATATTTGGAATACGGGACTTTAACAATAAATACCAAGTGCATGGCAGTGACGATACTTGTCAAAAGGGTAAACAATGCACTAAAATGCAATTTTGACGACTTGAACTTTATAATCGTGCGAGACTTCTCTTACCTCCTCAACAGCGTTACATGCGACGCTCAAAAAGCTTTATTATCGTCACGTACATCATACATTTGTCATTGAATAACATCCTAAATACATTTGTCATTGAATAACATCGGTTTATGGTGTTTACATCTAAGCATTTAGCATCGGGGGTGCTAACAATACAGCGTTGGTTAGCAATTGAGAAAAAACGGGACTGTTAACAAGCAACAAATACATCATTTGGTTGTTCTATTTGACGCAATAGGATCATTGTTTGTTTCAGTTCAGCGCGCTCTCATTTAAATATTATCCACAGAAGCTGCCATGCTAGCCGGCTAGTTCTGTGGGGAAAGGTGATTTTTTTTCGCTGCTCAATCAAGGCAAACGGACGTTTTGACAGGTGCACAGCTCGGGAAACTAAGTGTGTAACACAAGAGATAATATAAGCTGTTGCAAGCGATTCGAAAGGCATGCAAGTGTTATAGCATAGAAACCTCAAGTGCGCTATGATGGCCATTCATTTTCGGCGTCTTCTTTGGAGCCAGCGTGATGCTAGGATGCTAACCCTTAGTACTTGCTAACTTAAGTGGGTAGATAGCACCGTTAGCAACACAGGCTAGTCGCTTTCGCCACGACCCTATTACGCCACATTCGTGACAGTACGCGCTGTAATGTCGTTTTCGCACAAAGATGCCGGGGGTCTCAGCGTCCATGCCGGGTGCTCAACAAAAACGCCCGCGCCCGGCTTCCCGTTAAAGCGAAGCTATTGAGACTCTACTTGCCATCGCCTCCACCAATTCGGCCGCCATCTTCACGTAGCAGTACCGCGAGAGTCCCAGCCGACTGCCTGTCTTTCACCAATGGAACGTTCAGTTGACTTGACTGACAGTTCTTTGTGACCAATCACCGAGTGGTAGAAAAAAGAGCCCAGAGCGCCCCTTTCGAAATGGGCGGAACCGACGGATTTTAAAGTTACAGTGTAACTTTTTTCAAAAATACTAAGAGACAGGTCTCCTTTCCAAATTAGGCCCCGGTGTCCACCTGTGACGCGACCCGTGACAATATTCCGATGTTCATGATTATACGGGTTTATAATGTCATGGTTTACTCAAAACGAGCCACATATAGACTTTTAATCCGTCGTGGAAGTAAAGCGCGGGATGTCAAGTGGAGGAGGTCGCATGGTGCGTTGAAATCCCGTCCGAGCAAAAAAATCCAGTCCGGACTGTGAAAATGTGGACTCGGTGCTTTGTCTGGGATACGACCAACATCTAAAGACAAAAAAACGTAATCAGTAATCCAACGTGCTCTCGCCAATGCCAACTCGTGGCACGCCGTGCCTAAACTCGCATTTAAAGCAGTGGCATGCTTGTTTCCAAAAAGTGAGTCATTTAGTACTCGAGTTTTTATTCACTCCCGTTTAAGATCCACTCCAGTTTTTTTTAACATATGGCAAAGATACCTCCAAGTGCGGCCAAGCAGTGGCTGAAATAGCAATATGATGTCATGATACGCTGCTTTGTTGCTTCGACTCCGCGTTGGAATACGTCAATAAAGTAACGCTCTTCGTTTCAAGGTGTGATGGTGACATGATAAAGCATAAAGTGCTTCCTGAATCATGCTCTTATTATTTACAATCATTCTTGTCTTTATTTTCCCTAGTTTGCATTTTCCAACAAACATTATTGGCCTTGGAAGAATATTACATTATATCAACGCATTTTTTACAATGATCATCATAGACGACACTAAAAATAAAAAGGCTTAAAACAATAGAGATTTGTGAAAAGTTAAACGTATTTACATAAAATCTTGTGCTCCGGACATATTTATTTACATAATTCGGGGGGGGGGGGGGGGGGGGGGTTGTCCTCTCTACCTTGTTTTTTTTTTAGGGCCCAAGCAGCTACCGCTGCGAGGTCCTAAAGTTCTTCTCCAGATATGGATCCTTTGTCTCGGTATTATTCCTTGAAATGTTCTACTCTTTTTTCGCTTGTTTTTCAGAGTTATTACTTTTCGTACTTTGTATTGAAGTTAATTAAAAAAAAAAAAAAGCCTAAACCTGGCCTTGAAGTACAGCTCACGTTCCACATCTGAGACAGAAGAGGGCAACATAGTCCTATTAATTCATCACTCTAGTTAACCTTGGACTGTAAATCGTCTGTACAACATTTACCAGGGTTTAACTGGGTTCTGCGATCCATTTTACAATTTGGGTGTCCGTAATAAAAATATCATAACGACATACAGTTTGGTTTGTATTTGCATAACACTTATCACAGAAAGGACTCACAAAGTGCTTCACTTGTTGAACTACAGTACATTGAAACACAGTAATACATGAAAAATAAAATTAACTTGGCAAACTCCTGATAAAAAAATCCATCTCAGGGAATGGCCATCTTGCTACTTTCTGTCGACTAAAACTGACATGCAGTTGCTCAAAGACCAAGGCAAATCAACCAATTACAACTCACCACTTTTCCAAGTTTGGTCATGTGAGATTCACAGACAGAGCCACGATTAATCATTACCTGAACCCAGAGCAGCTGTGATGTCATTTTCAGTCGATGAGTCATCATGCAGCGACAATTCATATTTTATTTGGTGCTGCAAAAAGAGCGGCCAAAGCTTGCTACCTATGAAATGTTGTGGCGGAACCTTATTTTTTGGGAGAGGCTTCTGCAGTTTGGTTGATGTCGCAACCACTTCTGTCCGGCTCCTCTTGGAATAATACAAAAGGAGGTGTGGTGTGGTGCACTCAGGAGGGGTACTGTGGTGTGGGGCTGGTTGAGGCTAATAGAAACGTGGCACAAGAGTGATGCGTGGTTGTTGTATTATAAAGTCGTCGGGATGTTTTCCAGCTGAAACTAGGGCCTTAGTTAGGATGAAAGGATATATATATACCAGTCAGTAGGGGCGTGCCAAAAAATGCATTCACATAAGAATTGGGATTCATTTATCATTTGCTACGATTCAGTATTCAAATCAGATCTGAATTAAAGTGTCCTAAAATGTATATTACAAATTAAAATATCATCAAACAAATCCGCTTCCTGTTTGCTTCTGTTGGTGTTGCACTACGCAGCCCATTGGGGAAGTCAGCGTTGGTTTACAAGACACAGAGAAAGTGAAGATGGAGGAAATTCACCAGCCCCATCCTCATTGAATGCAAAGATGTATTACTTTATGGCGTTCTGGAAAATGTTGCAGACACTATACCATTCCTAAGGATTTTCAACTGAGACAGCTGCGCCACAGCTATCACCAAAAGATTGAAAGAAAAGTTGCCAGTGCCTTGACTGAAATGACCAGTGGCACTACCATGTGATGAACATTAGGAGCAATGCAGTCTTGTCACCTTTTGTAAACTCATGTGACACAAATGTAAATACAACGTTTCACTCGATTGCAAAGAAATGTGCTTTGACTATCAAGGATTGTGACTGTGTCATACTTAGGTCCTTAGGTGTGATTCTGTGCGTGGATGGTTGTTCGTCTCTTTGTGCTCTGCAATTGGCTGGCACCCAGCTCAGGCTGCCCCCCCCCCCCCCCCCCCCCCCCCCGCCTTTTGCCCAAAGTCAGTTGGGATAGGCATTAGCAAGCCTGTGACCCTTGCGAAGATAAGCGGCTCGAGAAAATGCCTGAATGGACTGTGACTGATACTGTTCCTTATAGGCTCGCAGGTACACAAACGAACAATCTGGCATGTGTTTCATGCTTTGCCCTTACTTTCAATTTAGAAACTCATTTCAAAAAGTTTATTTTCAAATCTTGTTTGTTATTCTGTCTCGTAGAGCCGACTGAAGCAGTTTGATGATTCTTTGCGTATCTATAGATTGAGCCAGAAACCTTCCTTAATTAGTCAAGTCCATTTTTTTAAATTGAAAATCATTTGGAATCAAAAATGAATTTTGAATCCACTCACGTAAACTCAAAAATCCAATTCAAAGAAAATCTTTATACAGTCAAAGATTCTCACCCCTACCAGTCAGACATGTCAATATTATCACAATGCTTTCAGGCTTCTTATAAAAAGCTTATAAATGTCATGAATTATTTCCTATTAATCAGGGACACTTTAATTATGATTTCCCAATTAGCATAAAATTGAATGTGACTGGTTTCGAGCTATAAAGGGTGTGCACACCTCTACAACAGACTTTATATTAATTCAAATTTCTTTTCAAAAACATTTTTTTCAATTGACTTTCAAAAAGTTGTTTGCAAGTCACAATAATTGTGGAAAAGTTTAATTACTCCTCTATTGTAATTGCAGTAAGTCTTTGGACGGTCTTCCCAACTAGACAAAACAACTTTAACAGGATAACAGTGGCATCCAAAGGGCCTTTGACTCTGCAGCATGCATCCCTTGTTCTCCGTGTCTCGCGCAGTCCTGAGTGTTTAATCTTCCGTAATTACACAGATTTGCTTAGGTTAATAAAAATAATCCGCCTAAATTGAGACCCCCTACCTCGACCTCCCCTGTGCCTCTTTTGCCCCTTTCTGTGAGGGATCAATTTGCGGTCATATAAATAGTGTGAAGCCCAACTTTGATTTAGGAGGATTGTGAAAAGTAGGGCTAACCCAAGAGACGCCGGCGCTTTGGGAAATTTCATTGTTTCGAAAAAGTCGCTGCATTTAACCTGACAGACTGACGTCATTTCCACGCGATAGAGATCGTGTCACCGATGAGCGCATCAAGGTTAACAACAGTTGAGAGGCTCATCTTTATCTGCGAACTGGTCAACACTAGGACTCGGGCGAAAACAGCTCTACGCAAGAGATCACCAGGCCATGCTGTAAAAGCCCAACTTCTTCAAAGGCGACAGGAATTTTTTCACTTATCGGCAGAAAGATTTGATTTGGGAGTCATGAGTGACAGTTATTTAACACCGGAGATGACGAGAGAGGACAGGAGTGGTCGAGAGCGACTTGGACTGAGTTTCACCATCGACTACCTCCTGTTCAATAAGGGAGCCAAAGATTCCGCAGGGGAACCGACGGCTGGGCAAATGTCGCTCGATCATCATGAATCCAAAGAGGTGGCCATCGCACAGGAGATGTCAGCAGAGACCGGGGAAAGGAGCGTCAGGAGAGAGGAGGGGGATGGAGAGCGACTAGAGGAGGGGGAGGAGGTGACCACTACCATGACCGCCGCGTCTGCCGAAAAGCCCAACCAGTCATACATCGCGCTCATCTCCAAAGCAATCCTGGCTTCGGAGCAGAAGAAGCTGCTGCTGTGCGACATCTACCAGTGGATCATGGACCACTACCCTTACTTCAAGAGTAAGGTATCTTCCACTCTCACTGAGTCCTAATCAGAATTTCCCATTCCTTATGGCGCATATGTTCTACATTTGAAAAATCTCTCAAAAATTAAACAAACATAGTTTAAAGAATCAATGATGTCATCTTGATTTACTCACAAATTGTACTTAGTGTGAAATGATTTATGCTGTTGATTGAATGGCGCAAGATAATTGTGGAATGATTATTGTATTGACAACTGATTGAGTATCAAATTTATGAATATCACTTTTGATAATTCATCAATTTGAGATTCATTTCAATTGAATCAAATGTATTATCGATTAATTGACAACTAATCAAATATCAAATTTAATGATTTTTCTTTAATAATTAATTCATCATTTCAAGACTTGGTTGAATTCAATCCTCAGAATGTCAGTCTCTGAAAATATTTCTCCACTCAAGCTGACATTTCATCTTTGTGTTGAATGAAAAATAAAATATTTGTAAACATTCACTTAAGGAAAAAAATTGAAATAATTTTGCCCTTAAATTCTATGGACGAAACCAGTAACTGAATCTCAATTCAATATTATGTTTTGCATTTTCTGCACCCAATTTGAAATAATGCCCTCTTTTTCAAAGAATGCAAAATGAAACTTGTTTTTTTGGTCATCAGATTCATCAATTTACTGAATAAATAATGGCCGGATTAATGGATTTTAGTATTTAGTAGTATTTAGTTCAAGACCTGGTTAATTGTACCTTCGCCATCTAGTGGAAGAGCGTTTAATTACTTTGCTTGTTACAATAAGACACTGGCATAGATTGATGAACAATGTTATTTTTCTGAATTATTCAGACCAATTTTTACTCCAGAAAAAATACCGTTAACAATTTTCATATGAGAAAATGGGAGAGGGCTGTTGGGCCAATTTTCCAAACCGAGCGACCTACTTGGCAAGCGTAATCTGTCTGAGGGGTTAGACAATTAGACGCGATCCCATTGTTGGCAAATTTGCAAATAAAGTAATCCGGTTGCTAGGTTGCAAACCGCCTCCTGCCTTTGGCAAGTGCACTAGATGGCATGACAGATTGAAGATGGGTCTATTGGATTAGACTCGATCGGTCGGTTTGACGTGCTAAAAAAGTAACGTCAGGTGTCGTGTCCTGTTGAGATCATACTCCATGTTGACACGCAATCGCCACACAAGTCCTGCCAAGAACAGAGCAAGGTGACATCTCAAAAGAGATCAACTTAACACCCGCTTATGCCCACTGTTTCGCATTAGCGACACCCTTGGTCAACTCTTGTGTCATGGCAGGATAAAAACTGGAGGAACAGTGTGCGCCACAACCTGTCCCTGAACGACTGCTTCATTAAAGCTGGACGCAGCGAAAATGGCAAAGGCCACTTCTGGGCCGTCCATCCATCCAACTACAAAGACTTTTCCAACGAGGACTACCACTGCCGGAGGACGCGACGGCGGGTCCGCAGGGCGGCCGGGCAGCATCCGCTATCGCCCCTCGGCTCATCATATCAAGTCGCACGTCACCAGAGGGTGGCCTGCTGGTGCTGCCCACAAGTTCACACGCTACCTCTACCTTGTTTGGCCCCCAGAATCTACTGGCCTTGGTCCAGCGTCCAAGTGCCAGGCTTTCACCCGGGCCTGCATGTCTCTGGACGTTGAGGCTACACCGCTATTGTGGGATCTGTTTGGCATTGTTCACTGCAAATTTAGGTTAAGATTTGTTTTCAACCTTATGTTTTTATAAGGTTGCGAATGTTGTTATTGGACATTGATGTCTGTGCATTAAAAAAATGTATGTAACACAACGAAAGTCAGATAAAAATGGCATCATAAAAAATGACTGAAAATGGATTATTTTACCATTATTAAATTATTTTCCAAACGTATCTAATCTAATTTTTTAACATGTCATCATCTGTTCTTTGATGTGGGAAGACTTCTGACTGGAGAGTGCATCAATTAATTTTTCTTGATACCATGAATGCATGATTAAATCTGGCCAGTTTTCAGTGCTTGGAACAATGCTGAAGATTTGATTTTCATGGAAGATGAGCCCTTTCACAATTTGCAATAGTTCTTTAATGCTCATTGTTCTACAGTTACTTTTCAGAAGATTGCTGGTTCATGTGAGTGGCCTATTAGGCTTCCTGACTTAATGTATCGTAACTCTTTTTCATGAGGTTAATTACAGGAGCCAGTTTATTGTACCACACCAAGGATTGGAGTAACATAGAGGGCAATAATGAGGATGTGTCTTCCATCCCACAAAGGATCCTGATGAAATCAGTTAACAAAACGCATGGGCAGTTTGAGAAGGGAGTATTATTATCATTATTTTTTTATTTTTTAATTTATTAATTCTGGCCCTAAGTCTCTTTTGCAATACTCTGAGGCAGCTCACAGACAAATAAAAAAAGCCCCTAGATAAGAAAAATCCTAACTTTGTTACCAAGTGACACAAAAAAGAAGCCACTACATTATGGTGAGAATCTGGATGAATATGCATATACATTCCCAGCACTGGCATACCACCCGTCTGGCATTAAGAAAGTAACCTGAGAAATAAAACTCTTTTGCCTTGGTTGAAGGCTGTTTTGCTGTGGCATTATCGTTTAAGGATTTTGGCACAGTACTAAATCCTATCTTGAATAAATGACCAAAGTTATAATATATGAAGGCAATTGCACTTTTTTTTCAAATGAAATGGTTTGTTGATTAGATCACATTGAGAAGGACTCATCCTAAATTTTGTCACATTGCCATCATATTTGCTTTAAAAATATCCAACGTTTTGTATGACATCCTAGGCACGAAATTTCCACATGATTAAATCGAGAGACACAGAGTGGAATAGCTTGAATGTTGGTTGACATCTAGTGGCTTCAAAGTGTGTGGAAGAAAATCAATTTTAGTAGAAAAGTAAGATTCATTGTATAACAGCTCCAGCTAGCAAATCTCGTTTCGCTAGTTTTCATGAAAACTAACACTAGGATTAGGGCAAGATCTCATACAACGAGATTGTGTGAGATAAGAACGATTTTGAAAGTCACGGTTATTTAAAACCATCCAAATGTGTCAAAAGAGTTTTTTAACCCCTCCTGCGTTGTCCACCTTATTGGGCAATTGGCAGGCTGCAGTGGGAGCCTCCTCTTGATGTGACTCATACTCTTTGGTTGCTGCAGCCAATCATGTCCACTTCCTCGTTTGTTGGCTTCAGTACAACTGTAAGTTAGTGACTGGAGCTATCTACCGTTTCTAAAATACTTAATGCTAGTTTTACAGAGCGTTTTATGTGATATCGCTCGAGGTAGGATGCAAGGAGTCTTTCGAGCTAAAAAAAAGTATGGGTCAAGAAAGCGAACCCTCGTTGACATGAAATGACAGAATCCACATCGTACTAATAATTAATACACATAGTTGTTGAATGATTGATTTGAGATAAACTACATCTCTCGACAGTAGTTGATTTGAAATCAATAATTTAAAAAATATTGTGTATTTAGATTTCTTTTTTTAAATATTATACATGGTAAATGTTTGTTATTGTAACAAATGGCATATTATATATTTTGTTTGAAAATAAAACTGCTTATATCGTTTAGAAAAATGGTTAGTTACTAAAAAATACATTCTAAAATGATATATTTTAGAGCTGTAATTTCAAAACTGTGATACCGCAATACCGTGATATTTTTGCTCAAGGTTATCATTCTGGCAAATTCTGATATCATCTTATACCTACCCTGGACCAAACAGTATCATTTTGTTTTCTTGTTTTTTCCACTTAGTCCTTCACAAGTGCAAAGGTGTCAGTACAGAGGAAAGAGTAAATCACATCACCAACACTTCAAAACAAACCTTGCCATACCAAATAATATATAGACTCGAATGACTTAGTACGCCTTTATTTTGAAGATGTTCCCGGCAGAATGTTGCCACAAAGGCTGGCAAGACTGACTCGTCTTTCTACTGCACAAAGTAATGCTTCCGGTGTGAGTGGCGTGATTTAAAACAACACAGCATTGTTGTGTTGACGTGTTCATGTTCATTGAACATGAAGTTCAATCACCAATTTAGGGCGCTAAAAAAGTGACTTAATTATACAGACATCGGGTTGCACAGGGCATAAGATATTAAACTGGTTGTTCTGGTTGCTTTATTGTCATGAATACTTTCACAATTCATATAAAATCAAATGAAAACAACACAAATATACTTTTATTTTTTTCATTAATAACCCAAATTATTTCGGATCCCTTACAGTCAGAATATGGTTCCGCAGACCCCACTGTGAGAACCACTGCTTTAATGTTTTTTAAATTTTTTTATTGCATTATCTTAAATAAAACAGAGATGTATTGATCACACCTTGTTGCAAATAGACATCATTTCCACTTCTTACTTTCTACAGTCTGTAAAACACATTCCATTCATGTAACGCATCACTAGGGATGGGACAAGAAACGAATCTTGCAAGATGAGATGTCTCACGGGGTTGAGCCCACGAGAACAGGACTCATGACTAGGAATGGGACTGGAGATTAAAAGAACACGCAAGAAATTATCTCAGTGACAATGCACAAATCTCAACCTAAATTTCAAAAATAAACATACTCAAAGCTGAGCCAGTATAATAATATGAACAATAACTAGTCCCAGCAAGGATTGAACAATGTATTACTTTGGGACTGGATTGCAATCTCAGACAACAAGATTCCAAGATCTAAAAGCTGTTTGTTGTTAATTATTTTTAATTATTTATTTATTTTTTTTGCTTATACGCAAGTAATTTTTAGTGCTAAGCATTTATATCAACAGATGTCAATCATCACAGGAGGTTTGTGCACGAACGTGAAATCGTGTAGAGGGAAGTTTTGTAGTTGTACAAGCGAGACTTATATTTAAAAGATTTTGCACTCACAGGCTTTATTTAGATTTGTAGTTGCAAGGAAAATATTCAAAAATGCACATTCTTTATTCTTTGTCAAAAGAAAAAAGTTCATAGCCACACGTTTCAGTCACACTTACAAGAAAAATATTCATACTTCCAAAATTTAGACTCATACTCACAAGCTATAACTATTACTGATATGAATGGTTAAACACACATACATCTTTTTGACAACAATCCATCCTGACAGAGCATCGTTCTTAGTGCACGCTGAATTTCTGAACGACACATTTCTACAATGCTCTGAATTACTGAATGTTCTGAGTGAAACAGTGCGTGGCTCCCAGTATGTTTCTGGACGCACCTCTGAGTTTGGATGGAGCTAAAAGTGAGCCCACCGCTAACACTGCCACCCGCCGTTACATGCTAATTAGTCCAAAGCTGTCGGGATACAAAATCTCCTGCAGCATAAGACACTCAAATCGGTGGATGGGGTCCGGGGCTGGTGGGTTTTACAAAGCCGACTCCTGAGTGTATGAGGCCGGATAATCTGGGCAATCCCAAGCAGTTTCAAGAAATAGGAAGATTATCACACGCCATAATCCGCCACCACTCCTGAAGATTTTGAAGGGCAGGGCCCAGTGGCTGAGAAAAGGGAAGGATGGAGAGAGATATATATTAGTGATCTCTAATATACTGGTGAAGATGAAGATAATGAAGAAACAATATGAGTAGAGAACACAAGCAAAACCACTACACTGAACTAGGTTTAAGTGAAAATAGTTTTATATTAGTGTCGTTACAACTGGAAATTAGCAAAATACTGTGTGATGATAATAACATGGAGAACAAATATGACCTCAGCCAATGAGTCGCTTGCGGCAACACCAAATCATCTGATCACATGACATAATCTGCTCTAGAAAATCTCAATTGCATGTACAGTAGGGATGGGAATCATAAACCGTTTCTTTTTCAAGGCGGAAAGCAGTCTACAGTTTGGCTATATTTTATGAAAAAAAAAAAAAAAATGACCCCTGGTCTCGTTTCAATATGTAGAATTAACATCCAGCCATCCATTTTCTAGAGGTGCTTCTCCTCACTAGACTTGCTGGCTTGCTGGTGCCTATCCCAGCAGTCCTCGGGCAGTAGACACGGGACACCCTGGAATGGGGGGCCAGCCCAATCTTACCTAAGTGTAATTGGAAGTGTTCAATACACCTACTTACCATCATTGTTGGGAGTAATACGTTACTAAAGTAATGTAATTACTGTAATGCATTACTTTTTGCTGTAACACTGTTGTGTAATGCATTACACACAAAAATAGTAATATATTACTCAATACAAATGACAGTAATGAAATGACATTAATAACTAATAAATAATGCATTACAGTTTTGAAGTAACATGCCCAACACTGCCTACCATGCATGTTTTTAGAATGTGGGAAGAGACAGGATTGAGAAGACCAACACAAGCACGGGAAGAACATGCAAACTCCACACAGGAATCTCACCGGGGCAAGCTGGGATTGAACCTGGCACCTTTGTACTGTGAGGCAGACGTGCTAACCAGTCTTTCACCATGCTGCCCAAGAATGAACATGTAACCTGTTACATATTTATACATTGGTCTCATTGTATATCACTTTTGTCATTTATCACTTTTGTCATTTCAGTTCCTCATTCAATGAAAAGCAATTTTAAATTACTGACAAGAAATTTGGTTGATCGGACTCGATACATCCTTACCAACTCCCATCCCTGATTATATGTGGGCAACCTCTAGTTAGTCAGTGGTTATATCAACTTTCGCAGGGTTTGAAAAATTCATGCAATATGTGGCAAGTTTGAATTACCCTGGAATGACATCTATTTAGTTTGGTGGAGAAATTCCACTGTTCATTAAAAAAACTATGTTACGATACTGATGCTGTCGATTGTAACATCAATAGTGAAATTCTTCTCTGACTGGCTGTGGTTGGTATTGACATCCATGCTGCCTAAGAGGATTAAAGGTTACACATTGACTTTTGTCAACTTTGTCTCAGCAAATGATCAAATACTCCAATAAGGCAACATTTGATGTGAATTTAGATCATAAGAGGACAAACAGTATGCTCAAGGGATTTGAAGGGAATGAGTAAGATGTGTGTGTTATGATTACCGTGATGAATTATGATGTTCATTAAAATAATGACAAATCTACCTAATTAATTTTTTCTTTTTTTGTGGGGGTAGGGAAGCAGGTCCACCAAAGCTCCCTATTCAATGTCAAGTGCTAATTGGAGACCTAATTTGCTTAATTCCCATGAATTGCTCTCCGCCTCAAATCCTCTTCAATTCACCAGCTTTAAAGCTTTAATTTGGTTACATATGTTTGCTGTACACACAGACGCACACACAAATACACACTTGCCAAAGTTACAACCCCACTGCGTAAGCTTTTTCTAATGTAGCATTTTGAATATATTTGCTGACTTTGAAGATTACCAAAACGAGCATTTTCTCTGTTACTAATTTATAAATTAAACAATTATTGCATACAAATGTGAAAATACACATTCATGGTGTATACGGGGCTTTAAAATGTGATTCTCCAAAATGAATGCATCTTATTTAAAATGAACAATTAATTGAGGGAAAGTCAAATCCAAATTTTTGGTTACAATGAGATATTTTAGATCTAAACATAGTATTCTGAGTTATCCACTCTATTTCATTCTTCTGAAATCAAGATGACATCGTAGTTGGCCAAAGTTCCAGGGATGGACAATTATGGCTTCGCTTGAGAATGTCACATTACCAAACATGTGTCTTCTTAATACTGTAGATCACTATTGTTATATGGAGGGACAAAATAGTAACTTGATTGCCGTTTTAGTTAGAATTTTTTGTTCAATTTTTTTTGGAGCGAGTGGCAAAAGCTTCAAAGACCTTACAAAGTTATCAAAGCTGCACCTACCCCGTTGACAAAGACGTGCCATGTCTTGAAATCAACACATTTCAAAAAATGTGTAACTACATTTCAAGACAATTGAGGTCAGGCGGTCTGCGTGTGCGCGCACATGCCATTTTGTTAATCTAATGAGATGGGCGGAAGGGTGCAGGGGGTGCGTAGATTAGTGCCCAAAGATGTTCCCGATTAGCAGAGAGTGAGCTAAGAAGATCAAGCCCCGCTGAGATGGCGATGAAACATTATGGCCGTGTTTTAACACATTCCACGGCCGATTTCCTGTAGTTTGACCACACACAGAACACACATGGGGGAAACCCAAAATGAACAAAACCAGTTACCATGAGGCACTATTTCTAGTACCTGGTCATGAATGGACCGGCCGTTTGATTAACTCCATTAATGACATAATATTAATAATTATCATTATATATACTGTTCAGTATATAGCAGGCAGCATGGTGTAAAACTGATTAGCATGTCCACTTCACATTGATTCTGGCTCTGGTCTTCCTGTGTGCAGTTTTCTTGTTCTCCCCATGCCTGATTGCTTTTTCTCCAGGTATGCCAGATGCATACCTTTCAAAATGTTGAATTTTTGACGCATCAGTCAGCTGAATGTTTCTTCAAAAGTCTTGAGGATCACCAAATTGCTTCTTGCCAAATGTCAGAGGAGCCTCTGTGTTCTTTTGTGACAGCAATGGTTTCCACTTGGGAACCCTCTTTTGGATGGCACTTTTGGCCAGTATCTTTCTGATAGCGGTCATGAACACTGACATTAACTGAGGCCATCGAAACATGCAGTTCTTTGGATGTTTCTCGAGATTCTTTTATGATTTCCTGGACGAGCTGCCATTGCACTCTTGGCGTAATCTCTATTGATCGACCACTCCTGGGAAGGTTTGCCACTGTTCCCAGTTTCTTCCAATTTGTGGTTTATGGCCTGAAAGTCGTTTGGTGTTGAACCCAAACCTTCGAAATAGCTTTGTAACCTTTTAAAGACTGATAGATTTCAATCATTTTTTTTCCCCCATTCATTCTCATTTCATAATGCGTTTGTTCTTGGGATTTTGTAGCCTACTTCACTATGACACATAGGGGGCAAACTCAAGTATCCTGCATGGTTTCCATGTTTGTCCCCCAAACACACCTGATTCATATGATTAGGCTCATTTTCAACCCCCTGCAGCATTCGTTGATAAGATAATCATTCGAATTAGGAGTGTTGGAGCGAGAAAGATTGAAACAATACAGTATAAGGAAACCTTTGAGGTTGGAGTTTTACACTTGTGGAACAGATTCCGTTTAAGTGATTTCATGAGTCAACAAGGGGTCGCAGGCTTGCTGGTGCCTATCCCAGCAAGTGTAGGTGAGGGACACCCTGAACTGCTTGCCAACCAACTGCACTACACTTAGAGATGAACAACCATTCACGCACCCATCCCCGAAGGACAATTTAGTATGTCTAATACACCTTCCATTCATGTTTTTGGAGGTTGGGAGGAAACTGGAGTGCTCGGAGAGAACCCATGCGGGCTTGGGGAGAACATGCAAACTCCACACTGGAAGGCCAGAGCGAGGTGGATTTGAACTCAGCTCCCTAAACTGTGAGCTGGATTACATATATATATATATATATATATATATATAAAAACGCACTATTCATATAGATTAGGTCATAGATGGTCGTTTCCTGAGCCCTGTGTGGCAAAATGGCCAAAAACGGATAAAAACAGGTGTAGTCTACTGTTTGATTACTATTCCACAAATTCAATATTAATCAGAATGGTGTGTTTAGAATGGTGGAGCCGCATATAACATATTATTATAAAACATTTTTTTTTACTTAATTTCCAATGTATTATTTTCATTTTAAAATGCCTGTTTAGCTTTATAGCAATTTAAATTCTATATTAAAATGAAATAAAAACTGGTTAGAATTTATTTGCCAAATAGTGCTGCTTGGAGTTGGAACAAACCATTTTAGCAAGTACTTTTTTTTTTTTTTTTTTACATCAATTTGGTAAAATTACACACAATTACACAATTCTTGACAACTGTGGTAGTTAAATAGTGTTTCAATTTGTGGAGCAAAATGTGGAGTCGTTAAAATATTCCTTTTTAAAGATTAATAACGTTGATGACATGAAGATGAATCATTCATTTTTACGGATGACCTAACCAAATAGTTGAGGACTAAATCTGTAAAATGAACCACACTTGAAGGATGTGCGAGCATATAAAAGGCAGCAGGAGTCTAAATTGCTCGTCTTTTCGAAATCATGATTGCATACAAGTAGTAGGTAGGTAGCACTATTTAAGGCCGCAAAGACACAGCAGAAGTAGCCCAACCACACAGCTGCCATTTCATTCTCGTGTCCCGCCATGAACAATAGCCCGTCTCCCTTCAAAGGCGCTTTAATAGTCAATCGATGGCAATGCGAGGCGCCTATTCTGCAGATTACTGTTAACAATAATTTGCCTCCCAGTGCACCGTTACCATCTTTGAAGCAATGTTTTATTGCCTTTTTTCTCCTTCCATCTGCATCTGTCATCCCCCTGGTCCGGTGTTTGATCTCCCTGCAGCGGCCTGCATCCCCACGAATCGCCTTGACCTGTTGATTGACAGCTGCGATCAGACATATGGCGGTGCATGCATCGACCCGAAGAGCTCCCCCGGGACAAAAGCAAGTCCAGTGGGATTTCCCCCTCGCGACCTCCCCTTTTGGTTTCCCCCCCATTTCCTCCTGCACTGTCTTCGATAGGACAGCATGCGATCTGACGGTCTCATTCGGCCACGAGATGTCGCAAGATTCAAGCAAATGTTTATCTTTTGCTGCCAGACACAAGATTAGGTACACTCGTGGCCCAAAACCCTGACATTTGAAGAGGCATGAACAATATATTATGCTCGTTGTTGTGCAAATAAATAAATAAATTAACAAAAGAATAAAATTAAAACGGTGCCATAGCTGAAATAATTATCCTCACTCATCGTACGTATAGGCCTATTCACGAAAGCACAAAAAGCTCCACAGGGCCGCTGTATCCGAGTGGACACCACCTTTTTTTGCAGTTCTTCACGAAGTATTTTGTGGGAGGGCGTATAAAAAATATAGTCTACTTTAGAATACGGTAATAGGGGTTAACTATACCAGGATTTTGTGGAGGCTATTCAGTCAAATGCAGTCAGTAACCCCCGCGAATCGTGGTACTGCTGTAGAGTACCAGTCAAAAGTTTGCAAACAAATTATAAACTATCCAGTCAAACGTTTGGAAACACATTTTAATCTGTTGTTTTCTTTCTTATATACTATGACAACATTTATTGTACAAACATCTAACTTTAAAACTCTAACTCATCACTGTACACTCCCCCCCCCCAAAACACACACACACACACACACACACACACACACACACACACACACACACACACACACACACACACACACACACACACACAAATAAGCGTGTAAGCATTTATTCTTTATGAAAATACTTTGGAAACTTCGACTCAAGCAATGCATGGGCGAAGGTGGCTAAAGGGAAGAAGCAAAAAAAAAAAAAAGTCCAACAAGGTACTTGAATGTTCAAAAATACAAAATAAACGAACTTTCAAAATAACAAAAGCTTAAAGTGCCAAAACCAAACTAAGGAAAAGGACTGCAATAAAAAAAAAAAAATCTCAAAAAGGCCTGACAAACTCAACAAGCAAGAATAAAAAGAAAGCAGGGAACTAAATACAGGCTAGCTGGCGAGACAGCAAGGAAAGGACAAGAGAGAAAGTGTTGGAGGAAGTTGATGGGTTGACACAAGCAACCAGGCTAATCAGAGCAGGTGGAAAAGAGACGCAGGAAAACATGATAAAATAAAATCTGGTATAAAATCAACGCGGATCTAGATTTAACCATCATAGGCCACTGCCTTTTGCTGACACATGCCATCATGCCATAGCATAACTCAATTCCATTTTTTTTTGTAAAGGAGCTTATAGTAATTCAACATTTTGGAGCTTTTAACCATGTTATGATGCTAATCTTAGTGTAGACGATAACCCCCTCCTAAAGGGTTATTGTCCTTTGTTGATGCATCACTGGGAATTGTTGTTCATCGCTGTACTCTTGGCACCAGCCCAACACAGGGTCCTTGCTTTATTCACTTCGTGACATCACTAATCCAGGAACGGCCTCCTCCCGCCCCTATACCATACTTACTGCCCAAGCAGACTAAACACACGCCCACATTCTTATAGTTGCCAGTGGTGAACTACGACAGTGTCATGAAAGGCAGCGAGATGGTGTGGGGCATGCTTTAAAGGGACAATGTGTAATATTTAGACAGTTATTAATTTAAACCCCCACCGTGTATTTCAATAAAGTGTAAACAAATGTGTTTTGTCACATTAACAATTAAATTATATATATATATATATATATTGATTTAGTCTAGTAATCGCTAATTATATGACTTGGGGTGTGCCGCTCATACGGAGGCTTTCATGTTTCTTTTAGCTACAGAAAACAAAGAAGGAAAACTTTCATCAACGCAATTTAGAATGTGTTTTGCATTTAAGTTTGTATCTAGTGTGCAGCCAAGTGAGTTTCTGGTTTGTATGCCAATCGCAAATAAACAAGGAAAAAAGAGGAAATAGAAAGTTTGGATGCTGATCGTATATAAAAGAAATAAGAAAGCTCCATGCAGCACAAGTTTCACGATGATGCACAATGATTGGCTTAGGGTGACTAGTTATTCTATGCATTTGAGTTCACCCACCAAACACAGCAGAAACCCAGCAAAGACATTGCAATACAACAAGCATTTACCCTTACAAGAATGGCCAAAAAGAGCAGCTGTGGCTTCTTTTTCTCATGGATAGGTCACTGCATGCGCCGTGTTGTTGTCTGTTGTAAATCATCCTGTGCCTGGATCCCTGCCCTGCATTGTACTTGACTGGTATGAGTTGTGTCTGTGTTTAGAAAAATGTTGGAAGTGTTGGATTTCCGCCATGGATTCTGGACTGCGCAATGCTTACGGGAGAAAAGGAACGAGGGTTCACCGGAGCGATGTAACTCTCTTACCAAGATTTCTTTTGTAATAAATTTGAATTTCAAGTGTAAACTCTAATTATTATCATGTTTGGTCAGCTACAAGCTTCACTCTGATAAGACTTGCAGAGGCCGCTAATATTACCTTGACTTTCCGTGAGACTACAGCCAAAGGAATAGGAGGGGATATAGGGATAACAGTACAGTTACTGTACAAGGTTTAATAATTTAAGATTTAAGTAAACATGTGTATGGCAGTAGTTCGACGAAGAGGAGTGTCTGTAGCAAGTGCATTCATAGTTACCTCGTCTGTATGGCATGCATGACGGAAATCTTCACAGCGCATCACTATGCAATATAGCTTTTTTCTTTCTGTCCTTTTTTTAATTAAAAAGAAAAATCCGCAAAGCACTGAGGGTGCGAAGTAGCGAGGGATCACTTTATTCTGATTCACTTTCTGTCTTGCTCACGGGGCAGATACTTCCAAATTATGGTCTATCTGAGACACTGTAATCACGTGTTGCATTCACATAACACCAGTAAATGGCAACTCATCACTTTACACAATGCAGCTTTAAAGGAGCCAACTGTTTAATGTCCTGGTTAAAAACATAGCCGCCAAAAAAAATTAATGTACTGGATGTTCAAAGTTGGATATTTTATGCTTTAACATGGTTCCAGTCAGACTTTTGTGGGAAAGATGGCTCAAAGATTTATTTCTGGTGTTAAAAGGTTACGTGTCAATCTAATATTAGATTACTAATGAGCATGGCCTCTCCGTCTTACTTTGACATCCCTTCATGAGAACGACATAACACAAAGCTTATTTGCCGTCACACAGTGAAAACTGAATGAGGAGCGATTCAGCAACATATTTAGCCATACTACAGTCACCAGTCAAAGTTCATTTCTAGCTAGTGGATGTGGCTTCATAGCACCATGTTTGCCTTCAACTCAGATAGTACACATTAGGTGATGTAAATGGTGCTTGTCCAGCCCAGTGAAGCTTCTTGGAATTATGTCGGTCGATGATTCTCAGTTTTTCTTGGCAAAAAGTTTTGATCAGGCACAAAATCCAAATTGCGAACTGCAGATCATTATTTCGAGCCCTGGGTTTGAGTTATCACAGGAGGTAAGTTTGGATTTCAACCAGCTTCCTGACTCCCACTTGTAGAAAAACAAATTCGTGATAAGCCTATGAAAGTGGGATAGTGTAAACCGTATGTGTGTGTGAATGATTTCAGTCCATCAGGCAAAACCCCTAACAATTCCCCATCTCTGGTAGGCTCTGTTGCCATGGCGATACATCTCCAACCATTTCTAGTCCCTGCTGACCCTGGTGGTTGACCTCTGACATTTAGGGCCACGGCCAGTGGAGGCAAAAGGTCAGCAATGGCCGGAGGGTGACAGGAGCACTTCCATGATTTGCACCCCCCCCCCATCCCTACCACCCCCACCACACCCCATATCCCCTTCTTTCCATCATTTGCATTTGACCATCAGCTGCAGGAAATTTATCTGACTGAGTCACACATTGCACTTTAGCAAGGTAGTGTGTGTGTCTGCGTGTGTGTATGTGTGTTCCTCGCTTACGGCAAAAACAGCAGAAAAGCTCAATATCGTATAAATTTGCATTTGATGCTGTTGCAACGGCCTTCTGGGTAAACTGCGATCAGCTCTGCCAGGCCAACACCGGCTACGGTGATGATTATGATCGCCGGTCGTAATGATCATCACTATATTCCCATGGCCTTGAAGACGGTATCTCATACGCTAGGATATTTATAGTCTCGTATTTTTTGGAATTTTTTCTCCTCTTTTTGCCGGACACAATTTTGACTGTACCAAGAAAATCTATCACAAGATTTCCCAAACTTCATTGAACTTATATAAGAACATTCTTACAACACACCACCAAACAAAAATGTCTCAAAAAGTACAGCCCCAAAATTAATTGTAACCTCTGTTCTCCATTTGAAAAATATTCAATTGTTTTGACTCTCACTATAGGCACTTGGCATAGGCAGATGAATACCAAAATATTATTTGCACCAAATGAATATTTCTTGGCAGGTACATCATTTCATTACTGCTATTGTTACTACAGTGATCATATTTTTCTAGATATGCCATTCCATTAAATGTGCTGCAAATATATGAACACTCACTACAGATTTTTGAATTGATGACTGACTGACAGATGACAACTTATTTACAAATTGTAATGCATTATTCATTACATATTACTGTCATTCCAAAGTAATTATCGTATTAACTTAAATGCTCAAAATAAATAATAATGCTCCTTTGACTTGTAAATGATGCCTAGGTCGCTGGAACTGTAAAATAAAAATGACCAAAACAACTAAAATGACAATGTTTGCTGCATACCCACAATATACCAGTGCCATCTCACCGCAACTAAATGTTATCAACTGCTTTAATTAACATTATAAATTTATAGGGTTTAGGAACATTTTTGGGGACTATATATTATAACGCATTGTAGTGTGCATTTTTGTGTGTGTAATGCCTTACAGTTCAGTGTTATAGCAAAAAGTAATGCATTACAGTAATTACATAACTTTTGTAATGCATTACTCCCAACACTGGTGACTGATATGACTGACTTTGAAATCAAACATCTGGGTCAAATATCTTTTGATCAACAACAGTAAAGGCACTAAAAGTAATTCAAAATGAGGCCTTTAGTTAATGCTGCCTTGGTTATATATGCCCTATTTTCAAAAAGTTATTTATGATTTCAAAATCTAGAAATTCACAGCGCAGACAGTTTTTGTTGGCAGAAATTAATACTGGCCGACCGAAGCGTACTTCTTGCTTCATGGTAAAGATAAAAGTGCATAATGGTAAAGACAAACAACTTCATTAAGATTGTAAAAATGGTACAGTAATCTTGTGTGGCCTTCAAACTCAGCAGACACAATTTATAAAACATCCAAAGTGCTAATTAAACCCATGAGAGCTAAGTCTTTGTAAAGGTAAAGACATGCAATAGTTCCGCCACTTTTAACAATTCATCCATGTCTGGGAAATAATTGAATTTATTTTGCTCCTTTGCTGATGTGTGAATGCAAATTGACTTCTTGATCCTGGCAATTCAAGTCACAGATGCCTCTGGTGTCTTCAAACAGTATATGAGGCTCTTATCTTGAGTCATAAAGATGAATCATTTATAGAAGAAACCAAGAAATTAAAATATGACAGTAAACCACAAAAATTTTATTTGTGTTGTTTGATTTCTTTATTTTTTGCGGATAAAGCATATTAACAATAGAAAAAGTGCCTTACACATCTGAAAAAGGAAGTTGGCATCTTCATATATATATATATATATATATATATATATATATATATATATATATATATATATATATATATATATATATATATATATATATATATATATATATATATATATATAAAATGTAGACATGCCGTCTATTTCCCATCCTCGTGTGCATTACCTGGGCCACCTGACCTTCCACCCGCAGAAGGCTGGTAGCTCATTCAACAGTATATATGTATATATATAGATACACAGTGTAAATAAACTGACAATAATTTTTCTTAATCCATCCTACATTTTAATGAAGCAACCAAAATATAAGAAACACCTAACCTTATACAGCAGGAATATTCAGTTGAAGTTCAAAAATTATGCTCCTTATGATTCAGCCTCTTCTCCTTGTTCCCTCAGTTTCTCATGGGGAATAATTACAGATTGGTGTGTACGAATGTCATGTGACCTGAGCCTTCTGCTACCCAAATTATTTATCCGCCACCCTCGGCTGATAGCTCGTCAATATCAGTTTATTAATTTAACAGTTGTGGACTGATAAAAGGTGGTGCGCACAGTTAGCTTGCCCAAGGATGAATTTTACAGTTTTGCGTGTGTGTGTGTGTGTGTGCGTGTGTGTGTGTGTGAGAATGGAGGAGAAGGGACAAAGAGAGGGAAGAAAAGGCAGCGATCAATGGTGTGTAAGAACAGGCCACCATCGCTCACATTCCGAGGTTATTGAACGGACGCTTATTAAAATTAATACGCTTATTATCACCGTATTAAAAAATAAAAATGGAAGACAATGCATTTTGTGGTATTGATATTCAAATGCTGCCAATACATTGATCTGGCTCACCAGTCACACACTAAGGAGGATTTTTTTTCCTCAAACGTACATGTATACATTTGTAGAAAAAAATGTTGCAGTGATCATATTTAAAAAAAACAACAACTAAATGTCAGTTGCCTCCCCTTCATGCACCCTCTGATGCCTGCCTGAAAATGCTATTTCCATTTACATTAGGCAGTTGCGTAAATAAAGTATTTGATTTGACTCACTTTCGTCGCCCTATAAGAGCAAAAAAACATGCAAAAGATAGTTGTTAGTTTGTTTGTTTTTTAAAATTTGTATTTCTTGGAAAAGCCACATTTTGTTTTGTACACATTTGTGCGTACTAGAATCACAAATAAAGTCTGTTTGAACGTGAATCTAGACTGGTCGGTGCAAAATGGCTGATGTCAGTTTTGAGTGTATTTAGTCTCCTGTTTCCTTTCAGTTCTTGTCGGGTCATTGTTGTTGTACACACTGTTGCTGTAGCATTAGTCTCAGTGAATTTTATTTCAGTGTTCTTCCGAGTTTGTTTTAAAGAGTTTTTTTAGTTAGTTTATATGTGGATTTTTGTTTGTTATTTTGTACGTAGATTTTGTTCATGTTTCTTTTTCCCCCCATTTCATATTAAACCACTATATTTTGAAAGCACCCTGCCCCTATGGCTTTGGGTCCACGCCTTCCACAATTCTCCCCACCATGACTCAACCTGACAAATACAGAATGACATAATAAAATACGTTTTTGACTGGATCTAGCCTTTAATTAATGGTCTTATCAATTGCAGTGTTGAGTTGATTCACTTCAATAGTAATACTTAAGATGTGTTTTAAGAAATATCCAGCTTAGTAAAATAGCATTAATTATTAAGATCATTTCAAATATTTGGTGGTAATCATTTTTCACTGTATGGAAGAAACATCAAAAAGCTCATGTAACTACAAATGTCGAATAATTTTGACAGCTTTCAAATGTAAGTCAAGGTCACTGAAATTACATGTAAACTTTGTCATGGACCAATGTAGTAAGTAAATCCTAAGTCATTTATGCTAGTGCATTTTTTGCTCCTTCATTTTTACATAATGTTTTATCAGGGCATCAGGAAGAATCTTTATAACCTTGAAAAAAAACGTTCATAACATTTCTGATGAAAAATGGATTTCCAACTAGTTGAATGATACTTTTGTCATGGTGTGAGGGGGTCTGTATTGCTTTAAACATTAAACAACATTGAAGAGGGTGGCAACAACCCTTTCACACATAAAAGTATGAAAATGCTGAACTGCTACAGGGTATATAAAGTTCTCTTGACACTTTGCACTCTTGGCTCCTTTTTCTTTAAACAAGCTATATTCAGGAAAGTCATGCTGTGGCTGTTGCCTACATTTCCAACAGACGAGTTGACTGCACATGCAACTGGCACTCCGACAAGACACATGATGAGCTCCCAGCGCAAGCTCGACCAATGAGGGAAGGAGTGGATAACAATTCCTGCCCTCATTGGTTGATATCAGGCTGAGAGCCAATCACGGGTCTCTTAAGAGGGCCGTTAACTGATTGACTGATTATCTCGCCAGTCTTGTCAAAGCTGTTGACTGTTAAAGTCTCTCTTGTAGCACTCTCCAAGTGAACCTCACAGGCAAGTAGGCACGGCGGAAGGAGTATGACGAGGATGAAAGAGAGTGTTGGGAAATGCTGTTGTAATAATTTAAATTTCGAGTGTAAACTCTGCTTCCCTGTTATCATGTTTGATCAGCTATGGGCTCCACTCCATGTCGACGTGCGACGGCCATTACTCAGAGGGCAACTCTTGCCCGCCATGTTCCCCGACTACGGTCAAGGGATGGAAACGGGAAGAAATAACAGTACAGTTACGGTAAAAGGTTCAATGTTTAAAGATTTAAGTAAATATGTGTACTGCAGTAATCTTTGTCTCAAATATGTAAAGTATAGATTTTTTTCACATTTTAAAAATCTTGGTTCCCACATACACATGCACAAAAATTCCTGGGTGAGGGGTGTCTTACTTTGTGGATTTCACTTTTTGCGAGTGTGGCTGGTCCCCATTAACCTAAAACGAGAGAACACTGTAAATCTCTTTCCCCTTTCCTCATTCGCTACTAAAATAGCAGTCGATTTAAATATGAGCTATGATTGTTGTATGGCAGAAGCTGCAAAAACAACCAATTGAATGAAAATTTATTCCTGAGACAACGAAAAAGAAAAAGGGAGGCTACCTGGATGAAAGAACAGTCAAGTATCAACATTGGCTCATCTTTCACTTACTGATGTGAGCTCAAAGATGAGAAGAACAAACGCTGACTCGCGGTTGTTGCTGGTGGACACTATAGTAGAACAATATGTTGAACAAAAGAATGACATAATTTTTCATATAATATATATTTTTCCCTTCATTGATTATGGCATGAAATCACGTGATTGTGCCTCATGCTTAAGCATGGACCTCCATAAGAGCACCATAGATGTAGTTTTTGCTTTGAGGGTGTTAGGAAGGCCAGAAGGAGTGCCAAGGGATGAACTGTGGTGTTGTACGAGGAAGTCTGGAGTGGCAAAACAGTATGTCAAAACAGTGCAGGACATGTATGAGGACAGTAAGACAATGGTGAGATATACTGTAAATGTGACAGAAGAGTTCAGGGGGAAGGTGGAACTGCATCAAGGATAAGCTCTGAGCCCTTTCTTGTTTGCTGTAGTAATGGACAGACTGACAGACGAGATTAGACAACAATCTCCATGGACTATCATGTTTGCAGAAGACATTGTGTTCTGTAGAGAGCAGGCAACAGGTGGAGGAGAAGCTAGAGTGGTGGAGGTTGACCCTGGAAATAAGGAAAAGAATGTTAGCCACATCAAAATGAAGTATATTTGCATGAATGAAAGGGACCCAGGTGGAAGAGTGAAGATGCAGAGAGAGGAGATAAAGAAGTATTTAGAGTCAACAGTCCAGAGCAATGGAGAATATTGAAAAGAGGTGAAGAAGCCTGTGCAGGCAGGCTGGAACGGGTAGAGAAAAATGTCAGGTGTGATGTTTGAGAAAAGAGTTTCAGCTAAAATAAAAGGAAAGGAGTACAAGACTGTGGTGAGATCTATGCTGTTTGGCCTGGAGACAGTGCCATTGAGGAAAAGACAGGAGGCAGAGCTGGAGGTAAAAGAGATGAAAATGGTGAGGTTCTTTTTGGGTGTGACCAAAATGGGTAGGGTTAGAATGAATAGGACAAGGACAGCATATGTTGGAGTTTTTGGAGATAAAAGTCAGAGAGACCAGACTGAGATGGTAGATAGAAGGATGCTGGATTTGAAGTGTCAGACAGGCGGTCTAGAGGAGGACCAAAGAGGAGGTTTATATTCGGTATGTCGTGAAAGAGGACATGAAGGTAGTTGGAGTGAGAGCAGGATGCAGAAGACAGGCTTAGATAGAGGCAATTGATTCGCTGTGGCGCCCTCTGAAGGGAAAAGATGAAAGGAGAAGAAGATTCATCCTTCACGTGGCAACTGAAAACAGAAATAATATTCCATATGAATTTAATGATGACAACACTATTTACTTGTCCTGACGGGAAAACTAGTCCTTCAGGCAAAAATACTACCGCTTTTGTCCATATGGTGTGATCATGGTAAACAAAAAAATTATAAGCCCTGAACTGTCGCTTTAATACAGGACTGGAAACAGCAACTTTTTTTTAAACAGATTCATATATTAAACACCAAAATAATTGACTGATGAATCAAATAACAAAATAATCCTTTTGTTGTAGCACCAGTGACGATCATTGCTCACTAGACAGAGAAACATGTTAAAAGAATTGTGTGTAATATGTGCATACATGTGGGACAATAGTAACTGATTTCAAAAGCAGGAAAAATTACAAACTTACCTTTTGTCAAAATAAAACTTTACAGTAGGTACAGCACAGGAAAAGTACAGGAAATGTATTTAGTTGCATGTGGATGTAAAACACCTCCTGACTGGGTTTGCCTTAGGCCCCCCCAAACTGCAGAATCTTGTTGTGAAAACAAAGGGAGGAGAAGAAAGCAGATAAACGTGACTCACTTCTGAGAAATCCGTCTTTTAAAAAAAGCAAATGAATATACATCTGGCACATATATCACCTGCCACAAATCACCCAACACAGAGGGCGAGCCAATTCCCAGATCCATTACATAATATCCCCGAAGGAGGCTAAAAGGTATTTTAACAAGACCCACTGCACTGCGAACTCTGACCTCTTCTCATCTGACCCTAGTTCTACTTACACAAGCTGGGCATAGCCACGGATTTTGCTCACATCCGCTGTGGAAAAAAAAAAAAGAAAAAAAAAAGATATGATCCTCTTTAGGATGCCTAAGTAAATTCTGCATTGTATTATGAAGTCATAAAGCAGTTGCAAAATAGTGAGCATGCAATGTTTCATTGTAAAATTTTCATCATAAATGAACACTTATCAGGTAGGAAAACAAATATAAGCACTCGTGTAAGATTTAAGTGCTAAGGAGCAGTTGAAGACATTCTTATCTGTTGGATAAGTATAAAATCAGCTAAAAGCAAAGATGTTCAGAACTCACTTGTGACCTTGACAATGATATTATGATGATAAAAAATAATAATAAACATGTTAATCAATTAACATATTTTAATTAAACAACATGTTTATTATTGAATGGTTGTTTGTTTAAAATAATAAAACATGATTCAACACCTGTACTTTCAAGAAAATAAGATATTTTTGATTGTGGGTTCTGTCTTTTTATTTACCAAATATTTATGAACCAAATATATCAAGGTAATATTGCTTTTTTTAGTTAAAATCTGTTGTATATTATTTTTCACATTTCCTTTTAAAAAATACAACATGCACAATTTATAATTAGTAAATATAAATGGTATATACAGGGATAGTAGTTAGTTATGTTCAGTTAAATCATATTCAGATGTTCAGTTTAAAAAAAACTATATATATATATATATATATATATATATATATATATATATATATATATATATATATATATATATATATATATATATATATATATATATAGTTTTATAAGACATAAAAAAAAACACTCCTTCTATTGATTAGTTTGGTACAATCAAATGGTTGTGCCTCATGGTTAAGCGTGGGCCTCCTTTTGAACACTAATTTAGCTTGAATAAACACATATTATATTGCTAAAAGTTTCCCAACAGAATTACTATATTTTAACAACATAATACACATATTTTCTCTCTTGGCAGGTGAGTGGTGGTGGTGGTGTGTGTGTGTGTGTGTGTGGAGGGGGGGGGGGGGGGTGTACAGCGGATGCGGCCTTGGAAAGCTGCAGGGTGGCGAGTGTCAATTGGAGTGGAGTGCTTGTGTGAGCTTGAAAGATGACAGAGCGAGGTTAAGAGGTGTCAACGTGACACGAGTGAATGGCTTGAGAACTCTTCACCAGAGCCCACCTGACACTTTCCCCAACCTCCCTTCTTATTAACCACTCGAAAGACGCCATTGAGACGCCGACACTTCACACAGAAAAAACAACAACCTGTGACTCTCTACGCGCTCAAACACACATGCAGCAGTGCTTTCTCAGAGGAGGTCTGGCAGCCATGAATGGATTTGTTTCACCTCCGATGTGCCGTACTTGTTCAGCCAAGAGGAACACTGCAACAGTGCCACCCCTCAGGACTTCGCACCTGTCAGCTGGTGTAACACAACATGTGAACATTCACAACACACGATAGTGCATCAGGAGCTCTTGTCCACACTTTAGCCAGGAACCTCTTTTTAAACATTAAGTGTATAGGCTGTACTGTGGCCTTGGGATACGAATGATCCAATTCAGGATTTTTCACCCAAATTAGCCTTTTGTTTGCATTGACTTACGAGCAAAACACAGAGAGTTGTAGCGAACTCAACCCGCTTCCTCACAATAAAGAACACTTTGTCTGGAAGTGAAGAGTTCTTCAAAAATGAAGCTTTGAAGTGTTATTACATTTCCCAGTTGATGTTCAGAGCCAAACTAGACAAAACAACTAGAATTACACATCGTGTATTTAAAACAACCCACAGACCCATTTTTGGAAATAGATAAGAAAAGATTTAGATTCAGATTTAGTTTCTCTGTACAATGAAATTCTTACTTTGCTGTTCACATGAATTTTGTAAAAAAAAAAATATAAAATAAAAATAAGTACCATGTTAAGTCAAAAACAACGTATAGATAACACATAAGTTGCAGAGAACAAGTATGAACCGTAAGTGGGTAGATGATGTACAGGTACACTAACATGCAAGTGCGCATGGTGAATAAAAAATAATGTGCATGTGCGCATGGTAGGTTAGGTACCGCTATTTAACAAGTAGTTTGCAAAGAAAGGATAAATAGTGAAAAACAAAAGTCGGAAATAAGGTGCAGTCTTGGGATAGTCACAGTTGCATGAGATGCACAATATGAGTGTGTTATTATTATCTGTATTGTACTACTGGTGACTGCTGAGGAGTCTGACGGCAGAGGGAAAGAAAGAGTTTCTGAGGCTGCTGGTCCTGCATTTTACACTTCTGTACTTCCAACCTGACTGGAGAACAGTGAATAGTCTGTGTTGGGGATAGGCGAGGTCTCGGCTGATGGAAGCAGCTCTCCTGCGGACTCTGATTGACTTGGTTGTTTAATTTCACACTGGATGGGGGCCACTCCAAAGATGCAACAAGTTGCATTCAAGTTGCGTTCAAGCAATTAAGAACTCAGTTTTATTTAACGAGTCCCTTTTAAAGAAGATCTCCTCAACAGGGTCTTGGTGTCATTTCACTTAAATTCTTGTAACAGATATTACAGCCAATAAACCATTGAATGCATTAAGTTGTACTAAATGCAGTTTTAGCAAAATGACATTCCATTCATGCAGATCACAGTTTGTTGTGATGAATAAATGGATTTGGTTTGAACTCATATGTGAATTTATAACATTATACAGCACTTAAACAATGATAACAAATATGGCTAGTCAGTGGCTTGCAAAGAGTGGGGTAGGGGCATACGGAAACAGGGCTGGGAATCAAACTTAGCTGACGATTGGTTTCCGACAGGCATTTGGCCTGAGGCAGCAAAACTACATTGCATGCCGCTCACTGATAGGAATTATATTTGGGCTTGAATAAAAATAAAATTATATATATATATATATATATATATATATATATATATATATATATATATATATATATATATATATATATATATATATATATATATATATATATATAAATAATATTTTTTTTAAACTGAACATCTGAATATAATTTAACTGAACATAACTAACTACTATCCCTGTATATTCTTATATTTAATAAAATGTGCATGTTGTATTTTTTTAAAGGAAATGTGAAAAAAAAAAAAAAAAAAAATATATATATATATATATATATATATATATATATATATATATATATATATATATATATATATATATATATATATATATATATATATATATATATATATATATATATATATAGAGAGAGAGAGAGAGAGAGAGAGAGAGAGAGAGAGAGAGAGAGAGAGAGAGACAATAGTGGCAAAAAGGTGATTGCAAAATTATCAGTTCCTCAGATTTTGTTATTGCTCGGTATATAAGTTTGAATAGAATGAACATTGTTTTATTTAGAGTATTTAGTTGCAGAAAACGAAAAATGAACCCCCAAAATATGAAATTTTTCTCTGTCTACTTTTTTTCCACAGCTAAAAGTCTCTGATAATATAAGATAATAATAACTGAATGAAAACAAAGTCTTTCAATGCATTCTCTGCAATATTTGCAAAATAAAGTCCTACTTTTGAATGAAGCGATGGGAATTAAAACATGTATTTTTTAAACTTCTAATTTATGGATTAATCACCAAAATATTTGAGTAAAATAATCATTAGTTACAGTTATTCTTTACATTCTTTTGTATGAAAACCTCTGAAACAACTATGTTTGTGTGTATGTGTGCGTGTGTGTGTATGTGTGTGTGGGCAGTGGGGGTTCATTTTGGTTACTTAACAAAAATGGTGTGACTGCATTAATAATATGCCCGCTTTGTATAATTATGACAGTATGATTAACATTGCACAAACTAATAAAACAAAATAAAGTGCAGCAAAAGTCATTTTGATTTGATTGAACAACTGAGTATCTTCTGGCCTTTTCTTGTACAATAATGAGCCTGTGTGAGTTTCCAGTTTGATGATGTAAACTCCCTATGAACCCTTCTTAATTTCAGATGGACTCATTTTGCTTTATTTATGAACAGGAGACTTAACATTGCGATCATTTAATGATAAGGTCATTCCATTTGGCATTGGCGTTTGTTGCTTAAACATCTCTCTTAACTCTGCCACTCCATCAAGTTCTCTCACAGGAGCGGCTGTACAAAATCCAACAGAAATGGAGATATAATACAGGCGCCGCACGGGGTTGTATGGATCGCCCCGATGTGAGAACACAGTACGAGTCGATAGCCAAATGAAGAGAGATGCTGATGCGCATGACTCATAGCTGGAAGAGTTGACGTGCAGGGAAGGCGGCCGCATGAATCTTAATCAACGCAGATGAGGAGCGAGTAGGTTGTGCTGCAAAGATGCGTTGAGCGTAATGACATTTGAACGCTTGTAATAGGGGCGGGGAACCATTTTCCTATTTTCGAAGAAAAGAAATATGCGGCAAATGTCTTTTATATTTTGAGTTTATTTATAGGTGTGACATAGCAAATTCTTGCCGTTTTGTATACAGGCTAGTATTTTGTTTAGATCTACAGTATATATCATTCATAATTTGTGGACAGCTGTCACTTAAACCATTCACGCATCCAATCACACCTAAGGACAATTTAGAGTGTCCAATACAATCGCCATCCATATTTTTGGAACGTGGGAGGAAGCCAAGAGATTCCAGGCGGGCTAGGGGAGTACGTGCAAACTCCACACAGGAAGCTGGAGTTGAACTATTTCTGAAAAGCCTGTTTTTTCTTTAAAATCTGATTGGCTTTAAGGTCCATTTCATGATTTAAAGCCTTGCCAAAGACTATTCCTATTGATTTGTGTCCACTGTTGTGTCCATTTAGTCCCAACAAGACAGCAGGGTTAATTGCATCCCACCTAAACGTCGAAAAGGCAAGGGTGTCCTCTATTGAGCACACTAGGACTTTGTAAGGTAGAACGAATGAGTCAAAACATTTAAACAAAACAAAAAACAAAGATCCACTACAGTGGAAACAAATGAATTGACTGGATCTCAGGAGGCTACATCACAATGGATGTGTTTAAATTGGTTTGCATCACTCTAACATTATTCAAAGACCTACAGAATAGAGTGCATAGTGTAAATGCTGTTGAAGCATGTGTAGTGGGTGAATGTGAGCACTCAACGCCTATGCAACAATGAATGGTTGGTTGTCTCTGTCTGTGCCCTGTGATCGACTGGCGACCAGTCCAGGCTTCATCTCTATGATTCCTAAGAGGATAAGTGGTTTAGAAAATGGATGGGTGGAAATTTAAAACAAACAAAAAAGTTCTGCTATGGTTTTATTGTTCGAATAACATAACTGTTGGATAGATTACCCATGCAGGCCATAATTGGCCCCAGGGCCGCAGCATACCCACTCTTGCTCATATACAAATAGTGACATGGACGACGTTGAACAAGACCAAGCAACCCTCCATCAAAAAGCCTGTGAGGTAGAAAATATAGAGGATGGAGACAGATAAGGTGAGGTCAACGCCTGTACTCCTGACAGTGTTGTTTTATTAGCCCCCGTCAGGTTGTCATTTGCCCAACGGTAAACATACAGAACGGGCTTAATTAAGAATTTTTGAGCAGGGATACGGTCAAGTCCGGAAACATTAGCGAGATGCAACCGGGTGTCGTAAAGATTGATTGAGACCGAGGATGTGAGGGACGTGGCTGGAAACAGGAGGTGGAGGGAGGGCGGGGAGCGGAGGGGGAGGGCGCTGCTGTGTTCCAGCAATAGGGGGTATTCTTGTGTTGCTCTGGACAGTTAGGGACCAAACGATTTTTAATGCATTAACAGCCTGCTTGCGCTAAGACCAAATCTCCATTAAAATGTTTGACATCCTGCTCCGTGATCAATGCACCCCAGACCGGAAGCAGGGCTCCTGATAATACACAGTACATACACGCAGTAAGCTTAACGAGGCGCAAACGTTGGGTGCCGGGGCCGCCCGTCAAACCTCTAGGCTGTGTGGTAGTAAAAAAAAAAAACAAAAAAACAAACCAAAAAACAATACCTATATCCACAACAATATCCGCAGGTAAAAGCGTCTTTAAATCAAAACAGAACGAGGGCCAGTCGATTGCAGAGAGGCGCAGGGATGGCGTAAAAGGCCCCAACAAACTAAAAGAGTAATGAGCCCATCTATATCTCCCTGCGGACCTTAACTTTGCATTCAATACATTATTTACAGCTGAATTTTTACTGAGGGATAGGTTCCTCTCAGGGGGTGTTTACAGAGTGCTGCGCTAACCGCTCTGCGATGTAACGTCTTGCTTATGGACCCGCATGATTCACATAAACTTGGTTTCACTCACAAGCAAACGGAACGGACACTTTACTTCTTCTTGCAGAAGCTCACCTCTTTACTGGATCACATAGGGACCGTATTATTCCTGTGACGGTGTCCCTCGTTTAAGACTTTTCTATTTCTTTTCAAATCTCAAAATGGTCTTGCCTCGCCTTACCTTCGTCAGCCAATCCATTCCTGTTTGCTCGGTGCTTCAGGTCAGCTGACAAGGGTAAAATGACAGTGGATAGGGTTTTTTCCGTTACTCTTCGATCCAGCAATTATTGTTTCCTGAATAGTGTTGCACTGCACAACATCGGTCTTGGTCTTGAGTGAAAAGAACACTTTTTAAGTTCTCAGTCTTATCTCAGGCTCGAAGTCTTGTCTTGGTCTCAGACAAGATGGACTCTGGGTTTTTGATCAAGATTGGTCGAAAGCACAACTACAACTACGACTGCTGTGATTAGTTAGAAATTGGGTATTTTGCAGTAGTGAAACAACAAATCTGCTTAGATTTGGGATTTGAATTATCGTACAATTTCCAAAACAGTTTTGGAGATCTTTTTTATGAAAATGTAATGAAAAAAAAATACTGGTCATTTTTGTTTTACTCTTTGATATATGCACGCTTGTTCTATGCTCACCCTCCAAAATTCTTGGACTCTTCTTTGTTTGGAACTCGCAAAGTCTTGGTCTTGTCTCATTGCCGACAAGTCATGGTTTTCGGTAATGTCTAGTCTCGATAATGTCTTGGTCCTCGTTGGCCTGGTGTTGACTTCAACGCTACGCTTGTGCTTCAACAAAGTATAATACGTGTTTTTATTTTGTGTCTTATTGTGATAATGTTCTGTACAAATGACTGACATTTAATTTCCATTTTTATGCTTGAAAACATTATTTCATCTGTGTTTTTTCCAATTTTATATGAATAAAATGTAGTAGAGTGGTAAATTTCTTCTATCTTAATTTGACATTGACTTGTAAAAAAAGTTCCATGTTAAAAGTTTTGTCTCTACACTAAAAGCAAGCTTTTGTATTAGTAAGCAGACTGCGCCCCGTTGAAGACGGCAGGCTTCATTCACAAACATGGGCTGGAGCTTTATTTATTTTCAGCTTATAATATCTCATTTATGCCTAGCGCAGATGTTGATTTGATGACACGCATAGATCTATTTTATGTCTGAGGTTTATGTGGTTGACTTTGAACATAAACAATGCAGGTAATGTTCTAGGAGAAAAAAAAAAGACCTTTGCAAAAAATTAGGGTAAAGAGTTTAAATGCATAAAACATACATTTTGTAAATGAGAATTGAGTTTAGATTTGATGAGGGCAAATCTAAAGTCAGTTGAAAGTTTGCTCGGTATGTCTCCTCGATGTAAGTATTGTATATTTTTTGTGACTATTAGCTGATCTCAGCTCATGGAGCCAGGTCTAGTAAAAATGTCATGAATACTTTGTTCAAGATAAGTAACCGAAAAATAATTGTCAACATACTGTTAAAAAACAAAAGATATGTTTTCGTAATACTGCATCCTGTAACATAGAGAAAAATATTGTGATGAAAGGGTGAACCTTATCTTCCTAGTTGTTGATTTTCATCCATCCATCCATCCATCCATCCATCCATCCATCCATCCATCCATCCATCCATCCATGTTTCTCCTCAGGGGGGTGCCGAGCATGCTGGATTCTAATCCAGCTGTCTTCGGGCAGTTGGTGGAGTCCACCCTGAACTGGTTGCCAGCCAATTACACAGAGACAAGCAACCACACACACTCAGAAACACACTTAAAGACCATTCAGAGTGCCCACTTTACCTAGCCTGCATAGGTACTGGTGAAAACCCACGCAGGCACGTCGAGAACATGCAAAGTTGATTTTCAAAAAAGATATGAAAGCAGCAATGTGCGAAAGACCAACATCTTTTTCTCCCTTCTTTCAAACCGACTATTTGTCATCACTGCAATAGAGCATTTTAAAAATTCAACCTGGAGCCAACCCCCACACCCCCTTCGACCCCCCCGCCCCCACCCCACCCCCCATTCTCACTCTCAATTCCCCAGACTCAAGCCAGCAGCGATCAATACCCTTATTGATCAGCTCTCTCCATTCCCATTACACACCAGTGCCAAAAGAGCCCAACCATTTTCCCCGAAAAGCTGCATCTGGAGCATATTTGCAATAGTAAAGGTTTTCTCTCATTGCGACAGCTTTTTATTCAATCATACCGAATGAGACTGTTTTGGTGCATTGTGACATCCAATTAAGGAGGACATACAGTAAAGAGAAAATAATAGTGACTCCTTCAAACCTCTGAGTGTGAATTAACTGTGCAGGAACATTTTATTCCAATTGTGCATTGTTGCATCCGAGCAAATGCGTCAAATTGATGGGGAAGAATGCTCCTCAGTTCTAACACAATTCATACCTTCAAATTCAGTCCCTATCAGTCTATCTATCTATCTATCTATCTATCTATCTATCTATCTATCTATCTATCTATCTATCTATCTATCTATCTATCTATCTATCTATCTATCTATCTATCTATCTATCTATCTATCTATCTATCTATCTATCTATCTATCTATCTATCTATCTATCTATCTATCTATCTATCTATCTATCCATCATTTTGGAAAATTGTGAACAAAGACATTAGTGTCTGATGCACACGATTCTCCACTGTGTCTAACTGCTGCAGTGTAATGCCAGCTACCGCCAAATCTTACTTCATATCATATACTACTATATCATGTGACATGAATATCACATGAATATGAAGAAGGAGTTTCTGAAGACTTAATGTTCCTCAATGTTTAATTCAAAGTGTGGTCGTCAAAAAGGAAAATACAGTACAACTTGATAAATGTACTGTACCTTAGAAAAAAAACAACTTAATACGTAAGTTTAAGTCAATGTAAGCACAGTTTGAAAATCTACTGTAATTCAACCTTTTTGTGCATATTCTGCATGTACTACACTTTGGAAATCACTTGTGTAGAAAAAACATACTCCAAACATTTAATTCATATCTTTGCATTCAGGCCAATTACAATATTCAGTCTTTCTCTCATTATACAGTTCTCACCTTTGATTTGTCACCCAATCATGTGTAGAAAGTAATTTGTTTTCTACTTGTTTCCTACTTCATTTGTCTCTTCAGCTCGCTCTCTTGCAATAGACAATGCTTTGGGCAAAATCAATACTGCAAGGAAGAAAAAAAAACCTGAAGCGAAGGCATATTTTTAGCCTGCTATTATACAGGCTTGTGCAAGTGAAAACAGTGTTGGTGGGAAAGCCAGACTGTGCTAAGGTGCACTCCGGCAAGATTGGGCAGGAGAGATGCCGACGACGTGCGGGAGTGAGAAAAATGGAAGACGGGAAAGTCTAATGGAGATGGATCCGACCAAGAAGCAGATAACGTGGACTGTGCAAGTGCAGAGAAAAAGGCCGGACCTGACTGGCCACAAAATTAGGTATGCTTGCACAGTCAAATGCGATTCAATACCAAATCCAAAACGCTCGTTCAAAACACCAACGATGGGTTAATGAAACTAGCATGGATGCTGCAGTCGCTATAACCCTTCAAACAACAGATATTTTGACAAAAAATGGTGCAGCAACACATGTAGCCCACCACTATTATGACAAAAAAATATTTTTTCTCTGCAGATGAGATTTCCTTGGATTGCCCCAATTCCTATAGCTCTCTGATGGACAAGGCACAAATACCATGATTATAACGTCAATGAGGATTGAAGCTTTAAACCAGAGGTGTCAAACTCATTTCTATCGTGGCCCACACTTTAGTTAAAGTTTCTGTCAGAGGGCCTTTATGATTGTGAAGACAAATAATTTAGTGTGTTTGTAACACACATACTTAGTTTTCAAATCGGTGGGCAGCAAAACCTGTTCAAAAGAGAGATTGGGAATACAACAAATTCTTTTTCCCCCTCAAAATTTTTAAAAGTTGTAGACAACTTGCATGTTTAGTATTTCAGCCAGTTTGACACTTGTTCTTTAAACCATGATGCATAATATGTTTAATTCATTACTTTCAGTATATTTAATTCATTACATCGTTCTGATTGGCTTGATCATGATAGTTCCATTTTAGGCAAAATTAATGTCCATTTCTCGGGTGATGATGTCATTGATTATTCCGGGAATTATATGATGTACGAATGCTTCGTGGAGTTACATTATAACTTTTGTCTGCAGTAATGCGATTGGTCATTTTATAGAATTTTAGGAATGTTTGTTGTAGCATCACTTCCTTATTTACAGTATTTACTTAGTGCTGTAAAGTACTTGAAATGTATGCAGTATAGTAATTCAGTTGGAGCAAGTTTTTGAATCTATTGTTTCTCTCACAACTTGGATTATGGTTTCAAGAGAGGATTCGAACGTCAAGCTAATGTTTCCATCCAGTGGTTTGGCGCTTAGAATTCAAAAATGGGATTAGGTTTTCACGTTAGGTTTTTAAATTAGATACGAGTCAGGATCACTGTTTGTAACAACGGTTAGCAAAGGTTTCAAGAAAATATTTTTCAACCAAAAAATAAAACATTACAACAAACACAGTGCTATTCCTATGAGTGGTCCAGGCAAAAAGTGGTGGAAGTGGGCTGCACAATAAATAAATTGTTTTAACAGATATACAAGTCCATCTTCCCATTGGATCGGTAATAATTATTGTTGAACATGCTGATCGATGAGCATCTCCAAAATCTTGATTGTGTAGAGCATACTTCTGTTATGTTGTAGGTCATAGGTGTCGAGCTCCAGTCCTCGAAGGCCTAAATCCTGCATGTTTTCCGGTTTGCTCTCCACAACACACCTGATTTAAATGATTAGCTTATTAGCAAGCTCTGCAGGACCTTGAAATTGATCCCAATCATTTGAATCAGGTGTGTTTGAGAGAGAAGGTTCAAAAACATGCAGGATAGCGGCCCTCGAGGACTGGAGTTTGACAACTGTGTTCTAGGTGATATTTGTTGTTCTGGGTTTTTCTTGCTTTTTTATTTTGTCTTTTCACGTTCTGGGTTTGTTTGGGGGTTTTTGATCATGTTTTTAAGTTCATGTTTCCGTTCCCCTTGTGTCAGTGTTGTTAGTTTGATTGCGTCCACCTGTCCTCGTCAACCTGCTTCCCTCGTGTCTGTCAGTCAGCTCCCTGCACCAATTGTGTCTTACCCAGGTGTTCAATGTTGTCTCATTAGTTTTGAGAGTATTTAGTTTCCTGTTTCTTGTCGAGTCATTGTTCTTTCTGTTGTGCTGTTGTTATTTCTGTCATTGTCATCACACAGTCTGTCTTTGGGTGTTAGTGTTGGGTTGATGAAGCCTTATGGAGTTTGTCGGCACAATGACACACTGTGTTGATAGTGTGTCATCAAACACTGACACCTAGTGTACTTTAAAAATCCCGGCAGGCAACCCGCTTGACGGAACTGATACTGATTTGATAACCTATTATAAAAAATAATATCATTCAAGTTATTGCATTCCTAACATATTATTCCATATCTTTAAATAATGTGAACATGTATCAATGTGAAAGAAGGTTTATCCAAGGTTTTAAAATTAAGTTGTGATGGTTAGCGATTTCTCCTGCCATGGAGAACACGCTCACAAGGCAATGATGATGCTGATACACACAGGAACTCTCTGCCTAGCAGAAAGAAGTTTGGATGGGCAGTCTGTGGCTCTTCCAGTATACCAGAGGATCTTGAGTCCGTTATTCCCCCTTACAAAGTATCGCCACTGTTGAAATAATGCCTCTGCAGTTGTACTTCTTCTAAGTCTCCCCACTTCATCATCCAAGTGCTACCACAGATCATTTACAAAAAAAAAAAAAAAAGAACAATTCCCCAAAACAAAAACCAATAAATAACATGCCGGATGTGGTTGCAGAGAGCTGAGATGATGGTCCAGCTTGGGTCTCGTTTACGCACCTGCAAACAAATGTGACATTTAATCTGCGAAAAAATACAGCGAATAGTAAAGTGAGAGTTACCTTGAAATTAATTTGAATTAGAATGGAACAGCAAAGGAAGGTGAAACAAAGAGATTGAAATAAAATTTTACATTTCTGAAATTTGCTCAAATTGCTCCCACATGGCAGCCACGTTTTGTTTCCCCTGGAGCTGCTCCATAATCCACAAAGACATTCACAAGCAACCGTGAGATTTGGATAATTTTGGTGGTTGACAGAAGCACTTCCTATGCCGTTCATGCATTGGTCACATGATTGTTTTAAAGCGGTACCCGCACCAACATGGGGGTTGTTCTATGTTCTATGTTGTTCTCGGCACATGCGTTGTGTTGCCGGACCCATCACTATTGGAAGTTGTGTTTCTGGTTTCTGGGTCCATTATCTGAGCCTTTTTTATTCTTTTGGGCTTTTAGTAATAGTTTCCTTAAGTAATTTTTGACCTTGGTTATTTTAATATTTGTTTGGCTAAATTAAATGATTATTTTTGAGCACGCCCTACTTCCCTGCTTTTGGGTGCACATTGTCCTCAGAGGCCACATCCACGCAACTGAGCTAACATCTATCACTGAATATTCTTACTAGCATTATCATCACCATGCAGTGTTGCATTACACTGTTGTACATTGTTCTGAAAGTGCCTACAATACTAGTAAGAGTGTCTGCATAGCACCAACAAAGTTGTGCTATAAGTACAGCTGTGCATGTTTACGCTGTGAAAGGAAGGCTGCAGCATTCGCTCCAGGCCTTTTGATGCTCTCTTTCTCTCTGCTTCACCTCTGTACCACTGTCTGTCAACCTGAGGCCATAGAGACTGTGCGCAATTGGCTAAAGGAGAAGAATGCTCAGGAGCCATTGATTTATCTATAGTATTAGGGGATCAATTAATCCCCATTGTGTGTGCCAGCACAGATAGCGTGATGCGTCTTATTCCTGCCTGCTCCAGATAAGAGTCTCTCTCCTGATTTTCGGCCATCATTTCCCTCCACCAACAACAAATCAAAGCTGCCATCGGAGAGGGTTGATGGCACACGGAGTGGTGCCCCCCCCCCCCCCCCTCTTCACCTGAACTCCAGGTGAGGGTTGGAGGTGGGGTCATTTGGTCGCAGATGAGTGTCGATATGAAAAGTCATCAGGGCAGAATAAATGATGCTCGTTTGGTGGGAGGAGACGTTGCTATGACAATAAAAAGGTGAGGGTGTAAGCAGCTGATATGGATGAGTAATAGCTGTTTTCTTGCAGTATTGGCACTACGTTTGAATGGATAGAAGAAAAATTATGAAGGAAGCATTCCTTTGTTCCCAAATTGAACATTTTTTTTAGTTGAAACAGCTACATAGGAAAGTCAGCTAGCTAAGAGTTTGCACATAAGCTAGTAACGAATATCAGTGTTGCTATGTTGTAACCCTTTAATAAAGGATATTTGAAATTAAATGTTGGAGCAACACATGTAGGTAGATAATAATAAAGACTTTACATGAATATGTTTATATCTGCGAAGAACAATAAACATTACTGAGGCTAGAACACATGAATGGCATTCTACTTATTTCCATGGGGAAAGATGATTTTTTTTTATATGAGTGTTTTAACACATTGAATTATTCTCAAGGCACCAATACTATTTTATTGCTGCCATAGTGCATTACAAACGACTGATGGTGGACTACATTCAAAGATTCTTATTTTTAATTTCTTTTTTGACTTATGCACAGGCCAACCTTGGCGGCTGTTTGAATTCTGAATAAGGGCCACTCATTAGCATCTACTTTGCAAAATTCTTGTCAAAGTGTCACCCTGCTGATTACAGACACTTCTGCTCCCTACATGCGGTCTGGAAACTGCAAATATGGCAATATGAGAATGTGAATAGGTTATGTTCAGTGCTATGCTCTACTCAGAAGCAGTAGTAGCGTCAACCAGGTTTTTTTTTTTTTGGAGGGGGGGGGGGGGATTATAAAGAAACTTTTTTCATTAGACTCCGCTGAACACCCAGGGGTTAATTTGGACAATATCCATTTGGACAAAAAACTTTTTTGCATGAACTAATTGGAAATGTTTTTTCTTTTTAAAAAAGAAAAAAAAATATATATAATAATATATATAATAATATATATATATATATATATATATATATATATATATATATATATATATATATATATATATGTATTTTTTTTTTTTTAAAGAAAAAACATTTCCAATTAGTTCATGCAAAAAAGTTTTTTGTCCAAATGGATATTGTCAAAATTAACCCCTGGGTGTCAAGGGATCACTCACTGCCCTGGCACTATTATTGAGGCGCTTACAGCCATACTCTAAGAAGGTTCCAATCATGGGAGCTAAGAAGGGTTGCGCCTGGTTAGTAGTTGAATGGAAGACCACATAGGAACACCAGGCGTTGTAAGTTTCTAGGTGGAGCACACCTTGGATCTGCAGGGACCAAGCTGCGGGCGCTTCGGGCCAACCACCCAATTGCCTTAAACCCCAAATGGTAACAGGAAACAGAGAAAGAAGCAACAGCACCTATCTCTGCCCTATGCCTAACCCTGAGGCTGTAAGGAACTATGGCGACACCCTCATTATCGCTTGGCCTGACTTTGAAAAGGTCATACCATTGTCAAACATGAATGTACAGTATTTACTTTCAGTGCCTCAACATGTTCAGTAGCATTAGTACTATCCAAATATATAAAAATTGTGTGTGTGTGTGTATACATACAAAAAGTGTGACAATACCAGAAGTATTCTGTACATTTGTAAATGTATGAAATTCAAACAGGAATATTTACCATGTCATATTTAGAGTATTATTATTTTTGAAAACGTTTGCATTATGGAAGTCTAGGCTAAGCCAGTCATCGAAGTCATTGAAAGGCTTGCAAATGTTATAAATTGGCCGCTCGCTCCTTTTTGATGGTTTTGGGGTGTCAACGCAAACATTTCTATTGCTTATTCATGAGTTGCTGTTGAAAGGATTCATGCAAATATCGGCGTGAATGCATTGTAAAACATCAGATTTTCAATATATCCAAAATTGACAATATTTCCAACTTCGAATGGCTGTAAATGAGCCCAACATGGGCTAAATTTGACACCTATAGGGTGTATCTCTCGACGTGCCGTTTACAAGCGTTTAGAAGGGGCAGCACAGCGTGGCCTATTGAAAGTCTACAGTATGTAACATGTTAGCCTCCGAGTGTTTATTGTTTTTTTTTAATGTTTTTCCTTTGATATCACACATCAAAAACATCAATAGCCTGAGTTCAGTTAAAAGGTCCCCCAGGGGCTAATATTGTTAACAATAATAATATTCCACTAATTTGATTTTAATATTTAGCGACACAGTGACAACATAACAGATGCATCCGTCTACATAACACAGCTGGACACTTAGATAACATAATATGACTGTATTGCCTAAAGCTGAGGCTTATTATCTTTGTAAAATGATGACACAGCTTTCATATTGAATTATCTGTATCAGGTGTGCCTGAGGAAGCGTCGAGGAACCAAATATCGGGGAGAAAAGAATCAGTACATTTATTTTACTGAGGCGGGGTGATGATGGGAGTCTTAAAAAAAACAAAGAAGCAAAACGCTAAGCAAGACAGAGACTTGGACAGAAGTGGGTGCTAATTCCTACTTTTCAGTTTAAATAAAGATTGGAGCTGGATAAAAGCCATTAGGGGAGAAATCAGACAGGGCATGCTATGTAGGACAAGAGCTGACTGCAGGGAGGTGAGTGGTGAGATCAATACTCAGTCGATGAGCTCAACACCCGCTGCTGAACGCACACACACACACACATGCACACACACACATACACACAAACATACACAGATCCAGTGAGAAAGAGGGGCATGTGGTACATTGCAGGGCATCTGCATGTTTGTGTGTTTGCGTGGGCTTCGGTGACTAATGTAGAGCAGCAAACAATGCGAGTCCAACCAAGGGTGTTACATGCCTGCTTGTCGTTTGTTGTGATAGAAGTATTTAAAAAAAAAAAAAGCATCAAGCAAGATGGAAGGGTGGACAGCCACGCAGATGCATTCGTTATATTTATCTTCGGAGGTGTGCCGCCACTAACAAAGATGGATGCTTGTGAGGAGACCATCTTGAGCCTCCTCTAACCCCCCTCCCCTCTTTTTTTTTCTCTTGCTGCAGAATTGATTGACTGTGTCTCCTCAATCCATCTTCCCTCTGTCGCTTAGCAACGGGTGCTCTATCGGGTGTGGAGGGTGGGAGTTCCACTGTGGGAGTGGGATGGGTGCTTTAAGGATGGGGTTGGGCGGCTGGGTGCTTGTTTGAGTGGTTGGTGTGCTTCATTAAGAAAAGGACGATTGGACGTTTTATTCAGACTAATAAATGTTTCCCACCAATGGAGAGTAGGGGGTGGTGGGAAACCTGTGGACCATGGGCCATGAGAACTTTTGATTGGCCGCGCATTCAGTTATGAAAAAAAAAACCTAAAGTGGACCTCTGCTAGCTAGCAACCTACTCACCTTCCTACCCACCTTCCTACCTGTCTATCTACCTGTCTGTCTGTCTGTCTACTTGTCTATCTATCTATCTATCTATCTATCTATCTATCTATCTATCTATCTATCTAGCTAGCTAGCTAGCTAGCTAGCTAGCTATCTAGCTATATCCACCCATCCATGTGCGCAGAGTGTACTATGCACCATGGCAGCACTCGTGGATGAGTACAAGCTGCTTCATAACGACTTTAATATTTTTGTTTTTAACTTAAAATGGTTTTCCTTAACCAGAACTCAGCAATGCAATGTAAAGCCCTAGTAGATTAATGCGCTTTGCCTTGTAAATTGTTCATCAGTGGTTCAAGCAAAACTAAGTAGCCAAGACTACTGTTTTTCTTCATCTTTGTCTTTTTCCTTCCTATAATGAAAACAAAGAAGAACAAACTTTCTCTGAAAGTACAGGTGTAAGTCAAAAATATTTACAGTACACTCAACCACTCCAGAGGTGACATTGTTTCAAATGTTTCCATAATGTTTTAGAGAAGTTTCTTCCTAGTTGCAATTGAGAAACTAACTGCCCCAAGCCATGATTTGTCAAAATATGGCAATAAACATTGCTCATCATATCTAATGTGTGTATGTGTGTATAAATGTATACATGTATTTAGTAATTTATTTACTATAAATGTATGATCTTTGGAGGGGTTTATTAGAATTGGAATGGCTCCTGACAGAAAAAAAACCCTATGATCTTGAGCATCTAAAAGAGAAACACCAGGCTGAAGTGAACGTTTGATGTCGGTGCCAGAAGAAGAAAAGGGGAAAAAAAGATGGTGTTATGTGCAAAAGCTGACACTTTCCCTGCAGCCGTGTCACTGTTTCATGTCAAAGAATAAAAAATAACAACTTTAAAATACATCTCCGCCTCCTCTTTTCTTGAGATGTGCACGTATTGTTTTTTTTTTTTTTTTGCACACCGTGACCTCTCTTTTCCCCACATAACCATAACAAATTGCTTTGCTGTATAGGAATTACACTTTACAGTGGAACAAAAGGCTAATTAAAAAGGCGAAGAATGAAGCCACTTAAGGGAACGAGTAAGTATCGTGCATGAGGTGTTATTTGCTGTTTTTAAGAGCGTATCTTTTGATCTACACTTAACGTGATCCCCTTCGAGGAAGAAGTAAGGGCTATTCCTTAAGCCTAATAAATCCAGCGTTAGCACTAAAGAGTGGGGAGGAGGGGTTGAAGGCTGCAAAAGAAGAAAGAGCGTGAATAATACTCTTAAGTAGCTGGCGAGATCATATGCACATGCTACAATATCGAATGAGCCTAAGCTCCAACCTATGAGGCTTTATGAATGTATAGATAGAGGATGTGCATGCTTAATCCAACACATCCACTCCGCCAAAGGAGAATCAAGAATCAAGAAAAAGCCGATGAAGAACTCCATTGGGGGTTACGTCTATTTTAAAAAATTCTGTTACGTTTATCTATTTTTCATTCAACCTTATTGTACTGTGGATTAAAAGAAGAAAAAAGAAAAAAAGTCTACACCAAGAGAAGTCATTTTCAAAACTTTTTCCACCAATATTGTGAGCTGTACAAGATGGATTTTGTCTGGTGGTTGCACAAATTGGTTTGTAGAACCAACCAATCACATTCAAAGTCATATTAAATGAGAGTCAGCACATTGGAAGTGCCTCTGATTAACCTCAAACAAAGCTTTGCTGTTCTTCCACGCCTTTCTTCACATTTTCCCCATGTGTTTGTAAGATTTTGCTCTGATCCGTTGAAAACAAGATTACAGTTTTGGCTATGTTATAATTCCGAAGTCATGTTGTCTGCAAGCATAACACTTCATCCCCAAAAGTACTCCATGTCAATTGAATTCAAAGTGCGGTGGCAGAATCATGCTTTGAGGCTGCTTTTCAACTGCTGTAACTGCGGGACATTAGACAAAGGGAAGGTCAGGGTTAGTAGAAAATCTTCAGGCTTTTCTTGGAGAGAAAAAAAAAGTCAGCAAAAGCCTACTAGAACAACTGAACGTAATTTGAAGATAATTAGTGGCAATTTAAATGGTGTCAGTGTATACTCTCAAATCAACCTGTCTTAAATTAGACCCAGGTCCAGTTGATCGAAACACACTGTATGTAATAAAAGTGCATATGGTGCACAATCAAAATGTGTTTTGATTTATGTTCCACACAGAAAATGAAGCAAAGCCAATGGATTTCAGATTAAATACAAAAAACAAAAAACAGACATAATTTTACTTTTGGTGAAAACCAAAAACATGTCTCATGGAACCATACTCCTGTCAAGGGTGATTTTGAATGTGCCTGCTTAATTCTGAACATAACCACATTCACAAAATAAGATGAAAATATTTACTACTCAATTGTTTTGTAATAGCTATAGCCGACAATGATTGAGGGAAATGTTTTGAAATGATTTGTTTATTTTTCTTTGTAAATTACTACAACCAGGCATTTGAACAGGTGTGTGTTAAATTTTTGTATCCATTGAATCTCATCTGCTTCCTCTGTCCCATGTAAAAGAAATGTATATGGTCATATATCATATGTGCACACTCAATCGACAGTTCATTGGGAACATTTGCCGATATATGTGGAAACCTCCAATAGATTGTTTGTAGCGCCAGTATACATAGTGTTCAATTCTCAGCACCCATCAATCCACCCGTTTTCCATCCGTCTGTCCGTCAATCCATTAATTCAATCAATATTTTGTCCAAATCTATCGAATTTTTGGGATGCTGCACATGTCTACATTCCCCATATACGTATTTACTTTGTCTGTACTAAGTTGATTAAATGCCTTTGCATATAAATCAGCTGGTGCACCTAAAAAAAATCTTCAAAATCTATCTGGCTCTCTCTTTCGCTCTCAAACATTTTGTGCTTAATATTTAATCTGTTGCATTAAATAATATATATATATATATATATATATATATATATATATATATATATATAAATTCTTTTTGCTGTTCCCAAATTTATGATGATCAGAACTAACTATCTACATATCTTAAATGTGAAAACGGTGCTTAAAACGTGTATTAGCTGGTACTACATATACTTTGACACACTTAGTATAATATAATATAATATAATATAATATATATATATATATATATATATATATATATATATATATATATATATATATATATATATATATATATATATATATATATATATATGTATATATATATATATATATATATATATACGTATATATATATATATATATATATATATATATATATATATATATATATATATATATATATATATATATATATATATATATATATATATATATATATATATATATATATATATATATATATATATATATATATTACCGTATGAATAACACTTATTTAATCTTGTCACATTTATTCTTACACTGCAAGACTATTCTGTATTTGCACTATAGTGTATTTATCATCCTTACTGCATGGAGCTATCAATGCTCAATCTATACTCCAACCATCTATAGTAAATATACTTGTTCTACTAATCTATACAATGGCCTATATTACTGTAAAGCAACGGCACGCGCGTGCGCATGTACACACGCACACAAACACGCACAATCACACATGCTCACATACGTTAACTTTTTTCAATACATCTCTTTCATCTATTTCAAAAAGTAGGAGACACTTAAAAATATACCTTATTTATCTAAATACAAAAACGAAAATGCGTTTAACACTGTCGCGAATCACTTTTGATTAGTCAAAATTATTGTAAAGAAAAGACTGGCCAAAATTATTGGTGCAACATTCAGTAATCTACCCGCAATTGGATCAATAATGCATCGAATGCGTGTGTGTGTTCGTGTGCGTGTGTGTGTGCGTGTTTACGTGCACGCGTGATTAGTATCTCACACTGATTGAAGAACACACCTGACTGATGTTTATTTATCCCACTCGCGGCCTGCCACTACATAGCTAAAGCGGTGGGTGACCTTTAGAACCACGTAACTTTTTTTTTTTTAATTTCAAGTAGATTTTTTTTACATTTAAAAATTTATTTCGTGAAAAAATATTATATTTTGGGCTTTGACAACAACTAAATATACAATGAGCACGAGCAGGAGCAAATAAGGGCACCTTGCCATAGAGTAAAATTAAACAAAAATAAATGAAATATACTATATTTAAATACTGTAATTCCAAAACTAGAATGACAAATAAACATTTGTAACATTACATATGGAAACAATTTATCTAGGTCGTTATTGCATTTATGTTGCTTCAATACCTTTAAAATGGACAGAACCAAGGCTAAAAGCGTTACTGGAAGAAAACAGGCCTTTTGCCACTATTAAACGTGTCACCAACTTCAACATGTGTGTCATTTTGTTTTACCCCCTGTACATTTATTTCTATATATAAAATGTAATTTTCCATGCACGCATGAAGCCAAACCATAAAGAGAAGACGTGAGCCCAATTCTCTACGCCGATCGATCAGCCTGCAGATGGATCAATACTGCACCGAGGTTATTGATCAAGCTCGCTCCTATTGCCGGACCCTGCTTTTCAAATGCAAATGCGCCTAAATAATAATCTATGGCAACAACACTAATTCCTTAACAAACTGCGGCCAAACGCACCGCAAACACCGCCATTGGACGCTATCAGCGACTCGAGGCCTGTCTTTTTTGGGGAGTTTAAACGTATTAATAAAAACGATCTGTTTGTAAAGGCCTAGTTTATTTTTTAAAAGTTTAATTACATCATGTGCAAGGACAACACTTAACATAGAGACAAGCACCAATTATTTCGGTCTTGTAAAAGTTTGCAAGACAACCCAAACTCCAAGTTGTATAGTTGCCGATAAAAAAAAAATGAGATAGCGCTGTTTTTCTTATGTAAAATCTGTTAACATGACAGAAGAACTAGCGGCTATAATTTAACTTAAATGCATGCACACGAAAATATGCCCCCCACCCCCACCCCACCGTGTGTGTATGTGTGTATGTGTGTGTGCGTGTGTGTGTGTGCGCTTCTACAGGACCTTGTGATCAATTGCACATGACTAAACACTGCTACTTAACTTTTGCCAATATAGTAAATATACTTTGGAATACATTAAACGTGATGCATCAGCCGCATCAGTCTCTCAAGAAGGCATGAAAAGATTAGAGTGTCCACATGGACGGGGAAATATAGACTGCAGTCGAGCCACTACTAAAATGTAACCGTTGCAAAACAGACGGGAAAAAATATAAATTTAAATACACTGAATAATGTTCCAGTTATAACTTGTCATTATAGTTTGGTAATTTTCATTAATGACTACTTTATATTTTGTTTAATGTGATACTAGTATTAATTAGTTCAAATGCATAACCCAATGAGGGACTTTTTACAATTTGTCCCAGAGTACATTTTTTACACCGTTATCGAACCTTCAGAAATGTATCGATCGAAAAAGGCTGCTGCAGGGTTCATCATTGATTATGTGATCAGCAAGCGACAGCAGCGCTTTAAGATAACAATAAAATGCTCGGCAAGTAAAAAAAATAGACTACAGGAGACAAACAGCTTCAGGCTAAAAACACAAATTTAAAGATACATATACAGGCTACGGTATAAGTGGAATTTATGTAAATTTAAAAAATACATGCAGCAAAAGGCGAACTTCCGTGTGTTTGTGTGCCATACCTTTTCATATGTAACATGAAGATAAAATATCAATCGGCACAGTCAAATTAATTTAACACCATACGTGAATAAGACAGCATTTCTCAACATAGCGCTTCTGTCTTCAAAGTAAAAAAAAACTAATTGAGACCACCTCTGCGATGCAATGCTTTACATCTCAACATTGTTAAATAATTTGAATGCCTTTATCATACAGGGTAACAAAACTGAAACGTTTCCAGATTCTTCTGTTTTTTTTCCAGATTATGTTGGAAATACATTTCCAGATTGTTCTGATGAGAAAATAACCCTTACATATGCATTAAAATTCGGTATATCTATTCTATATCACACATTCACAAATAAATAAATAAATAAATAAATAAATAAATACATACATACATAAACGAACGAATAAATAAATAAATGGTATTTTAAAAATTTGCATGTTATTTTCTTCTATGTGACAACGTCAAGCCAAACACATCATTATTATTCTTGGATGAGTTGGTAACTGCTAACATAATCAGTGAAAGTGCATTTAAAATCACTGAATAAAAAAGAACATGAAAATAGTCAGGGAAATACATTCATGTGTATTCCATCACAACATCCTTCTGCGATGTGAATAAAAACTAGACGTAATCTGCATTCTTTTGTTTGATTTTTAAATCGTGTTAGTGTATATACCAGACTGCATTGAACGTGCATCAAAAATATCAAGGATTCCAGTGTATATATTGGCTATACCGCGATCGAAAAAATAATTTGGTTATCGCTTATGACAGGGTACGAACGGTGCACAGGTCGTTATTATTTTTATTAGATTTGTTTCTTTGGAATGAATTTGCACAGTGTTCTGATGAACGCGGCGTTACGGCTTCCGTGCACGTTCGACAACAACGTCTAAGCAACAATTAAACAGTAAACACATTTCATTTCAAAGTTGCAAACTTTCCACTTGGTCTCATTTGTACTTTATCGAGAGACCGTGCGGAATTGGTAGGGCTCGCAATAAGAGTTTTCATCCATCAAGTTGCAGCGCGCGGCCGCGGAACGAGCGCGCTGTGGCTGGCTGGCTAAGCACAGATGACGGATTCGCTGCTACGCGGGGCCCCGGTAATTCATTTTCGATAGCGGTGCTTTGCCGGGATCAATAGAGGGACATTAACCCGAGCGGACACTCTTGTTGTTGGCGGTGGTGTATACTGGTGGTGTAATGATGGTGGTGGCACAAGCCAGAAGGTGCCCGCAACGTGCCCCCGCGTCAACATACCCCCTCCCTCGTTTGCAGCGTCTCTGCAGGTAACAGATAGCTTTGACCTGCTAAACACCTTCGGACATTATTTGAAGCTAGGCGCACATGATTAGCGATGCCAATTGCTTTGTTTGGGCTCTTTGGTTTTAACCACTAATGGCCTCATTATTTTTGCATAACATCGGCATATAGGCAACGCTCATTTGTATAAGGGCCCACTGAAAGCACATAAAAAAGCTTCCCATTCAAAAGGCATAAGTCAACTTGAAAGTGTTTTGATTTTTAGTGGACTGCGGTACAGAGTGAAACAAGGAGTGGGAAACATCTGGCGGGTGATTTTGTGCTCACATCGTCTGTAAATGTAAAAAGAAACATAGTTATAAAAATCCTCCAATACCTGACAGTACCCCCCCTTAAGCTGTTGAATCAAAAACCCAATTTGGGTTCAAAATAAGGCAATCCGCTATACTTGGGTCAATTTAACCCAGGGGTGTCACACTCATTTTTGTTGCGGGCTACATTGTAGTAATAGTTTCAGTCAGACGTATGATTGTGAAGTTAAATAAATTTGTAGTGTTTGTCACACACCTAGTTTCAATTTCGGAGGCTGGTAAAATCTGTTCAAAAGAAAGATTGGGAAGTAAAAATGCATTATTTTTTAAGTTAAAGACAACTTGCAAATTTGGTATTGTCGCAACAAATCAGCATTTTGTGGGCCACCTAAAATGATGAGGCGGGCCAGATGTGGCCCCCGGGCCTTGAGTTTGAAACCTATGAGTTTATCCAACATTTTGGGCTGTTTTGTACAAAATGGCTCAATCTTTTGGGGTTTATGCAATGCGTTTTGCACTAAACAACCCAAACTGTTGGATCAAATTCACCCAAGTAGTGGATCGGTCCATTCTTGTCCACAATTTGTTTATGTTTGTTTCTTTGTTTGTTTGTTTTCACCCAACTGTTCAAAGAGTGAAGGTGTCTTGGTGGAGTCGTGGTTAGCACGACAGCCTCACAGTTGAGGAACCGGAGATCAAAATACACCTCACTCCAGCCTTCCTGTGAGGGGTTTGTATGTTCTCCCCGAGCCTGCGTGAGTTCTCTCTGGGTACTCTGGCTTCCTCCCACACTTCAAAAACGTGCATAGCAGGAGTTTTGGGCAAACTAAATTCTCCCTAGGTGTGATTGGGTGCGTGAATGTTTGTTCATCTCTGTTCAAGGTTCGATTTAGGGTGTTCTGCGCCTACTACCCATTACTTGGATCAATTTCACCCATGCATGTAGGCTGTTTTGTGCAAACCTTTTTGTTATTACAGTGCTGGAATTTTTGGGGCACCTTGGTAGATCAAGTATGACCTTTACACCACAGGTGTCAAACTGAAGGCCGGGGGGGTCCAGATCCGGCCCGCCACATCATTTTATCTGGCCCTTGAAATGCTGAGTGTCACTTCAAGTTTCTGGCTATCATACCAAATTTTCAAGTTGTCTTCAACTTTTACTTTTTTTTTTTTGTTATCAATACCCCTTTATTGAACAGTTTTTGGAGGCCTATGATTTCAAAATTTGTAAATGTGTTACAATCATACTTCAAATACAGAAGCTATAACTATAATTTGGCCCATGATAAAAACGACACTCCTGCTTTACTCCAGACACTATTTGAGTCAATTTTATTCAAACGCCTGAACAAAATGGATTGCTCTGCTCAATTTGTGTTTAACAGACCCAAGAAGTGGGTCGTTTTTTTGTTGTTTTTTATTCAAAGGATGCAGAGTTCAGATAAAACACTTAGGATTTAACCAAAAAAATAAAAAATAAAGAACACATAAAGCTCTAATTACTGCTTAAAATGATCCAAACTGCCTTATTAAAAAAAAAAAAAAAAAATAAATCCTAGTGGTGACTGAACCAGTTCTGGGATATTCACACTCAGCACAATGTTTTGAGCATTTGAACCACCACATTTGGTTCAAGATCCAACAATGGCTTAAAAAACCTATCTGCATTGATGAGTTAAAACTGCCAAGAAAAAAAGAAGACAGAGAGAGACCAACCCAACATTTTGGATCGGTTGTTTAGTTAGTCAAGGTGTGCCCTGAAACCCGCCCAAAGGTACCTCGGATAGGCTTCAGTTCATGCAGAACTGACTAGGCGTCATATAAATGCTTGCCTTAATCGAGTTTAGTCCACAGAGGACTCTATGAAAACTTCCCCACTCTGTATGAAAGCATATTGACATGAAAAGTGTTAGCTACACAAGCAAATGCCCTACAGTACTATACCTCCACTACATTTATAGCTAACTCCATTCTCTCAGGGTGATCCTCAGCCTTGAATATGTGTAATCCATTTCCTCCATCCCCATACGTGTTTCTGCATCTTTAGGGATAACCTACACACACACAAACACACACACACATATACACCTTGCAATCGGCACAGGGCTATATCGATGCACCACCTGATCCATACATGCTTTGACAGTGATGGATCACTGACCTGGATTGACGTCAGCCAGCAGCAACTTTCATATACGGTGGGAAACCTCCGGAATGGAACACAATCGGTTTCTTGACTTTGTTGCTTGACTTTCAAAGTTTTTCTGAAACTATTTTCCACCGTAGGGAGCAATGGAGAGTGAATTCATCTTCCAGGTTCAAAGTGTCGCCATCACGATTGCTAATTTCAATGCAACATCAGCATTCGTAACTGCCGTTCGCATGCAAGAAGAACTCAACCCAGCATCATAAAACTAACATCAGGTACGATTACTCAATCTTTGAAGGGACGGCGGATATCCAAAAAGCTCAACCTCAAATCAAATTCGATTAATTCATTCATTCAAGAAAGCAAAACTTGATAGAGTTCTTTGCGGCCAGCACAGGTTCAAGACACCTTGTGCGAGATTTAACAAAGCACTGCCACTGGTTATGTTGTGTTTTTTTTGTTTTTATTTTTAAGTTCACTTTCTGAAACTGCAAAGTGGGACCTGACAAGGAATATTTTAAGAATTTGATTCCTGGAGTGGGAATCAGTGAGAAGATTGGAGTGAGAAGATTGGCAGTGATAGCAAAAACTAAAATGCTGCACAATAAACTCAATTTAAGGTGACGGAAGGAGTCAAGCGCAGTCTAATGACAAATGTGAATATTTGTTCCATAAATTGCATCACTTTATTTGTCTCATTTTATCAGTGCTTTTGGGTTATGTCTGGGTAATTTTGTCCAATCAGATTTCATCTTCTTTGTGTTGCCACTTCAGTCCAAGGCCTTCAAAATCACTTTCGCTTGCCAGTTTACATTAAAGTAAAATACTTTGTCAAAAGTATGGAAATACCTTCAAAGTCAATGGTCTCAAACCATTGAAATGGCAATAAATTCAAACTATTCCCTCTTGAAAATACGCAGCTGTGAACTGAATATAATTCCGGGTTATAACATCCATCCATCCATCCATTTTTTTATCAAAAAATGTAATCAAGTTTTCTTCATAATTCAAATCAGGAAATGTTTAAATAATGCAGAAACGCTGAATGAAAAGGTGTTTACAAACTTTTGACTGGTACAGAACGTTAGCAATGGGACGGCTCTTTGAGGTAATCCATTTTGAAATTTGTCTGCATAGGGTCAAGCGCAGGCCTTATCCTTTTTTTTTTTTATTGGTCAGCTGTAACAAAACTAGTCACAACCTGTGCCAACTTTAATAGATCATCTCTACTGAGTATGAAGATTTTTATTTAAAATATTTGTATTGTCTTTATAAATTTGGATTTTGGACTTCTCTAGATTATGAATGTGGTACATTGATATACAGTACCAGTCAAAAGTTTGGAAACACCTTAAAATTCAGGAACCATTTACTAAAATGAAACATATTAGTCTCACAAAAATATGTTTTATTTTAAATTCTTCCAAAGAGGCACTTTTTGCCTAGATCAGTTTTGCACATCTTTGTACAGTATTTTCTGTCAGCATGCCTATGATGCTTTGTGACGTGGAAATACTTCAGTTCACAAATGTGCATCTATAAGGGATAATCCCTTGAACTCCTTGACCTCTTAATGTATTTTAAATCACTTGAATTTGAAGGTGTTTTCAAACTTTTGAAACCTACTGTATTTTTTGCTTTTTGCCTGTGAAAGCGGTAGCATGCAGAAGTATATCTGCTGGTAAGCCCATCGGTTCCAAATGAGTGTTTGCCGTGCTTACACTATATTGTGGTTAAAGGTCATGACTTTGTGCATTCAAGTGATGCATTAAGCACCATACACACAAATCAACTTGCATGCATTTCGAAAATTCAATATTCACTTTTTAGCATGAATAAATGATGCACCGTGTTGGTGATTAAAGGCGCTGCAACAATAAATATCGAATGTTTAAAATTCACGTGGCCTGGTGTTATTAATATTTAACCTTTCACCCGCAGAACACGTGGCGCCCTGTTTTTATTATCGCAAAATAACAAGGGAGAGACCTCTGTTATCCTCCTTTGAGTAAACGTTGCTCAAGAGTAGTTTTTTTTTATTTGTTTACGGACGCAGCCGTGTAATGCAATCTCCTGGGATGGGGTTCGAGCTGCAAGCATCCGACACGACCGCATGACGTCAGGTCCATCCTATCCAACCGAGGGCGCGCGCGTTCAGGGATACGCCACGGGGACGCGCACATGCGCACAGGCTGGCCGCGATTATGTGAACATTCACAGAGAGAGAGAGAGAGAGAGAGAGAGAGAGAGAGAGAGAGAGAGAGAGAGAGAGAGAGAGAGAGAGAGAGCGAGAGAGAGAGCGCTAGAGCGGGAGAGAGAGGGGGTGAGAGAAGACGAAAGCGAGCAGAGGTTGGCGCCACTAGGAGAGAGAGGACCATGCTGGATTGACTGCAGACAAGCAACCGCAATCAATGGCCGGGCTTTGAAATCGTTCACAATTTATCGGCAAGGAAAGCAGAGGAGAGAGGAGAGGAGAGGAGCGAAACGAGAGCGAGCGAGCGAGCGCGTGTGCGTGCGTGCGTGTGCGTGCGTCCGAGCACGGTGGAATTAAAGATCTCCCCCCCTCTTGATTTGCTCCCCGACCATGGAGCTTACAATGGAGAACATTGGCAACCTGCACGGCGTGGCTCACTCGCACCAAAGCGGGGACCTCATGAACTCCCCCCACCACGCGCGGCAGCCGTCTGCGGCGTCGCACCGGAACTTGGTGTCTTCCCACAGCCGCTCAGCCATGGTGTCCAGCATGGCCTCCATTCTGGAGGGCGCGGGCGACTACCGCGCCGACCACGCGCTGTCGGGGCCCTTGCACCCGGCCATGAGCATGTCGTGCGACTCAGGCGGCATGAGCCTGAGCAGCACCTACACCACCCTGACGCCGCTGCAGCACCTGCCGCCCATCTCCACCGTGTCGGAGAAGTTCCACCACCCGCACCCTCACGCGCACCACCACCACCCGGCGCACCAGCGGCTGGCGGCGGGCAATGTCAGCGGCAGCTTCACGCTCATGCGGGACGACCGCGGCTTGGCCTCCATGAGCAACCTGTACGGCCACTACCCCAAGGACATGTCCGGCATGGGCCAGTCGCTGTCCCCGCTCTCAAACGGCCTGGGCCCTTTGCACAGCTCCCAGCAGTCCCTGGGCGCCTACGGCCCCGGAGCTCACCTCTCCAACGATAAGATGCTCTCGGCGGGGGGATTCGAGTCCCACGCCGCCATGCTGTCCCGGGGCGAGGAGCACCTGGCGCGGGGGCTGGGCGGCCACGGCGCGGGCCTCATGACGTCCCTCAACGGCATCCACCACCACGGCCACCCGCACTCTCAGGCCAACGGCTCCATGCTGTCGGAGCGGGAACGGCAGACGGTGGTGGGCGCTGCACAGGGGGGCGGCTCCGGCCAGGTGGAAGAGATCAACACCAAGGAGGTGGCGCAGCGAATCACGGCCGAGCTCAAGCGCTATAGCATCCCGCAGGCCATCTTCGCCCAGAGGATCTTGTGCCGCTCGCAGGGCACCCTGTCCGATCTGCTGCGGAACCCTAAACCGTGGAGTAAACTCAAGTCGGGGCGCGAGACGTTCCGGAGGATGTGGAAGTGGCTCCAGGAGCCAGAATTCCAGCGGATGTCTGCGCTGAGGCTTGCAGGTGAGTGACGAGGCGGCCACGCGCGCGCTCCGCACTTCAACATCCCGGCTGGATCAATCCAAAGTCAATGTGGCGAGACTGTCGATGGCGGCTCAAACAGACATTACTACCGGTTATTAGTCGATGCTATTGAGTAAAACTTGGTCGGGGAGTTAAATGTTGGCTTGCTGTTTGATTGATGCTGTAAACAGGGGAGGGGGGAAGGGGGGGGGGGGGTAGTCAGGTGATTTGCACAACTGTGCGTGACTGTTACGCACGTTTAGATTTCCCAAAAGCACAACTAATAAAATTGGGAATCGCAAACAAAATTGGACGGCTCTGCATTGTTCCAATACCATCAAATGAATGATTCTTTTGGTTGCCCTAGCCGAGATGAGCAAAGGGGCTGGGAAGGGGTGGTTGCTGACACCCCCCCCCCCCCCCCCCCCCTCCCCGGATCAATACTTCAGGACCAGGCGTCTCCTTTCAGAGTGGGGCTCTGATAAATGATCGATTTGGATCAAGGCAGACCAAAACAGATGCGCACATTCTCTTCAAATTCGAGGAACCGTTTTGCAAGGAAACCCCTTCAAACCTTCCTCGTGTTGTTTCAGGTATCGCCTTCGTTCTCGTCGATGAAGAGGGCTTAAATAAAAACACTCGAGCCGCTTAAAAGCGCTCATTGACGCCTCTTTGCTGTAAAAGGCCCGTTAGACGTCAATCAGCCTGCCGGTTTTTTTGTGCGTCGTATTTCAAGGCAACACTTCAATCAAGGCAGGCTATAGTGGTATATTTTAGTTCCAGTCGATGCCTTATTGAAAAGCACTTAATTGGCATGTAAATTGTTCCTCCTCGCGTTTTTTCGGCCTGAGGTTTCTGGTAAATAAAGATTTAAACGCCGCCCCGCAATTGTCTCTTTAAGTGCCACCGCAGTTAAAGCTAATTGGGCTGTGCGGGGTTTTATATCTCCAACACTCTGTTTCGGGATAAAAGCCGCCAATATCCATCGAGAGGGTCGAAGACAAGGTGGTACTGATGGCGTGCATATTTTACCTTTGACGAAAGAAAAAAAAACACCTTTTTATTTGGCTGAATGCATCATGTTGTCTATAAAGGCTAACTTTAGCATCGTGAATAAAATGGCTCTCATGGAGACAAAAAGACGACTGGTCCGTATCAAACGCGTGGGGACATTATTTTACTGATTGCGTTTGAATTTACCATTATTGCGGGTGCACGCGTGGGCCGTGTGTTTGTATGTGCGTGCATTAGTGTGGGTGTGCGCTTGCGTGTGTTCGTGTGTTCCGAGGAGAGAGCGAACGAGTGGGGAATTGAGGTGGATGGGGAGGATGGGGGGTGTACTGTGCTGAAAGTGAGGCTCGCTGGGCCACATCAATCAATAACTTCAAATTACTATTCCAAATTCATCACAGTCGCACAAATCAATGCAAGCTGCCCTGCTTAGCTAATGCGAAAATGCCACTGTCTGTACATGTATGCGCACACACACACGCGAGCGCGAGCACACACACGTGGTGTGTGTACAGACATGGCCCGTTTTTCGGGCGACTGTTGTGCATGCCCTTCACGCCTAGTGGGGCAAACAACCAGAGACGCAAAACAGATCCCTATCAGTAAAAAATAGAGTTATTTTTCTGAAATCAAGGCCTATTATTTATATTTGATTCATGAATGAATACTGGTAAAGTGTAAACAAGACACGTTTCAAGATGGCATTAACGCGGAAAACAATACGTCTTTTGCATCTGTGTTGAATTCCACACTCCATCTCAATGTATTTTGTGGGATCAATACAGGCCTGATCGATAAGGATAGCCAGTGCATCTATCAATTATCCCGCCTCAGCACTCTCTCCCATTGGTCTCTCCCCTGCAGGAGAATGAGAGGGGTGTATTAGATGTAAAGGGGGGGGGGGGGGGGGGGTGTAAAAAGACAGCTGCTATTTAAATAAAAGGCAATTTCTCTGTTAGTATTGTCACTGTGTGTCATTTCTTTTATGTGTGGTGTGAATTCCAAATGTGTCCTGATATGGATCATCTTTAACTTAGATTTTCAGAAAATATCCCCAGGAGGGTCGTTTGTATTAAAATGGTTTTGCAACATTTATATTAAAATGTTTTTGCTGTAAAGAAGAGTTGCAGCAGGATTTGCTCTTTACAAGTGTTATACATCAGTGGTAGGGCAATTTAAAAACAAATAAAAGCTAATGTAGCCCACAAATGCTCATAATATATCATTTGATCAGACATTGCACTTTTTTTTTTTAGCTATGGAAACAGTTAATTTTGAGCCTTGTCAAATGTAGCGGAGTCAGGTTTGTAAATGTCAAAAAATGTCCTTTGGTTATAAATCTCAGTGAAGGATGAAATATTAAACATTAGTTGAATTAATGCATATTTTTTCATACATTTATGTAGATGAAAAAGGCTTTCGAATTCCAAATTAGCCTCACAGAGGAGAGTCAATAAGGATGGGGACCAAATATGGGCAATAGCCACCCTTCATAAGGACTTACCGTTCTAAGGATGATGTGACCTATAGTTCATGTGCTTTAGATGGGTTGCTAGGCAATTCAAAAAAATAAAAATAATGAATAAATAAATACATTCCTAAATATATACAACCACTTTCAACCAATAAGTATTAATGATTAATAAATTCGATCAATCATTACATCATTTAAAACAATTAATAGGGTAGGAAACAAAACAACCAAATGCTTCCATTTGTTCTTCAGTGATCATCACTCATTTTATCATCTTTTTTTTCTCCCCACATATTTAGTAGTTTATACTTTTCATCTTCATAGGCAAAAACAGTGGCAGCAGTATTAGTCGGAAACCAGAATTGGTGTCCTTTAGTTGTTTTGGGATGTTTTAAACAGTACAGTGGCTGCAAAAAGTCTAAACACCCCTAGTCAAATGTAATGATTTAGTGATATAAAAAAGATATAAAAATGAGACGGTATCAATACCTTTTCCACCATTTGCGTACGCTATAAAGTGTACTGTACAGCTCAAATGAAAGTATTTTTTTCAATATAGAAAATTAAAATGAATGGACAAAATGAATTTGTACAACTGTGACTACTCTGTTACATTAGGTTTATGGTGGTGTTTAGTATTTCCCAACCACATTCAAAGTCATGTTCAATTCGGGCACAATTTAAATCAAATGAATCTTCCCTCCGAAGCTTTTCCTGACATGAATTTGCTTTCTTGCAAATGCTTGAAGGTTTTGGGGGGGCAACAGACATAGAGATTTTGAACAGTTTTCTTTCACCTAGTCAAAAGTTCAAGTGCATGCTAAAAACAAACAAACAAAAACAGCATCAAAACATGATTTTGTCACCACAACCACCAAAGTCTCGCAAACACATAAGGAAAAAACGAGTTATCTTGGTCTCAATTTTAAAACCTGACATTTGAGCTAGCGCGTGCGTCGACTTTTATATTGTACCGCGGGTGTAGAATCAACATCATCGGCAAAGGTTCTCACCCCTGCTGCACATTTATTCTGTGTAGTTTTGCTCCTGTTTCATGTCCCTGTAGCATTATTTTAATTCCTCAGCTCACACACATTCTTGGCAATAAACCTTTGCCAAAATGCACAGTTGGCCTATTTTCATATGAATGGCCGAAGCACGTTTCAGGGTGCTTAGGTCAGGACCCACCGGACAAAAAAAAAAAAAAAAAGGGTTGTGAGGAGGGGCGGAGGGCATTATTTAGGAGGAGAATGAGGGGCGTTTATACAATGGACTCCACAACCGGCACACTTATGCGCGCGCGAGTCACACACCCACACACACACAAACACACGCAGACTAGCAATTAAAAGTCGCCGGCATGCAAGTGTTGCAGTCAAGTGATCTATTAAACAGGTTACAGTCCAGTAACTTGATTTTACGACCTATTAGAAAGGACATGGTTTGAGTCGGTGTTGCTCTCCGTGGTGGCGAACGGGTCCGCAACAGCGACTCCCTCCTCTGTTTTGCCCTGCGGTTTGAGGACAGTTCAAGGTGGTGAACTCTGGCTGCCTCAACACATGGTTAATCGCATTCTTGTAGGCTCATAACACAATTATTTCATCCAACAGCTCCCAGCCATGGATCAATAGCGCAATCCACAATGGTGTCGATCACAACATGGATCTGAGTCGACCCAAACTGTGGGCGGATCACAAAATAAACAATCAGCATGTCTTCTTTTGGAGACGTTGCAAGGCACAGATTCTGATTGGATATACGGTGTTAAAATATAATTGACGCAAAAAAAAAAAAATCTCAATGTATGCTGGAGATGATCGATAGCTCGGCTTCAATAATTGATGGGGGTTGTGTTGTGGTGGTAGGGAGGCATGGGAGTAAATAGCACGGCTGCGGTTTGGGAGCCTCGCCGTTCGTTAAGCACTTGCGCGGCGAGCCGCCATGTGATGTAAGTAGCGAGAGAGATGCCTTGTGTACAACCTTTCAAAGTCTCTTGTGGGAGAACCAGGACAGTCGTTTTTACCGCAGGTCAAACCCCTGAGACTGTTTCACGACCTCGCAGATGGAAGCCAAGGATGGATGTGGGCTCCAAATTGGGAGGAAGAAAGAAATATTACGTTTCTCAATTGATGGAACAAAACAAATTGTAGAGTAAACAAGTACACCGTTGTGCTATACCTTAGAGCAGTGGTTCTCAAGGTGGGTTCCGGGGACCCCCAGGGATCCGCGACCTGACTTCAATTTAGGTTATTAATAAAAAATATAGATTTGTGTTAATTTCATTTTATTTAGTATTAAATTGTGAATGTAATCATGACCCTTCAATAAAGCAATCAAGCCAATCACTTTAAAATTTTAAAAAGAATTTTTTTACAAATGTAATAATTTTGAAATTTGTCAAACAGACCCACGTTATCCACATCATCATCAAAGAGCTTGATTTTTTAGTCACTTCATGACTTCAATAAAGCAATCAAGTCAACTAGCTTAATATACAGTGGACCCCGATATAGGAAATTAATCCGTTCCCGGTTGTGATCTTTTGAAATTGTCATATCGTGGGCAATAGAAACCTATGGTAATTAGCTAATGCATGTAACACCCTGCTTTTTTTTATTGCCATATATATATATATATATATATATATATATATATATATATATATATATATATATATATATATATATATATATATATATCTCCCTTCCCCCGCACATCACTAGCAATCTTGGGACCCATGACTAACTAATTAAAGTTTGAATTAAGCACTAAAATGCACAATAAATACGATCTTGTAAGCACTCAAACGAGATCAAGTCTTTAGGATCTCAGCATTATAGTGACACCAACTTAGTGACACATGAGCCGACCAGTAGCAGACCAGCATCTTAGTGACGCGTTGCAGCACAGGCAATTTGAAGCGGACAGAAAATAAGAGCAATTACCTATAAACACCTGAAGAGGGAGGCAAAACAACATAAATACAGCCCACCCCTTAGGTCATGACAGTTGTTGGATGTCGGAAAATGCCGTAAAGAGGGAACGAAAAAAACTTTGCAATCCAGGTTATAAAGGGTCCTTGGAAAATTTGCGTTTCAAAAAGGAGTCCCTGACTCCAGAAAGTTTGAGAATCTCTGCCTGAGGGAGCACCAAAGCTATTCACTGTGATGGCTCTCCAATACTCAACTACTAAATAATAAAGAACCCAATGCTCATGAAAAATAAAACACATTTTTTGAGTAATCTTGCACTTGCTGCTGAGCCACTACTACAATAGCTAACAGCATTTGAGCTCATTCCACAATTGAAAATTAAATAATAAATAATGCTTGCTTCAGCGATGTGAAACAGCCAATCAGCTTTGGAAGTAAAACAGAAAACGGAAACATAGCGTGGACATTCAGTCATCTTTTCTGTGGAAACCGGACCAAAATGGTTCTTTGAAGGTTAAAGGTTGCTGACTCCTGCACTAGGATATTGGGGACCAAATTGGGTTCTAAAATGGCACAATTTTATTGAGTCACTCATAGGGGTGTGCATCTTTCCAATAAAAGATCATGCCTAGGGTACGATGTGGTTGAAGGACAGTACATTTTAAAGTAGACTGATTCGATTCAATAGGCTTACGAATCAATTTGTGAGGGTATGATGCAATGGGTTTTTGTAGAAAACAGACAATCATTTCACAATATGAGCAAACTGTATATTTGACCAACAATGAAATAAGTATTTGTCCATTTTTTTCATTTTTATTAACATTTAACACCTCATCAAAGGCAAATATATTCATGTCACCGTAATTAAATTCAATTGGACCGTTTAATCAATGCTGAGGTGGATTGATTTGTTAGCTGTGAATCTTTTTAAATAGAAACACATTCAAACTTTTCGACTTCTATTTTATTTTAAATCTAATAATCAGGCTGCAAGATCCTTTATTTTGGATTAACATTTTTATTTTGATAAATTTCATGTTCTTAATACTTGTGCAGTATTTTGATCCTTTTTGGGTCATTTTCATTCTCACGGTACTTCAACCAATGGAAAGCACACTCACGATAATGTGATAACTAAGAGGATGTGTGGTCACCATCTGGGGGGAATTTTATCTCCCCAGTGCCATTTTTCAATGCTTTCCTTTTGATTTGAGACATCTTTGATGTAAAGATCAAAGTATTGGACAAAGTACCGCACAAGGGTCAAAACAACATTTTATGGAAGAGTTGTGCCATGAGACAAGAGTTCAACAACACAATGTTTAAGATCAGCTGGGTTACCTTTGTCACACTAAAGTCAATGCCAATTTTAATGGTCAATATTCAGTCAGCTTTGTGAACCACTACCAGTACCAAAGGAAGTCTCCATATTGGACGTTTAACCCCTCGGCAAGAATCAATATGGAAATGAATTATAGTATAATAAAATGATGGGATCTCTCCAAGCCAGTAAACAAGGAAAGGTTGTGTGACTGAACTACAATCATGTTTTCTATTCAACACCCTTTTAGTCCACCAGTGGAGCTTTTATGACCCAAATGAGTCACATTAATTCAATCTTATGCTAGTCAAAACAACTTAGCAGACAGGAATTCTTAAAAGGGAAGTAAACACCAAAATATCCTTTACAATAATAGTCATATGAGACCCCGTGTGTGTAAACATAGCATTATGAGTCATGTTGCGTTTGTGAAATATAAATGAAGCATTAAAACCTACCCATCCATCTCAGGTGGTAGTCAAATGAAACAAATTTGTAAGTGGCGATCGGTTCTTATCTGAATTCTGAGCAAGTGTGATGTCATTTTCAATCGAGCAAAAATCGGCAAAATGGCCATCCCGGAGATGGGCTTTAAAAGGGTGTTTTTTTCAGCTTCATTCTTATTCGACTGACGCAATATTAATCGGAATTCTGTAGTTAGGTGCATTGAACACATTCTAGTATAAAGAGGTTTTGGACATGACTTCTCCCTTATAGTATTTCATATATAATTGAAACACAATAATAATAATAAAAAAATGACCTTGCAAATGCCATTTTTAAACTGATCAGAATTATAAAATTACCTATACTTTTTAGAATGAGCTATTATGATTGAGAGGTTTTGGTGATATGCGCTGTTTTGAATCGATCTGAAATTATCAGTTATTCTGTATTATTCGTAATAGGCATGACGGGCGTGCACGCGTGGGCTTCTTTCTGCTTCTTGTGAGTGGCTCTTGTGGCCACACATTGTTAGTTAGAAGTCCGATGTGGCCAGCCCTGAATATGTATCGATTTCCATTCCCCGACCTCTGCTTTCCATCCCTGGAGCCGAGCCACCGAAGCCCCCTCCCCCTAGCTTGCTCGCACCCACCCATATCACGCAGACGCCATTTCTGCATTTACCGCGCAGGCCGTTTCTAACGCACCACGCGACGTCACGACGTGAAGCCAAAAATTGGATCGTTTTTCCTTTCGTTTTTCTTTTTTTTTTTGCCTTCTTCTAAGTTCATGAGCATTTAACTTCTTCTTCGTTATGCATCCCACGCTGCGCTTATGGGGTCGTGCGAATTATTCAAAACCAATGCGATTCTATTAGAAAGTCAAATTGGGGTGCAGCCGAGTCGCATGCACTCTCCCTCGCATGGGCTCTCCAATTCGCGCCGCCGCGCATGTACGTACGATTACAAATGCAACGGAGGAGGTCTGGACTCTGTACAGTCTCCCATACCGTCTCTTTTATTTCGCATGATCAATTCCTACGCCGCCCCCTCCCCCCTTCGCCGAAGAGGATCGATAGGAGAGAATGACCTTTAAATCAAATTGCTGCCAGAGTCGACTGAATGCACGCGGATAGCATCAAAAGGGTTAATGCCTGCACTCGCGCACACGCGCTTATTTTCCCAGGCAAATATACACAAAGGAGAGCAGATAACCATAATTCAATCTGGTTATTCGTCCTTGTGGCGCATGTGCAAGTGTAAAAAAAACACAACGTGGCTTTTGACCCCAGCGCAAAATCAGCATCAGTCCAAAGAACATGCGTGCATGCAGGAAAGGTATAAGTGGGGGGTTACACAATTAAACTCATGCGCAGTGCAGGTTTTGTTGTGCAAGCTTGTGATAGGGCCGAATTCCTCAGACGCGTCTTGGGCAGGTGAAAATAATGAAAAAGTGCGCGTGGGCGTTGAATTTTGCTGTTGCATGAAAAAAAAAATCACAGATTTGGCGCAAAAGCCAAATTGCCTGGCACCCCCCCCCCTCCATTCATCCTCATAAAAAAGGAAAATTATACAGAAATCATTTATTAATTCCTGTGTAGTGCCCAAAATTTCTGAAATAGCAATACATTTAATAAACATAAGCATTTAGCACTATTATTGTTTTAATACAAAATTTCTAAATGCATTTTTTTCAACCCAGCTCTTTTAGTTTGAATGCCGTATACCTAATTTTTGGGTCGGTGTGTGTATATATGTGTGTGTGTGGGTTGTCTGCTTATCTGGCACACTGACAGGCCATCGGTTATTAAAGGGCCGATAATGGCTTGCTTAATAGAACAAGAGGATCCAATCCAATTGAGCAGTGCCAGCTTTCTAAAGGCAATTTAATCTGGTATTAACTGTGGAAATCTCCATAGAAGATTTAAAGTTTTTTTTTTCCTTTGTTCGTGCATCTCTGCGTGTGTTGTGTTTGTGTTCGTACTGTGTGTTTAAACACAACCCTGTTATCGTTGCATTCTCAATTGTTGGGTCAAAACAATTTGACATTAAAATAAATCATTTACAAAACAATTATATGAATGGATAAATCATGTTTATAAAATATTGAAACCATGCTTGAAACTAAATTGAAAATGAGCATTTGTATTTTTCGCTTGCATTATTTATTGTGCACACGCTTTACACGCTTCCTTTTCACAAAACAACACAACACACACCCAACGCACAGAAGAAACAAAAGGAGAAAAGCGAGCATGGAATGAATTGATAAATGAATCAATACCTACGCTAACAAATTTGGAATTACATTTTATTAAAATATAAAAAGGAACCGATGTTTTTGGTCTCCATTTTTCTCGTCTGCTCTGTAATAATCGACTGAATCATTCACGGCGTGTGCGCTCTTTTTGGAAACAAATCAAATTGATCATTCGTTGTCATTGGTTATAAATGTGACCATTTCTCCCATACAATTTATTTACGACAAATTTTAGTTTATAAGTCCAAATATTAAAGAACAAAATTGTTCGTATTTTGCTATTTATTACAAAATTAAACGCACAGTTGTTGGACTCGTGTACGTATTATCTTAGGATTTTCGTGCAACTGTACAGTAGATCCAACTGGACAAAACTAGCAGGTTCACGCAAAAAAATGACAACTTTGAGACAAATTATATTTGTCTTTGCAGCAATTTTTAAGAAACTCAATTATTTATGGAAGAATTTTGAAACGCTTCGTCCAACATTTTATGACCATTTAGTTCCAAACGTGAATTACCGTGCCGTGCCAAGATGTTCATCACTGCTGCTAGCTGCAAAGAAATGAAGTGGACGAAATCAATGTTTAATCTCACATAAGACCAGAGTTGCGAACGAATGCCTGCAAGATGTGCAATTAACGCGGCGGTAATAATCATAATCATCACGCTTCTTAAAAAACAGTCTCCTCCAAACGCTCGAGTGCATTTAATTACTCCAGCGCCGATTTGCACCGCTCATTAGTGCATGCACCACAGGGCTGCTAATAAAGTAGAAGGAGCACAGAACGGTGTTGATAGGATGCACCCCCCCTCCCCCCATACACACACACACACACACACACACACACACATAAAAAAGAGCTGTTTCTAATATTCTGGGGGACATTATAGTGAAAAAGGTTCGTGGGGGAGTAATGCCTTGCAGGAGGGCCAAGCAACAAATTGCGTCCCGTTATCAGTGCATTAACGCCAATTCGCACTCATTACACACGGCTGCTATCGAGCTGCGAGAATTTTTCTTGGCCCGCCTTTTTGGCCTGCAGCCTGTCTGACACACGCACATACACTCTCTCTCTCTCTCTCTCTCTCTCTCTCTCTCTCTCTCTCTCTCTCTCTCTCTCTCTTTTACACACGCGGGCACATAACTCTACTTGAGTAGACTGCGTCCCATTCATGGAAGTGAAAAATGTATCTTGCCTATTCAATGAGAAAACAAAAACAAGCGGAATTTACGTTTTTTTTCTAAATATTTGACTTTGATCGGAATGCTGGAATATGTTGGCCAAGAGTGTTTGGTTTTTTTTTTTTTTTAGTGGTGCGTGAACCATAGCATAAGAATTAGTCATATTTTCGTAAAGGTTTGGGTTTTCTAAGGACACTTTTGTCATTTTCTTCAAATAGAATAAAATACAGTAACAGCAAAACTCATTTTTCACGTCTTGCAGCAACTTTTGACTGTGCGCCACAATTTTGAATTTTTTGACCAGGGGGGTGGGGGTGGGGTCATGGCCCCAGGGCTTTGTTTTTGTCATGTGAACTATAATTGCAATAAAATAAGAAAAAAAATCTTTTTTATATATATATATATTTTTTAAGAATCAGGCCCATTGATGCACTTGGTTGTTTTTTTTTTCTGTTTTAGACTAAGCTGTAACCCATATAGAACGCTTTAAAAATAATTAACAGTTGTTGAATGTTAATTTATATTGTTTTTTTCTTTTGTTGATGTGAAAAAGAATCCAAGTTTAGGTATATTTATTCAATGTTTATGGCTAATTATCTTATTTATAGTCAGCGTGTGTGTGGGGGGGGGCGAAAAGTTTTCTATTTTAAGGGGGGGCTTGAAAAATATAATTTAAGGCTTAAAGGCTGGTAAAAAAAAAAAAAAAAAAAAAAAAAAGCCGTCATTGAATTTACCTACCAATTTTAAGTCTCTGGCGCCATATTGAATACAAAGAAAATCGTGACATTTTGACGGAAGATACTATTATGACATAAAATGACAATTTTTGGCGTTTGAGTATAATAATAAAGCCTAGCCAGTTGCTTCACTCTCAAAACGTTTTATTAATTACCACGAATTCTCCTAATACATTTCTTAGTACAATAATTTCTCTTGCTAAAAAGAGTATTTACTACAACGTCTCTCAAAACCAAGTCGGTACAATAGGTACAAATTTAAAAATTTTGAAATTTTCAAAAAGAGAAAAAAAAGCGAAAAAAGTCAGGTAATGGAATTTTTGTTTTCTTGTCCCCCCCCCCCCCTTTGTCTCATTTGAAATCCAAAGTTTTGCCAAAACGAAATAGGCTAGTAAGAATAATGAGCGACTTGTCATCTCTTACAATCCCTCAAAATTCTTAGTTTTTTTTTTTTACAAGATTTTTTAACTCCATTTTATAATCCCTGTTGTTCTTTTACAGAAGCAGAGAACGCACAGTATTAATCTTTCTGCACATTAAGTTTAATTCCAAAATGCTTGAATTTCTCTCATTTTGGTGCATGCATGAAATCTATTGCGTTCATGGTGGCCCGCATGATCGATTAAAAAAAGTAATTGCAACCCCACTTAAATATTATGAAGGAGATTTATATGCAAATTATGACCAATATTATCCGTACTACAACGAACAATATCAGAAAAAAATACAATACTATTTTGGTCTTATTTCTCATATACATGAAAAAATGGACACAGCGTGAATTGAGTTAAACTAACAAAGTTATATACTTTTGTTCAATTCTGAGAGCGTGGCTTGCAGTCTTTAAAGTGTTCAATAGGACAAATATCTACAAAAAATGCTAAAAATGTTATTAAGCTATTAATCAGATAATAAAAATTATGTAAACAAATCTGTGTAATTAATCACCTTCTCATGTTTCATGAAGCAATTTGCACACGTGTGCAACGTTCAGTCCCACTTCTTTGTTCCGTGATGAGAAATAACTCAGTAGGGACATGAGGATAGGATACTGCTGCATATAGTGGATGTAGTGATTTCGGACATCGTTAGGGTAAAAATGAACTGACAAATAAAGCTTTACAGATGACAGCAGTAAACGCGTGCATGCATATAAGCTCTTTGACAGGATCACTGCACTAAGTGGTGTTTATCTTTAAGTTCAATACATTCGCGTTTAACATTTTAGAACTCTTGACCTTTTTTTTGAAGAAACAAATTTTTGGTATACCGTCCAAGGCTCACAATTTTAATTGAAAGGCTATTTAAGATCTAACCCCCGTAATTACAATGCGGTTCCAATGGATAGCGTATCTGACAATTACATTATATTATCAAGAATTAAAATGGCTTGTTACTTTGTGTGAATAGTTTGAAAACCATATAGATTTGAAGAATACAATAACAAATATATAGACATACGCAGTGAAGCTTTTTGGCATCAAGTTCCTCGTACGATTATTTTCCAGCGTTTCCTAAGGTCTCTTCCCCACCGTCAATCTCCACCCACTCCCCCACCTCCTGGCCATAATTAATTGGTCGAAGTGAATTTCACACACGAATTATTTACGAATCCATCGATCGATTATCGAACAGCCATGTGCCTTTCTCTTAACCTCGCACGGTTTGTCGCTGGGAAGATGAATATTAATGCTGGGAATAATAGAGCTAAATTAAAAACAAATATCATCTGGAGTATCGTAAGAAGGATATGAACGCAAGATTCCGTCGTTGCCTGCTTATTTCCTGATGCATGATGTGGTGTCATAAACGTAAATGTATTCTACAAAAACATATCGCCCGAGGGATAAGCTGCCGTCTCGGACAAGTCTCCCCCCAGGTCGAGGGAACAGCGTGGAGCATTGCAGCGCAGCAAATGCGGGCTCTTGTCCCGGCTGCTTCTTTGTGCACGTCCGCCCCTCCGCTCGGTGGTGCCCACTAGAGCTTTAAAAGCTGCAATGATCGATTTTTTTTCTCCCCACCCCCTTTTCTACGCCGAGCTTGGTTCAGTAATCAGGGCCCCCTTCCTCACCGGATCGATCGATATTGATTAGTAAATCCAGCGCCTGTAGCAAAGGCAGCGCACCGTGGCGCCCCCCTGTTGCAAAAGCAGGGCCGCGGCGAGAGCGACACCGGGTGGCCAAAGGGCGAGCGGCAAGGCGTACAGGACTAAAGTAGGCAAGAACGGTGATAAGAATTAGACATGCATACACGCTACACATACGTGCATCGTATGCACACGATACGAACTTATACCGACAGCAAAACATTGCTCATATGCAACAAGACAATCGAAAAATAAATGACATAATCTTCTTATGCAGCATAAGAAACCCCCAAATACAGCTTTTATATATTTATTGTACTTTTGATCACAAAAATGGACTTTGCCGTTCCAATCCTTTTCCAATTCCCCGTAGGGTTTGAGTCGAGTTTTTAGAATTGCATAGGCAGGATCAAATTTATGCACGTGCTCCAATATGGCCCACGAGCCATAGAATTTTGCAAGATACAAATAACTCATTAGGTCTTTTAATAGATTCTGAAACACTTTAATTTCAGTGAGCCAATGTGTTTTTGTATGGAAACACCCGTAAGTGCGTGAGAGCGTGTTTCCGTACATACATGATATATTGGCCTGCACAACCGGAAAGAGGTCTTCGGGTCAACTCGCAACTGCTTCAAGTAAATAGAATGAAAGAAGCGGAGAAGTGCGAGAACAGATAATGAAAAGGATGTGACTCACATATTGATGATATTGACAGTGGATGAACGCTTTTGAGATCTGGCAGGAATATTATGAAAGGGATTACTGTAGCACACATACATGTAATCTCATATGATTAGAAAGAAAATGAAAATACATCTTACTGTAAAAAGGCGCCTTTTTCCCTCAAGCAGGTAAGAAGTACAAGTGATTTTTTTTCTATCTTTTTACATAGTCTCAGCATAAAATTTGGTTTGCCGATGAATAGACCCATTTCTTTTTGTCTATCTTCAGTGATGCATCATGGATGTTTGTTTTTCTTCCAGTGTATTGCACCATCACTCTCCTGAGTTTCCCTGTGATTGATTCCCACCTCTAGTCCAAAGTTGTTGATATAAGACTTAGAAAGGCATTCACCGATCCATCCATCGTAATGAGGAGTCTTGTCGTTACTTACGAAGTTGTTTGAAGTGCTGCAGAAATGCAATAATGATGTTGCAGCCAGAGTATTTCTCATTATCGACAATGATTGTTTCGACATACAATGCAAGGCAGATGCAGCCTTTTGAAGCTATTTTTTAAAGTTATTATTGTGGTTGTAGACGGAAGTGTCAAACTGCACTGCTCTTCTTTATACAACAGTGGGCCAGAACAAAAGACTCACCCCACTTGTTGACTTACGAGCACATATTTAAAAATATCAACAAAATAAAGAGGCACAAAACCATATTAAGGCATAACAACATCAACCATAACAATACAAGCTAATCAAATTTTTCAGGAAAAAAAAGTAGAGGATAAATACATGTTCTAAAAATTTGGCTACTGTTTAAAAATAAGTTTCAGTGCATCGGGACACAGTTATACACAAACGTGCAGACTTGTGCAACTATGCACACATTTTTATTATCACGGTTTATTGTGAGTTTCCCTCTGAGATTTCCTCACATTATTTTGCTATGTTGAATGATGAAAAAAAGTTGAAATTGTATAAAGTAATCCATCCATCACCCCATTGTGTTTTCCAGGTTCAAGATCCTGTTATTTTTAACTTATTTTTTTATATATAGTATAGTTAATTCTGTCTTAATGCAACTCTCCTATATATTGGGTTCAATTTAGGTTCACATTCAACCACTGTTGAAGCACACCTACTCACAGTTTGAGGCGTTTTAAATTGAAAAGAAAAACAAAACAGAAAGTCTGGATCTCCGCATAGCCTGTTTATGTTGAAAATGATTGACTTATCCACTTTAATCTTGCTTTTACAGTTTACAGAAAGTGACGGGTGTAGTTCGGGTTTATAATGGGATTTTTGGACATGGGTACTGTATTGATGTATATCGCGACTAAGTTTGTTAGTTTGGAAGAATGGGATTTGTTTACTGAAAATGCATAGTGGGATGTAGACTGTTACTGTTTGTAAAGTGTTTTTGAATTATTTGTTTTCTTTCCTCTGACAATATCATATGTTCAAATCAAATTTTATTTTAAGAGAATGACTAAAGACCTTTAAAAAAATCCTGTTGTGCATACCTATATATCCGTGGTCAAAGTGGGGTCCGTGCACCCCCAGGGGCCTGGCTGCAGGGGTTCCGTGAAATAATTTGGGATATTAATAAAAAAAAAAAAAAACTATTTGTGTTAATTTCATTTTATTTCATATTAAATGAAGGTATCCAAAAGACTTTAATAAATCAATCAAGTGAAGTTTAATATACTTTTTAAAATGTAATTTTTAAATTTGTCAAAATGCGTTATTTGTCCTTAATTGTTTGCTAATGAGGCGATGAAACCAGCAAAGCTAAAGCGACATTTTATTTTATCATGCTGTTTTTGATTAAATAATATGTAGCAACATAGGGAAAAATGACACAGTTTTGTTATTTTGTATCCTTCATTAAGTAACAAATACACTTGTTGTCAAATTGAATCTGTTGGTGAATAAAAAGAAATATATATACGTATCAATATATATATATATATATATATATATATATATATATATATATATATATATATATATATATATATATATATATATATATATATATATATATTTTTTTTTTTTTTTTTTTTTTTCCACAAACATGTGCAAATTGGAGTCCTTGGAAAATGTGCTTTCTAAAAGGGGTCCCTGACTCCAAAAAGTTTGAGAACCCCTGCAATAGATTATTCAAATGGGAAAAGTGGTTTGAATCGCTATTTTGTTTTCCATCTAAAAGATACCACAAGCTAATTGCGCCCCTTCGAAAAATATCGAGGTACGAATCAAATTGCTGTTTATTGGATCCAATAATAAGAACGAGTTCACTTAGAAGGAAATGGCAAATTTGCGTTACTGACAGATTTGTTCAAATTCATGAAAAATTACAGTCGATAACAAAATGTCGTCGCTTCTTACTCTCTCGATCTGCGTGGTACTTTATCAAAGCAAATCGTAACCCCGCAGAGTTGAACTGAATCAAATCGTTTTCCTTTCAAATGGAAGGAGCTAAGAACATTAGAAGCAGCTTTTGGAGATTTGCCTTTCACTTTCTATGAAGCAGAGCAGTTAAATAAAATACAGCTCAATTTAAAATGGGATGCTTCAGGAGAATTCAAGGAGTACCTAATGAGGTGGTGGGTGAGCATGTGTTCAGTATTGTATATATAAATACATAGCTGCAGTGTCGATGTGAAACGTGAATATGATGGATGGGCTTGTGTGCAGGTTAGACATCTGTAGTAAACAGATTGGACTGCAATGGCTGATCAATAGGCTCTGTCCCACTGTAATTAGACACACAGCACCACTGCTTGACTCTAGCCACTTCAGCACAATCACCCCCCAACACACGCACGCACGCACACACAAACCCAGCCTGTGTACAAGTTGAACAAATTCCGTCTTTACATGCGACAGGACGCAGCGCTAGGCTGATCGAAGGCGACGTTCAGACAATGGCGGCAACAGCAGGTGGAGACCACATGCGGATGACATCTTTTTCTTTCATTCTTTCGCCTCGCTCTAATTTTCCCTTCCGTTTTAACCGGGACAGCGGGGAAGCCGAGCTCGGACGCACAGCTCGTTTAGGCTGGCTTCGATCCCTCGGTCGGTGGGAGTCTGCTGGTAGTGGTGCGGAGGTGGTGGCGCCTTAACATTACCGCTCAGCACTCGTACACCTGTCTGCCCCTACCCACAATGCACCAATCTATTAACTATTAATCCCCGCCTGCCTTCTCTGCTTTCTGGTCCGACTCCCGAGCGTCAAACGAGTGTTTTGAAATGTGCTACATGTACGGGAAGAGGAGCCCGTCTCAAGTGTTTGTGTTTAGGGGGTGGGGTGCAAGCTTGGTTTATAAATACCCTCCCGGAGCCCAGTCGAGTGGGCTCCACTGGGCTCCGTTTGAAGTAGCAGACTGTAGACCTCATTGGGGCGGGTAGCGGGGGATAGTCTGACCTCAGTCCCAGCAGAGTCCCCCTCCCCTTGCCCCCACGCCGCCGCCGGTTCCTACAGCAAAGTCGGTCAATATCTTGCTTTTCTCCTCTGTTGGCCGGCCCCTCTCGGTCCCTCCCTCCTTTCTCCTCCTCTTGGCTGAAAAACACAGAAAATCTCCTCCACCGCAATCTTTTCTTCACCCTTATTTTGAAGCAGAAAACGCTTACTTTTGTGCAACGCTCACTCGGGTCCCCCGTTGTGACTCAAACAGCATTAATATTGAATCAAACAGTAGCAGCGGGAGCGCGCCCTCCCGCTCCGCCCGCCCTCACCCACTTCTTGAACTCACCCAAAGTCCCCCCTTCACCGCAGGCTGACTCCCTGTCTGCACTCGGCAGGATAGAAGGAATATTCCCACTGGGCAGGGAACATGGATTTGCGCTAAATCAACTTTTATAGGCCATGAGAGTGGAGCTGGAGAAGCTCTACTCGTCAGTCTATGGACTGTTTTATGAGCGGTGTTACTTTAAGACCGGTCGCCACCGAGCAGCAAAAGTTCCGGATGCGATTTTATTCTAATAAGCGGCATAGGCTGGTTCAGTTCACTTCATTCTCGGGCCTTTTCATAGCGAAATACACTCAAATATTTAACTTAGTCTGTGATTTTGTGATATCCACAAGCTGAGTCCTGATTGGTCCTTACTTGAGCCCTGTGCAACTGTGACGTCGTTTTCAGTCGATGGAAGGTGGCAAAATCACCGTCCTCTGAGACGGATAAAACAGGTGGATTTTCCTGCTTAAGTTATACTCCGCAATCGTAATCCGGCCATCCATTATCTTAACCGCTTTTCCTCACGAGGCTTGAAGGCATGCTGAAGACTGTCCCGGTTGTTTTCAAGGAGTGGGAGGAAACACCCTGAACTGGTGTCCAGTCAATCGCAGGCCACACACAGACACATAAAAAAAAAAAAAAAAAAAAAAAAAATCACACTCATGCCTAAGGACAATTTAGACCGTTCAACAACCTACCAAGCATGTTTTTGGAACGTGGGAGGAAATCCACATATGCATGGGAAAAAAAATGCTCTCCACGAGGGAAGGCAGGAGCCGGAAGCGAACCCGCAATGTCACCATTGTGAGGCAAACATGCTAACTGTGTTCCATGACCACAAAAGCATATTGAAATAAAAATGGAATGCTTAGGCTTTACACTTTGGTGTGAAAACAACAAATTCCTCAGCATTATAAAATATGTAGGTTGTACATTATACCCAAATACTGTTCTTTGACTTGTATGCCAAAGGGAATTGCATTTGGGTATCACTTGTTACACATTCATGCTGTTTGTATAAAGAAACAACAAGTACCGAATGGGTCTACACCGCAGCAATTGAGAACCAAATGGTTCTTTGATGTTATGCAAAGGAATCCGTGGTACCATGGAGATTCATACTGCTACACAGAACTTAAATCTTTCTAGCAACCAGCTGAGAGCCCCAGTGGTAAGGAGGTTTCTACAGCATATGAGACCAAGGATTTGTGTTTCTTCACTTTCATTGCAGGGGAGGCCTTTCTATATTTGAGTGCAAGTTTTTGTGGGTTTGTATTTTTTTGTATTTTTGTGTCATCTCTCAGGTAAAAATTTCAGGTAAAGTGATATTTTATTTTAGAGTTAATTTATAACCAACCCATCCTCCATGATTGTCCAACTTTGATGTACTGCCCCTTTTTAAAGAGACATGAATTGGGGGCTTTCATCAACAACCTGACTCGAAAAAACTGAACAAATGCAAATTGTCTCTAAGTAAAAAATATTATATGGCCTTAGAGGTAGATATAGTACTAGCGTGTCCCAAATTGACAACATTTTTGAATTTCAAACGTGACAATTTGATATTTAATTCATGTAGATGAAAAAAAAAAAATAATAGGTGGTCTTTTGGTCATTTTTTTGACTCTGGTGATGATGATGCAAAGGAGTGCCACGCACTGATCATGTAACACATAAAAATATCTTAAGAGTGTAAAGGAAAGTGAAATACAGCCGGTTAGGCTTCATTAGTTTCATGATATGACCATTATTATTGTTGTAACTTCAGCTGAGATTTTGAGGAATTCAAAATAGTTGCACAGTCTTAGTTAAAATTGGTGGTAAATTTAAATGGCAATTTCAATACGAACAATAGCCATTAAACAATATTCAAAGAAGCACCCAACGATCCATTTGTCCACTTAGGCCGGGGCCTATCCCAACAGTTTTCAGCAGTAGGCGGTGTACACCCTGAAAGAGTTACCAGCAAATCGTAGGGCACACATAAACAAACCACCATTCACACCCTTTACCATGCATGTTTTTGGGGACGAGGGAGAAAAATGGCGGACCCATGGAAAACCCATGCGGGCACAAGGAAAACATCCAGACTTCACAGAGTAAGGCCGGTGTTGGAATCAAACGCTTAATCTCTGCACTGTGAGGAGGACATGATAACCACTCTGTCACCGTGCCGCACAAGATATACCTAGAAACACCAAATATGCAAATTGTGAAAGCACTATACATTATTAAGTTTCAAACGTATTGAAAACTTGAAAATGGAGGCACAAACACAACAAACGAACATGTTTTATTCGTTCTAATTATTTTTTCTAAATTAAAAAAAGAGAAATAGTCTCATTTGAAATCCAAAACTTTTGATGGCTCGTAAACATGCTAGGTGGGGTAAGTTTAAATCACCTACAGATTACAAAGGGGTCCTTGGATAAACGACTCTCTTATCGGTACTTTGAAGTATGATTGGAGAGGTATCCAGTGAGAAAGGCGGCAAGATAGCCAATGTGAAAGTGGCTTAGGTCAAATCACAAATGGCGCCGACTTTACGCTAAGCCACTTGTGTATACTTACCTTGCTTTGTGTTCTTGTCCTTCTCTTGCCTCCCACTTTCATCCCCATCCCTCCCACTGCTGCCATCCACGCCAAGCCTGCAAGCGCAAAGAACAGGAGCAACACAAAGACCGCAACACCGCGCCCAAAAAGCAGCGCCTGGTCTTCACCGACCTGCAGCGGCGCACGCTCATCGCCATCTTCAAGGAGAACAAGCGTCCATCCAAGGAAATGCAGATCACCATCTCACAGCAGCTCGGCCTGGAGCTCAGCACCGTCAGCAACTTCTTCATGAACGCGCGGCGCCGCTGCGTGGACCGCTGGCACGATGACCACGGTACCAGTCCCGGGCAGCCGGGCACCTCGGCCACCACCTTCTCCAAGGCCTGAGAGGAGACGGGAGATCCTGGCCTGGCGGAGCAGGCGTAGCAAACTGGCATTTACACCCCCGTCTATGAAATCCCTTCTGGCCTGGACAGTCTGAAAACGTCCTCTGCCCCCAGCCCCAGAAAAATTCCTTTGTGCCATGCAATCATCTTTTTGTCGGTCAAAAATGTCAAACTCTAAATTGGGGGAGGGGGAGGGGGGGTTCAGGTCAAGTCGACTGTATTACTCACACAAGGACAATCATTGATTCTGAGTCTTTTTTGAAAGGAAATCATCCTTAGGGCATCTAAGAACTGAGACACCAAAGATTTTTTTCTGTTGTGTTGTTGGACTGTATTGGGCACAACCGACGTAGCCGCTGATCCTGACTTTTTTTTTCTCCTCTCCCGGTTCACCCCGCATCACCCCTCTTCGCAAGAACGGCAATAAATCTGACAACAGCACATAGCCTTACAATCCGAGCCCTGCGCCGCACACACGAGGCCGCCATACCCCGAACCGCATCTAGGCTTTCCAGTTCCTTCGACTCGACAGCACCTCCCCCACCTCTCATCCCTCGGCTGAAGGTATTCCCCCGTGGCCGGTCATCTCGCAAAGCAGCTCCGCCTGATCACGAGGGCAACTAATGAATTGAAAAATGAATCGATGCGGACAGAGCGAGCGGGGCCTCGACCTCTCCCTCAAGGTGAAAATGAAGACGCTCGGCGGCAGGTCTTCCAGGCCCAGGTCTATATTTTTTGCACAGATGTTGGAGGACCTGCTGTTATAAAGTCCGAGCCAAGTGTTCTTTGACCAAACCGAGGGAGAGGCCCGGCCACACGTCTGAGACAACCTCTTTGTTCCGCTCGCCTGATCGATAAGCCGTAGACCGACAAAAACACACTCGGGCATCCGTCCGGTTTCTATAGGGAAAGTAAAAGGAGCACTGTGGAGATGGCAACACAAAAGGCCTCGTATACGAGTAATAGCAGCACACCTCGCCTGCGCGCATCTAGCAGAGCCGCAGTGCGCCCTGCTGGCCGAAGCAGAGGAGAGGCACAACACGTTGATCAATAAGCAAGCCATTACCCTATTGTTGCTTCTCATCCAAAGCCGGAAAAGTAGGGGGGGCGTTCAAACCCAGTCAGAAATTGCAGGGATCAAGTGAATACACACAAAACCAAAAAGTTTGAAAGATTTACTAACAAAAAGGAGAGGGAACGGTACAACACACAAAAGGAGCTGCCGCAGCAGTTAATTATTTGTTTTTGGAAGCTTCGTTGTTCCATTCAAAGGAGTATTTGGGCCACACAGAAATGAAAAAAAAAATAATGATGCCACAAACAGTCAAAATCGAAGAAAGTCAACAAAGTCGAGAAGTAGGCAATTCCAATTACAGTACATCAACACACCGCCCCTCTGTCATTGTTTACTTCCCTTTGGAAAATTACAGCTTTTTCTTGTAATATTGGACATATTTTTTTCTCCCCTAAATGTTTGACTATTCTTGTAAAATGTCTTTTTGTAAGAGGGTTGTTTTTTTTTCAAGAATTTGATGTTTCAAAATAATAATCCAAAAATATAATTCCTTCAAAAAAAAATCCTTCAAATTAGTTTTTTGACACTCAAAATAGACATATTCTTGATTGTCTCCCCCTCAAATTTAATGTTAAAAAATACTTTGCCACATTTCTATACTGTATACATATATATATATATATATATATATATATATATATATATATATATATATATATATATATATATATATATATATATATGTACTGTGTATATATCACAATAAATTATGGATATTATCTGCATGAGTGCAGGCGCACTACACATACACATAAACATCTTAGAAGTGAAACAAATATTGTGTGCATGACGTCCTCCAAGTCTCTCACAATATCCCCAATTTATTGTGAACAGTGTAGATACAAGGAGTGCATAGAAAGTTTTAAGTATCGTGTAGAAGAAAATTCTCTAATTGCCTCTATTTGAATGTAAAATGTAAGTTGATGTAAGATAGTACTGCGATCAAGGAAAAACAACCAAAGACCAAGAGGATGAGATATGGAGAGTCAATAATTTGTCTAAAAACAGAATTTAGTGGCATTTGAACACTCCCTTACAAATAAAGCTCTATTCCATGTTAATTAGGTCATAGGTCAGCAAGGTGTGTCGCTGCGATGGATGTGCCCACAAGCGCATTCAAAATGATTGACACATTGTGAGTATCTGTGTGTACTGTATCCCATCCTTGTTTGTTCGATTTTATTTTCATATCAAAATAGAGGCACAAAATGGGAATGGGAATGGAAACATTTTTTTTTTTTTCCCCCACATCGATTTATTATATATTATTGTAGAATATCATGACTATTTTAAACATCCGTAGCAAAAAAAGTCTTAAAAAAAACTTCACTTTCTCAATAATTTTTCCTAAAACATTACAACTCTTGTTGGTTTTTCTTTTCAATGTGGCCCAAACACCCTACAAGGATCATTGCCATATCGATAAAAACAACAACACACAAAAGGCGTTAGCTATAGTCAATACTCAAGTTATCAAAAATACTCCAATAATTTTGTGCCAATGCATTACTGCCTTAATTCCAATCAGAAAACACGGCGGTCGGCTCACGCGCGGTGGTGACAAGAGGTGTGTGTGTGCCATAGTAATCAACAATCAGCTGTATTTTATTTTTTTCTAATTAGATTGAAAAAGACAATACACATGAGCCGTATGTGTTGCAAAAAGTCCAGAAAGTCGGTCATTGCTTGGTTTTCTACCTCCCCTTCACCCTTTTCTCTCTACAACTATGCGGGTATTCAATTAGTACCATAGACACAAAGTTTCTATTTCTTGTTACTATTGTGCTCTGTTGTGCATAGATTAAGGCACCTTGTTGATAAATCAAAAACAAAAATGGTAAGACTTTGTAAAAGTGTGACGTGGCTAATGGAGGAAACTTTTTTTTTGTTTTGGCATTCAGCTGGACTCTGAGGAGACAATTTACCACAAGAAAGGAAACGGGGAACTCTTTGAGAAGAAATGACTTTTTTGGGTATCTATGTTAGAACCGCGGTACTCTTTTGAGACCTTGGATAGAAAGGGACAAAAAAATAAAAATAACCTTGGAGGGTCGAGGGGGGGTTTAAAGCTCGGGATTTTTCCTAAGATGCAACTGTAGCATTTCAAACAATGTAGTCAGAGTAGTGCAGAGCTTAGAAACGGGAGTTGAACGCTTAACTTCATCTTGCTGTAAGCAGTGAGTTAAGGCCGATAAAAAAAAGGACGGGCTTCAAAGGTGTGACTGAAAAAAAGGGGGGGAGGGGTTGAATAAGCGACGAATCAGCTCGGGTGTTTTGGGCTGACATAAACGTTTGTAGTGAGAAAACCAAATGATGGCTACCTCACTAAACTGAGTGGTTTGTGAAACCGCCGCTAATACCAAAGATACTGCAGCCTACCGCTCCCAAACTGCCCGGGCGGGGGGGGGGGGCACCCAAACAAACTCACATCTACAAACATGCATGTTGGTCGTAACAGCGCAGTCGGACTGCAGTTGGCCACATCGGACGAGGTGGCCAGCTCGCAGGACAGAGTTGAGTGCCTTTTCCCTTCAACCACGGGTGGGACTGCACTGGACACACAAACAACAATAACACACACACACACACGCACACACACATAGGAGGGTAGTGCGCCCTTTTCACCCCTCCAAACAATGCGCTCATAATTGGATGGACAGTAAAGGGGGAGTGGAAGTGGGGGAGAAACACCGGCTGCGTCAGCATTTTCTCCCATATTGACTTTCCATCTTGATACACTAGAATACAAGCACTTTATCATGTAGAAAGTCTATAAAACAATCTCTATACGCTATTTATTTCAATCTAAATGATATGTTAGCTCCTTCATCTGTCACACTATTTTGTGTTTTGGAGCTCCCGAGCGCCCCTCCCGCCCGATGTACTACGCCGCCCTTTTTTGTGTGTTTTTCTTTTCTTTTCTTTTTGCCTCTCTCGCATCAGAGATATTTTTGTGTACCAGAGACAGAGGGAGGCAAAAAAGGCAAGAGGTGCCGGGCGCCCAGAGGGGTTTTGTACTTTGTGTTATCTTAGCTTATCATCTCACTCCACTTGTGCAAGCACAGAGGCTGCACTATTAAAAGTGTGGAAGACTCAAAAGAACAACTTCTTCTCCCCCGACCTTTCACCTTGTCCATCCACCCCCCGCGAGTGCTAAGAGCCGGTAGGCGTGTTTGACAATTAATTCTGAAATACCTCAAAAACCTTTCATGTAAACTTTATGTAATTTAAAAACTGAAAATAATACTGCTAATGATAAACGATGATTATGAAACTATGACACTATGATAGTTAGTTTTGAAACTTGTGACTTGAAGCTTTATACTGTTAAAAAAAAAAAGAAAGAATTCCTTTTTGTTTCTTTTGCTCATTTTACCTTGTACGTTTGCTGTTTTTGCTACGGCATGTACTTGTTTTTCATGTAAGGAAAAGACACGGTGAATGTGTGGAATCTGTGAAGGACTACAAAAGAGACAGAAGAGAAGACACATGTTTGGTTCCAAGCCACGTGGCAGAACATTGGAATTAAAAGAACCACAATTGGGCATTTATCTACACCTTTTCACTTGTCGTCAGACCACTTCCGTCTTTCCTGAAATGATCTTACCGGTAATTTTTGTTGGCCGTCCTCAGTCATAAACATAGGCACAAAAAGTATGGATCTTGGTTCTGTAAACCAGGGGTCCCCAACCTTTTTATCACCACGCTTGAAATTTTTATTGTGGACTGTGGATTTCAATATAAAGTGAGCTCACCGTTAAAGACAAACTAATGGGAGCCCTCAGCTTGCTTGAGTCTCGAAAATACTTTTGAGACTGCTGTCTCAAAATGTACAAAAACCTACACAAATTACATTGATTAAATCAATCATATAACTGAATTACAAATACTATTAATTAATATATATATTATGTATATATATATATATATATATATATATATATATATATATATATATATATATATATATATATATATATATATATATATATATATATATATATATATATATATATATATATATATATATATATATATACATACATACACATCTACACATCACAAGTCTTTGGATCAGCAAACAAACTCATTTTGGGCATATTATCTTAGAACAACTTACAGATATCACAGGGAGACAGAACACAGTGTGTGTCCGACAATGACACCGTCCTTCCTGACTACAAAATGTAATATCAACAGCGGCCACGTCAAAAAACAAAGATTAAGCCAAACAAAGCACAAATGAACAGTGAAATAATGAAACTAAATCAGTTCCAAAACATTCTTCAAATCATTATTTCGGGTGCGGTCTACGGACCGGCACCAGGCCGCGGACCGGCGGTTGAGGACCTCTTTTGTATGGTGTTGAATCAATGCATCTTGGCAATACAGTACAATACAGTTGAGAAAAAAAAATAGTGCTACATTTGTAAGGATGTTGCATTTGTGAGATGCCAAAGCTGTAAAATCTTGTTTTGCTTTTTCTATTGACTCTTGTTGTTGACACAAGAAAATGTTGGCAATTGATTTCTTTAACAATCATGAGCCCCAGTAGCCGTAGCATGCCCAAACGTAGTACAAGGGTTGAACACAGAGGAGGATAGAGTTCGGTCCAGGTTGATAGACCTATGGCTATCGCATTCAATTTGCCTCCAATTATGACAACCTTCATTTGCCTAAACACTGTTTCTTAACATGTTCAGGCACAAGAAGCTCAAATCAATTTACCAATGAAATAAGCAAGTAAGATTAAGGAATTTTTCCATCGGTACAACCGACATGTTCAGCCCATAAACGCATGACACTTTACAAATGTGGCACAATTTACTAAGAACAGAAGCAGCATTTCAAGACTTTAGCTTTTTACAACAAATCAATAAGCTACCAAGCATAATAAAATTATATATATATATATATATATATATATATATATATATATGTATGTATATCTATATAATAAAAAGGTAGAATCACTTTTAATTTGTGATTTTAAATAAAAATGGAAGCTGGAAAGCTTCACTGCAATGCGATTTATTCCTTTAAAATCTTACATTAGAACCTGCTTCAATGCATCACAGCAGAAAAGGCCGGAAAAACTTGTAAAAGTGTGCATTTTCCTCAATTTTTCTTGTGCCACTAATTTGCTTTAGTGCTACTTTAATTAGCATTCAGAGCCTTGAAAGTTCCAAGAAAGCTCTTTTTACACTGCCAGTAAAAAAAAAACAAAAAAAACAAAATTGTCACTTTTTTCCATGCTCTTCTTGTGTATAAGTGGTACAGTTGTGAAAAGTGCAATCTTTATTTTGAATGACCGAAATTGCAACTAAAACACTATTCACCATAAAATGCTATGTATCCTCTGCATTCGAGGATAATATGCCACCCCCCCCCCCAAATCATCCTTCAAAAAACATTGCTTTTATTCTCTGTCTGTCTTTAATATTGTCCCCTGATTTGCTGGCATATCACTGGAGCAACACCGTATAGTAAAATATCCATGCAATTAACTCATTTTTTAAAAATTCTATAATTTAAACTTAGATGCCGGTATGGCATCTTGCCGTTGACCTCGGTGTGCTAGGAACAGTTAGTGAAATGCTGGATACCTGTAAATCTAGGTATCATTGAGCATCTTTGTTATTTTTTTTTGTTTTTAAATGAAACCGTGTAAAATAAAGGGGGTTGACTCTGGTTGACTTCATGTGTATTAAATAGAAGAAAATGTATCTCATTCTTGGGATTTTACAGTATGTCTTATTCTAAAGGGAACCGAAGGGAAGTAAGATCCAGGAAGACAGCGTGGTCTGCCATAAGCGTGAAAAGGTTCTTTCGCAAACAACAACCAATGACAAAACACAGGAAAATATTTTACTCATTGTTAGCTTTCTTCTGTCCCTTAAGTTGTCTTTTCTCTCGGGTAGGGGCGTGATTACTTTTGCGGGTGTGTTCAAGTGCTCCTGATGTTCTTAGAATTACCAACACCTTTTGTTTCAAAGGTGTGCTTTATTTGTTCCTTTTTGTGCATGGATATTGTATAACTGTATAGAAACCAACAGGAATGACCTGTGATTTTGTGTGGGAGGAGGAAAAAAGGAAAGACATGGGAGCGGGTGGGAATATTTTGGTTATCTTAAAAAAAACAAAAAAAAACACACACACATACACACAAAACAAAAAAAAAGGAGGATTCGGGTTTTCAGCAATGGAGAGGGGGTCCTCATTTTTAGACTTTCTGTCACTGGTTGTGTGCATGTGTTGTTTCAACCCCCCTTACTCCAAGCTCCTTTCCCTCATGTTTCTTTGATGTAAATAACTCCAGACAGTAGGGGGCAGTGTGCGCTGGGGGAGGTCAAACTCTTCTCTTCCCAATCAATAGCATTAATTCCTCAGCTTTTTTGTCGGTGGTCTGGCTTGGGTCCTGCCCAAACGTGCGTCTTGCTTTTCCAAAGACAGGGCTGTTCACTTGGAGTTAATCAGAGGGACGCACACAGGCCCAAGCCGACCTTGAACTCACCTCAACGTCTGTCCACACATTTCTTCCGTCTGTGTATGGGTGTGCGTGTTTGTATCTCTGTGAAAGACCAAGTGTTTCTCATGTTCTAACAATGGGTTGCAATATTTTTCATGCCAAAACCATTTCTTGACCAAAAACAAGGGACGGCGATCCCAGCCCGGCCGGACAATCAATCCCGTGGCGGCGACGACCTTGGCATTTCCTGTCAAACAGCTTCACGTGCATGTTATTTCGCTTCAATGGGATTGGTCGCTCGGCTTCCGCCGCTGTCGATGCCCCTCCCCCCAGTCACACTGTGCTCTCCCTTTTCTGTTACCTGTTAATCAATCAGAACCAAGTGTCTTTGTGATGGTAGAAGACAATCAGTTTCAAAACAAAAAGAAAAAAAAGGTAGAGCGAGAGGGGCGGGCCAGTGGGGGAGGACAAAGGGGTACGGGGCAAGGACTTAATAAAATCACGGGGAGAAAGAGGCTGTCTGAGCTACAACGTACTGCTGTGTCCTACTGCCAAACACCTGCTGACATATTCCCTCGATTATGCTATCATTGAAGCTATATCCCATTAGTAAAGTAAGTGAAAACAAATTCACCCCCTCCTTCAGGAGTGCTGTGGTGCAAAGACCATTCATCCTATCACCCGCCACTTACGTCCTTCTGATGGGAAAAAAAAACATTAAAAAGGCTCCGGTTGGTGGCTTTTGCACACAGAACTATGCAAACACCTGACCCCTCTCAATCTTAATCGTTGCTGCTGGGTCAGAGTGTCACCCCTCTCCACTGTCACCCCCCCCCCCCCCCCCCCCCCCCTTCCATCTAACCACATCGGGCAGCAGAGCGCCCCCTTGCCACTCAGGGTTAAAGTAGCGAGTGGCCGGGTGATGTCACACAAAAACTGCCACTGACAAAAAAAGGAGTCCGCCATGTTCCATTCGTTTAGGAATGTTTAGCTGTCTTTGCAACCCCCCTATAGCGCCAAGGACGGGCCGCAAACAATCAAGGCAAAGACACTTACATCACACTCCTACGTTTACAAATGTGGTCTGGAGATTGTGGCTTGTATTGCACTGACAGACGCATACACAGAGGGAGAGGGCAACGTCTGCCTTTTAAAACCAAAGATGAAATCAGAGGTACGACAATCGGGTGAGCAAATTGAGAAGATGTTGAGCTCTCCATGCTGCTCTACGGGTCACGTGATATATAAATGGACCATTCCACATCGTACAACACACACTTTCATAAATGCAACAATTAGACGAGGGATATGCCCACGCACGCACGTCTGTTCAAAAAGCCTCTTTTTCCCCTCCTCCCACTGCAGGAGGTTTTTGCTTTTGTTTTCAACTTTGGCTCTTGTTGAGACTGAAAAGGGAAAGGGAAAAATAACTGTTACACAAAAACAACATCTTAAAAAGGATAATATGGGTAAATTTGCGTGTTTTGAAATACATTAACAAAATAAAACAATTCGAAAACAAAGGGCTTGCTGTCATACATTTCTTATGCGCGTGAATATGTATATATATATATATATATATATATATATATATATATATATATATATATATATATATATATATATATATATATATATATATATATACATATATATATGGAATCAAAGAGATTCATAGAGATTTTATTGTCACATGTTTAGTACTATACCACACAATGAAATTCTTATTTGGTTCCCTACATGTGCAGACTACAAATTAAATTAATGAAAGTAAATATTAGGGAGAGAGTCCTGAGGTCGCTGTAGTTGAAGATTCCACATACAACATTCCAACAATGCTCCCGCAACATGTCAGATATGTGCAGGATGTGAAACTGCTCTCATTAATTAACATGCTTGCGTAATGCTGCACACAACCCAACAAAGGGGCGGTGGGGGGGGGCACAACACAATATGTGGACTCCCCGTGTAAGAGGGCACATTTCAGTGCAACACGCACATTCCTGAGACATCCTGAGGGGGGTGATGCCCTCCTAACCCTCCATCCTGAGGTGTGGACGTTAGACATTTTGTGCCACTAAGTCTACCAGAAAGACTGCAACATGTAATTTGAGTAGAGAAGGAGATTATTTTAAAAAAACTTTTTAAGACCCTCAAATAAAGGAGCATGTGTTTGCACCAAAAAGCAGCTTGCTCTGACATCAGCAGTATCCTACTTGATGAAAATGCATTTCCCATTAAGATGCCTGACATGGAGAAGACTTCATTTCCATCAGCACCCTGCGTTGCCCGGCAGCGGTTCCAGAACGTGGCTCGGCCAGATGAACCACTGCATGAGCGTTAAAGAAATTCACCACACTTAACTCAGCACTTCCTGAAGGAACTAAGTTTTCCAACTTGACCAACAAAAGATGGTCAGGAGCATCAAGGTTTATAACATTATTACTGGATTTTTGGTTCAGAGAACTATCCATAAAATCATAAAATCTTGCCAATACAAAAAAAAAAACAACATGATATTGCAAACAAGGAAGTCCAAGCTTGATGAAGAGAAATCAAGTTCTCTTTCGGTTGCACCGAGATTTAAACTTGGATTGCTAGATTCAGAGTACAGAGTGTTAACCCTACAAATAATTTAGGAAAATTATATACAAGTAGTTTCTTAACTCGGCACTTCCTGAAGGTTACGAATGTTTCAAACTTAGTTGCACAAGATGATTAGGAGCAACAAACTCAGTAAATCGAACCTCACTGAATGGAAATAAACCTCAGTCTTGGTGGAAAAAGTCGCGGCTTATCGTCCGAAAAATATGGTACACGCTTTCTTAACTCAGCACTTCTTGAAGGAACAAAGTGCAAATTAGTTGTGAAAGACAGTTGGGAGCAGCAAGGTTTAGAAATTAAAGACTGTATTCTTGGTTCCTCATGGGCTGGTATTCTGCATGTTTTCCAGATTTCTTAAACGGATGTGCTTCAGCTCATTAGCAAACTCAAATAATGATCCTGCTCAAATGAACCAGGTGTGTCAGGGTAAGACACCTGGAAAACAAGCAGGAAAGCAAACCTCAAAGACCGAGCTCAGACACCCTTACAATACACTATGGAATCCTTCCTATACCAGACGCAAGATGGTGCAAACAAGGTAATCCCTTCTTGCCGTAGATAAATAAAGTTTCGCAAAGGTTCCACCGAGATTTGAACTCGGATTACTGGATTCAGAGTCCAGAGTGCTAACCATTACACCATGGAACCGTACTGCTATGGCGAAAGTAATATACCGTATGCTTTCTAAACTCAGCACTTCCTGACGGGCAGAGGGTTCCAAAGACGGTCGGGAGCAAATATGTTTAAATATTTTACTAGCTTTTTGTTCAGAGAACGATACATTAAACCATGAAGTCTTACTAATACCACTACACAATATATTCCAAATAAGAAAATCCAACCTCACTGACGAGAAAGCAAGTGCTTTCTAGGTAGATGAAGACTTATAAAACAACCTTGATACAGAAAAGACCAGCTTTGTGTAGGTTCCACCGAGATTTGAACTCGGATCACTGGATTCAAAGTCCAGAGTGCTAACCATTACACCATGGAACCCTGCCAACACCCCCACACAATATACAGAATTGGAAAAAACAAAATCCAAACAATCAGCAGATAAATTCTGTAAGTTAGATCAAGACTTAAACTCGGATTGCTGGAATCAAAGTCCAGAATGTTAACTGTTTACACCATGTAAGCCTACAAGTAATTTGGGAGAAATATATAGTTTGTTCACGCAGCACTTCATGAAGGAATGAACATTTCAAAGTTAGTTGCAAAAGATTGTAGGGAGCAACAAGAGTTAGAAAGTACAATAATGACTATATTGTTGAGGCAGCGAATGAAGGATTACAGCATAGAATGCTGCCAATACCAGTGCACGATATAGTAAATGCTTTCTAAGCTCAGCACTTCCTAAAGGAAGTTAGGTGAAGTTACAACTAACAAAATCCAACCATGCTGATACGTTCTATAGGTGAGATCAAGAGTTAAACTCGGATTTGCTGGGATCAAAGTCCAGAGTGTTAACTGTTACATCACGGAATGCTGCCAATGCCAATACGAATACATAATATATGCCAGATGATGTAATACAACCGTGATGCAGAAAAGAGCAGTTTTGTGCAGGTTCCACGGAGACTAGAAATCAGATCACTGGATTCAAAGACCAGAGTGATAACCATTACACCATGGAACCCCGCCAATCCCAATATCCCCTATATTGCAAATAAGAAAATCCAAACTTGCTAAAGAGACGCTTTGACGTACACCCAGACTTAAACGTGGATTGCTGGATCGGAGTCCAGAGTGCTAACCATTACACCATGGAACCATACATATAAGGTTAGAGAAGTATATGGTTTCTTAATTCAGAACTTCATGAAAGAATGAACAGGTCAAACTTTGTTACAAAAGATTGTCGCGAGCAACAAGGTTTAGAACATAATGATTGTATTTTTGGGTCAGAGAATGAGGGATCACACCATAGAATCCTGCCAATAGCAGTACAAAATATAGTACCGGTAAATGCTTTCTTAGTTCAACATTTTCTGAAGGAACCATAAGAAAGTAAATGAAGAAGAGGGTTGAGAGGAACAAGCTTCAGAAGGTAATGACTATGTATATATAATGTATATATATTTCAGATGATGTAATAGAGCCAATACCACACAGAAAAGACCAGCTTGGTGGAGGTTCCACTGAGATTTGAACTCAGACCACTGGATTCAAAGTCCAGAGTGCTAACCATTACACCACAGAACCAGATAGAGCTTATTTAACTCATAACTTCATTTCCCTGAATTATCCCTGGGTCAGTGTGTGTCATAGGTCTCAAACTCCAGTCCTGGAGGACTGCAATCCTGTATATTTTTGATCATTCTGTCATTAACTCACCTGAATCAAATTATTAGCTCACCAGAAAGCTCTGCAGCAACTTGAAAATGATCCTAATCGTTTGAATCAGGTGTGTTTAAGAGAGCAGTATGGAAAGCATGCAGGAGTTTGAGACCTATGGAACAGTTACATTATGGAATCAAGCAAATAGCAGTAGACGGATTCATGCAAGCCATCCATGTTACCGCTAAGGAAGGGTTGGGTTAGGTTTCACCAAGACTTGAACTGGATATATTTGTAAATCTGACACTAAAGGAGTCAGTGCCCCACCAACCCCATAAACCTCACCGCACGTCACTGTTGTGAGATGAATCAGGAATTTGATGTCACATTCGCTTTGAGCAAACAGCTTGATGTCAATCATGTAGAGGGGGTGGATGAGTGTTGTTCCACTTCTAATGTTACTGAGATGCTTCAGACCAATGCAAAACATCGAATTGAAACATGCCACATTTGATAGTCACCAATGCAACTGGCTTTGAGTTGGCTTCCAGAGTTGTTCTTGATAATCTCATTGAGTCATATGTTTTACTTTTTGTCATTTTAAAATAATTTTGGGCCATTTTTAATTATTATATCAATTCTGAATCATACGAAATGAATCTTCATTCGTTCGGGAAACCAATTTATGTCACACCTATATATATATATATATATATATATATATATATATATATATATATATATATATATATATATATATATATATATATATATATATATATATATATATATACATGTGTATAAAATGGCATTTCCTTTCATTTTCTTTGAGCAACAATGATATGAAATCTTATATATATGCAAGTAAGTGTTCAGTTAACGTTTTTAGTTATGAGCATGGTCATGGAATTAATTAAATGCATAGAGTAGGTCAAAATAACACCAGTCTTGTATTTTTAGTAGTAATCTACACAAAGTCCTACAATGATTCATTGTACACCAATTACATACTTTATTTGAAAAGACTTGTCATAAATATCATTGTGAAATCAACAACAACAAAAAAAAACTTCAACTGCTCTACAGTGTTGCAGTATTTTTTTCTTCAAAATGTCTTGGGTTCTTCATGATGTGGACAAGTTTCACCACTTTATTTTTGGTTCATGGCCATTCGTAATCCAAATCCAGAGTGCGCTTCAGACAAGTCCTTGAGTGGCAGGAAATGAAGAATGACCAAGGGAAGTCTCCCTTCTGATATGTGACATCAGTTTGACTGGCTGCTCATGGGACATGCAATGAACCTGCATCACATCCAGGTACGACTCATCAGTATCTTTTACTCATATGGTTTATGAAATTGTTAATGCATAATGACTAAGAATTCGCATTGGTAGATTCTAAGATGCGATGCAAAATTTTGAAGACAGATTCCCATGACCTCTGCATAGAAATGAGTGCTATGCAGTTACACTTAACAGTACACAATGCCCAAATATTGGCCTCTGGTGTAAAATTTCACAGTATCACAAGGTTATATGACATTAGAGTGAAGCGTTCCTCGCAGGAAATCTCACGCATGAGTCTCACCTTATGTTTGTTGTGGACGGTTTGGATGACACCGAGAGCAAGGAAGGCCATTGAAGGCAACACGGCTGTCCAGGCAGTGAGCAGTGCTGTGAGCCACACAACTGGATCTGTGAAGGCCTCGTCGGATGCACCTGGATGAAGGAAAGCTATTGGTCAAACCATGCAGTTTAGTCAACCCGGGCTTTTAATAAACACCAGAACTCATTCACTGCAATTGAGGACCATAGAGGTCGTAGATCCATTTTTTGCTGGGCTGCTATTAACAACTATAGATTTCAGAGTTCCATTTTAATGGGACTGAGAGTGAATATAATCATAATAATAATGATTTTTATTCATTTTTTCTTTCTTATTTACACGAGTAAGGTTGTCCTCTTGGTAGCGGTAACAGCTAGCTAAACAGGTTCTACTCCTGAGAGAAAGCTAACTTTCAAGCAGATTTGCGACACTTTCACCTACCACCCTGTTATCGTGATAAGATCAAATCTATGTATTTATTTATGAATCCGTCTGTCAATTTGGGCCAATGATCTTAATACATTTAACAAGAAAAAACACTGGGAAGCTAATTAAAATTATAATATATAATATATCATAATAACTGGCCAGTTAATCTGCCAGTCAAGGTGCACTCTACAAGATTTGTGATTGGCCCTCGGCGCGACAATTGATCAATGAGGGCAGTGACAAGGGTGACTGTACTTTTAGTTTTTCACTTATCGTACGGAGTTTGGTCCCATGAACCCCGAAAAATAAGGGGTTACTAGATACAGTACATTTTTTTTTTTTACATATAATCACCTATTTTTCTGTGCAGTCAAGCAATTAAAGTTAGTTTTTCATAACATGTCACGTTATAAACTGACAAAAAAAACTAGGACATTGATCAGTCAAGTGGAATTGTACCATAAAATAAATAATCAGCCGGCGCTTTCTGGAACAAGAACTTGCTGTGTGTGATCCTGGAGCAGATGAAGTAGAGTAGCAAAGAAACACACACGGCTCCTATATTGAACTTTGTCCAGTGTCTCGTCAACAGCAAGATCTGACGGAAGAGAACCGATGTCGTCTTGGGATTAGGTTATGAAAAATTACAATACTGGTGTTCTATTCTTTGCGCGCAACTCTGACCTCAATGTTGGCAGTAAATACAGCTGCCATGGACACAGTGACCGCCATGGTCTGGTAGTCGACGGCAGTGTCGTAGTAGACTCCACACGGAATGAAGAAGAGAACAAGTGAAGCATAGAGGGCGTATAACAGTGATGTAAACAACACCAGGGGCCTGGAAAGCTCCTGCCTCTGTCCACATTTGTACAGCTCGGGACACCTCAGGCTGTTCTCTGCACTCACATCCTACAATACAATACGGGTGTCACTTTGCAGTGTGTGTCCGCCCTTGCCACAGCCACACAAAGCAAAGGACAGTAACGCTGTCCCCACTCTTACACACAAAAAGAGGAGAAAAAAACCCACAGTTCTTTATATCACACGAATTACAATATTCTTGTAGTATTGATGGAATAGAGGGGAAAAAAGGTGCTCATGAGATATACTCGCTTGCTTCACTGGACAGAGCTTGTAGTTATCAAAGACATTCAATAGGATAATGTTCAGATGATAAAATCCTTTACTGCAGTACAACTGACATTAAAATCCAAGACAATGATCATCATTCATTTTGAATAAAAACATGCTGATTGTAATAAAAATGTACTGATTGTAGTTATAATTGAATCCCGAGTTACTTTATGATAATATCTATCTATCTATCTATTCATATACCGTACATAATTATCTGCTGTTTTTAACCATAAAATATATTTAGTATGTATTTAACTATGTAGCTGTCTGTCTAAATAGGCAATGCAAGCAATCAATCTGGAAAACACAGAATCCTTAAACCAACCTATGCCCTTACTCTTAATGAAAAGCGCAGAATAAGCAAGGAATGCTTCAAAAGATGGATAATAGCACTAAGGGGGCATTTAGGGTGAGAAATCAATGTTGAAGCATGGTTAATATAAATAAAGTTTATTAAATGTGTTTAATAAAACCCTCCCTACCTTTCTTTCCCATGCCTAGTAATCTCCTAAATGTACTATGGAGGATGAACAGTCTCTTTCTGGGCACAAACTTTATTTTACTTTTTTAACACATAGCAGAGTACGCTTGTGCGCAAAGAGCGCTGCTCACTAACTAAGCTCTAGCTGCAGCACGGAGTACTACCGCTACCCTTCTCTCTCCTCTGCCCATTCCCACATTGCATTTCAACTGGTCTTTAAGGGCCAGCATCAGTGCTGACACTCTGTTCATTCTGCCCACACCTGACACCCCCCCAACATGTAATTCTCCATGCAGGCCAAGCACACAGAGCCTGACCCTGAAGACAAGTCAAGTTCTGGTCAAAACGCCAAGTAAACTTATAGGGTGCCAGATGTACGTGGAGGAGCAGTGGTTTAGTTTTAAGCAAAAGGGCCTTCATTTGAACTAGATTGTGTATTAGGGCTGTCAGATTGCTTCAGACTCCGCATTAGGACTAAGCGTGGGAGTGTTGCAGTGCATCATGCCCTGTTGCGAAGTGATGGTGGTCCTTGGAAAAAATTAAAACTGCAGCACTGAGGGCAGGAAAAGTGAAGTGTAGTAGCGAGGGAACACTGTACATTCAACACTTGCTGAAGCAAGATGAAAAGTTTTCATTTTCAATTGACCTCAAACGGTAGAGAGGCTTTAACTCATTGTCTAAATAAAAAAAAAAAAAAAAAAATAGAGTCGGGGTCCTATATACAGCTTTTTGGACCATACCAAATGCATATATATTTTTTCTTTTGTTATTTGGCGTTGTATGTTTCTCCCTTTGATCATGCTTTATCATGGTCTGAGTTTGATGGGAAACTAATTTCAGCTTCATTCATGTTTACAAGATATCATATTAGTTTTCTGGGTTTGGTCTTGTGATGAATCACTTATAGGAGATCCAATTCACAAGTTCATTTTATTAGGCTTCCTGCTGAGAGTTAGTATTGCATTGCTATAGTATAGATTTTTTTTTTTTTTGTAAATACAGTCTCAGTATAGCATTTAATCAAATTATTATTAGTGATGTGAAGTGTCAAAACACAGCCAACTTTCTTACCTTTTCAAAGAAGGCCACGAACAAAATCTGAGCTGATGTGTAGAAGACGGTATAAAATGCAATGAACCATGTTTCATACAAAGACTGTAAGAGAGAGACATTTCATTTTTCACATTAACACCTTGCTAAAATATATGAGATTTCTCCAGGTGAGATGTGAATTCTCGCTATTGACATGGGTTGCAATCAGTAAAAACCTTTTGTTTTATGTTATGTTTTTTTTTTAACTCAGTATTCGACACACTTTTTAAAAATAAGAGTAAGTATTACAAATGACTCAGCTACTTGTAAGTGGTGAATCCAAATCCACTGGAGTTTACTGTTTGTTTGTTTTTTAAATTCCTTAACTCAACCCATTGCGATACCTGCATTCCTACTATGCACTCCTGCTTGAGGGCTTGACTTTGCTGAATAGCCTACCTGAGCACTGCAACCGTTGAAGATGCCAAACCACAGATGCACCAGCGCAAAGCTACAAGTCTTGAACAAAAAGTAACGCAGGAACAGGGAAATGCGCCGATACGACCAGCGGCCGTGGACCAGAAGCAGCCTCTGCAGGAATCTGAAACGGGACAATGAGAAGTCCGCGTTCTGTACGGCTTGACCTCCTTCCACTCCCGCCAATCCCACGCCGATATGGGCAGCTGAAATTGACAACAAACGTCATTCAATACTAAAACGTGAGTAGAAAAATCGACCTTGATTTGGATTCCAAACTCACTCTTGATCATGTTTACGTCATTGGCTCCATCTCCGATGGACAAGGTGATAGCGCTTGTATGCTTCCTGACCAAGGTAACAATGTCTGCCTTCTGTCCAGGGGTTACGCGGCAGCACAACACCGTTTGACACTGTCGGGCTAGGCTCATGAACTTGGCGCCCCACTCTGGTCTCTGGTCAAACTCTGTCTGTAGATGAAGACCAATTTAATTTCTTGTGGTCTGTAATTAATGAGCGTTCCGTACTGGACAACATTTTGAGTCAATTGTTTGTCATTTAATTGTTTGATAAACCTCACCTCAAAGAGTTTTTCATGCAAATACTGTAGTTATTGTCATTATGATTTTACTAAAGCATTGCCATAGCTTAGAGACAGACTGTGTCACCTTCTGTCTCAAGTACAAGTATTAGTTTAACAGACAAATGTCATTTAGAAGGAAGCTTGCGGTGTCCCACAAGGATCTTTGATAGGTCATCCAGTAATGTAAAATCACTTTACACATTGATTTATCATTCACGAGTGACAATTTTATTGAGTTTTGAGCTGTCTTCTGTTTTTTTTTCTTCAAAATTTGGTTCTTAAGCACATTTGCAGTAATGGTGTAGCGAGTAATCAGCATTATGACACTTCAGAAAATTGTTCATGATTACCAACTCGGGACCAGTCAGAACCACAGCAGTCTGTACTCCAGCCTTGTCCTTTTCAACAGCCCAAATATCTGTCTGTCTAATTTTATGGAAATGGTCTCCAGGGTCTGGAGATTGGAGCATCTCTCTGTAAGTCAAAAGCACAAAATCTGCAATGTGTTTTTCCTTCGTTCATCTATATTATTGTTATGTTTGACCTTAACTCCTGCCATTCCAGTAATCTTGTGCCAGGATCGAGTAGTTTACATGCATATCCAATGTTGACTGCTGTCTCTTGGGGGATAGAAATGATTTAAAAAAATGTGGAAAAACACGATGTTCTGAAATGTGTTTTTTATACTTGGTGTTGACATACCTTTTTTGTCCCCTGTAAGCACCCATACTTTAATCCCACCCTGTTTAAGGAGAGAAATTGTCTCTGGAACACCTTCCTGGAGTCTGTCCTCTATGGCTGTAACTCCTAGAAGCTAATAATAATAATAGAATGATGTTATTTCACTGTGGGTGATAATGTAGTGATAATGCTGTTGATTCATGTCAAATTAAATATTTATATCCTTTAGGTCAGTGGTTATCAAATGGGGGTACAAGTAATGCTAAGGGTAAGTGAAGGCACTTTAGGTGGTACGTGAGGTTTTTGCAGGGTTCATGTGAGCATCAGCAAATCTAATTTAGTGCTTTTTAATGCTGTGGCTGCTCATTTTCAAATCTAGAGCAAACTCTAGGGCAAATTTAGAACCAAAAGCAACTTTTTGCAAAATTGTGTTATTGTGACTCCTTTTTGTTCAGTTTTATACAGATGTGAATTGTTATTAGGGATACAATTTTCGAGCAGGCGAGCCAGACATAAAACAAATGATGATACATGATCTATCATCTGAAGTAGCTAAATGAAATATGCCTAGAGATACCACTACATGGGGTTGCTTTGCAATAAATAAATAAATATCATGAGGTACCTCATGGTAAGGTTGAGAACAACTAAAATAGGCATTTTTTTTCTTCATGTATAATGGTCACAACAGAGATCAGCTGTTCTAATCTTGTTCTATTGTACTGTTGCATCTCTATAGAAATTCACACATCAAGTACCCCTTCACTGTTCGCTACAAAGAACAGCACAATTCAAAACCTTTTCCATTATGTGCATGTCTTTAGGTCTTATTTTGGTAGACTGTTGACCGCACACTCACGGTAACAACAGGAAAGTCTAATCTACAATGTTTGGGTTTGTGTTTCGCATGTCTGGGCGCTGCGGACCACGCGAGCTGCTATGCCTCAATGCACGATAATATGGTCACAGAAAGTAGACGCCCGGTTTAAAAACGTGCACATTTTCATTTTTGTGCCAGAAAAAGTTTGTTTGTTCAGTATGTTTGTGAAATTTGTGCGGCAGTCCTCACTCCATGGTGCAACTGCTAATTCGGTTAGAAAAAGTAGACTAGATTTTAGACTACTTAAAAAGTGATCTATTTCACCGTAAAAGTGATGCAAACAAAAGCAAGCAAGCATCCAGATTTTGCACTGTGCAATGTGTGTAATTGAAGTCATTGTGGCATGGATGGCATAGTCTAACAAAATGCCAAAAGATAGGAAACTGCACCCATGCACACAGTGAAACTGTGTTTTGCACTAGACTTGCACGCTGAGCAAAAACAGGGCCCTTCATGTCTTAACCAGATTTGAAACCATATTAAACACAAATATTTACTCGTGAGCCCACCTGGAGATCTTTTTCCATCTCATCATAAAGCTTCTCCAGCAGGGCATTGCGGTTAAAGTTCGTCATGGCAGCAGCACGAGATAAAGTTTTACTCCACTGCTCCCATGATGTCTCGGAAACCGATCGGACGGCAATGCACAAGGTCCTCAGGCATGCCTTGGAAAACAGCTGGGACAGCACATAGCAATTAGTATGAGCACAGACTTCCACCAAGGCAGACCTACCTACCCGAAACATGACTGAATTGATGCTCTCATGTCCTATTGTTCATTGTAAAACTATAAACAATGTAGTCATTGCCTCACTGGTTACATTTACTCACAAGAAAGGGTTCCCTTGGGAAATTGTCCATAAGTTGCTTTGCTAACCCTAAATAAAAAATGTATTATCTGGTTACATTTAGCAATAAGTACAGTAATCCCTCATTTATCACGGGGGTTACGTTCCGAAAAAAAAAAAAAAACACATGCAAAGTGAAATCCGTGAAGTAGCCAACTTTTTTTTTAAAATTATTTTACAATTCAATACTAAACCATAAAATAAAACCAAAAATCTAAACCTGTTTTAAAGCCCCAAATTTGTTGAAAACAACCATTTTAATATAGTCATACAAAGTTGGAAACACAGTAGTAGATTTTATGTCAAGCTGTGTGTTTGTGCGTAGAATATGTACTGTATGTACCTCCAGGGCTTGTTCAGTGCTCTCTTGATGTGGACAGTCCCTCTGTAGCCTCTCCAGTACCACTATGTCAGCTCCCTTACAGTACAGTTTTAACGCCCCCTCCGGCTCCCGGACTGCATGAAAGGGGAAACCAAGAAACCGTGGAGAGCAACACCCAAAAAATAGAAGATGAAAGAGACAGGATAAGGCATAAAATTGTTGGTTTTCTCACCCAACACTGACATCCGCCGTCTCTGGCTGGTGAAGTCAAGCAATGCCAACAGCTTATAGTGACGCGTGAAACCCATCTCGGACACCATGATTTCATCTCGTGTTCTAGACAGGAAGACCCAGCCCAACTCCCTCGCGGCACTGACAAGAGCCTCCTCATCGGGAGACGCTGCTTGGTAAACTGGACAATCTGAGAAGAAGTGAGTCGAATACCTTAAAGACTGTACTATAGACCTATTGTCAGTGTATGAACCAGGTTTCCGGCAAACTGGAGGGAGAGCTACTTCTTGCTTCTGGTGTCTACTGTCGTCAAAACGCGAGCTGAGTGTTTCTGGCAGCATGTTTCCAATGTGGGACCATGACGTACATGTTCCAATCGATTTTTGGTTTTATGTACAAGGTTTTGCATTTAAAAAACGTGTTTGCTTTCAAGGATCCGTGGCAAAAAAAAGCTGGAGGTGTGTGCAATGACCGCACAAGCTTGGTTTATGATCTGGGCGGAAATAAGACATGTGGAATCTGGCTGGCAAGCATTTTGCAGCCCTTGATAATTTGCATGGGTGCACTGCAGTCAGCCGATATTCTCCCAGACTACAGCATAGTGCACAGTGAGAAGTGTAACTGGCATACACTACAATGTGAAGTTGATTCCATTTGACATTAGCATTATTAGCTAAATTAAGTAAGACAAACACTAGTCACCAGATTGACTCACGTTTAGGTTTGTTGTTGAATTAATCGCATTTTCATTTTCAGTGAAATTGTTGTATTGTGTTTTTGATTTTTGAAACCATTCTCCCTACCTTAGCCTGACAGTGGCTGCAGTGTGGCACATATAAAGTTGAAGTAGACAGTCAGCAAACTAAAAAGGTAAAGCTAAACCGTAGTTCATCAAGCAAGCCGACGTATTTTAGGATAATAATAATAATGGCAGTGATGCTATGTGAAAAATGCTTTGAATGAATGACTTTTAATTTACGCTGCAAAAGATTTGTTTGCACTCTACCAAATTGCTGTTCATGCTTTGCTAGTGATTGTGACTGAAGTTTTTGCTCCCAATTCAAGACACAAAATCAACCAAGCGACGGCTTGTGTTTTGGAAAATTCATTAGTAAGTCGAGGTCCCGCTTCATACATGTTTTCCCACCTTCTTTCCACTGGGCCATGACAGTGTGACACACAGCCAGTGCAGTGAAGAATTGCCTGATGGTCGGATGTTGTGCTCGAAGACGCTCCACCAGGGCGGGAGCCCGCATTAACAAACCGCCACATGAGAACGGATTCCAGCTGAGGTCCATTGGCTACGCATGCCAAAGTAGGATGGAACACACAATGTTTATACCATCATGTTGGACATTGTATAACCTTGATGACCAGACAGTACCTTTATATCCTCTGCCCTTACCGATGAATCACCTGTTGGAGTTTAAATGAAATTACAAAACCATGTGGGCGGCATGATGAAGGAGTGGTTAGCTTGTCCGCTTCCTGGTTCTGAGTTGCATGGTTTGCATCCAGCTCCGGCCTTTCTGTGTGCAATTTGCATATTCTCCCCATGCTCACCCCGGTTTTCTTCCACAATCCCCCAAAAACATGTGTGGTAGTTATATTGGACACTCCAAATTGGCAACCAGTTCAGGATGTACCCCGGCTATTGCCCAAAGACAGCTGGGATGGGAACCATCTTGTCCACGGTGAATCCTTGCAACGATCGCCACCCATATGACAGTAAAAAAAAATACTTTCAAAAATCATTCACTTTCTGTCCAGTATACCTGCTTCCGTAATGAGTTTATCAAAGCTTAAGCCCTAGAATTTTGGTACTCGGTACAGGGGGCAGAAGTGTCCCTATTCGGAATAATAGGTAATGGCCATGAAATCCAGATAAATCCCTTTTTTAAATTGGATTTTCTATCTATATTTTGTGTTTTATTTTTTCGTCTTTTAAGTGTACACATTCAATGTATATTGGATTTTTTGTAATGTATTCTGGTCTGGGCTGAACACACCGGAGGCGATTTCATTTGTCCTCACCCCACGTCTAATGAAACCAGGGTGACAAGGTGAAACTAGCCTGCCCTCCACCCACAGGACATCAGGCAGCATTTGTGCATGTGAAAATTCATGCTTGTTCACGTGATGCTAGGAACTTGAAAACTTCAACTTTGTTCTTGTATACTGGACAGTCAATTGATTGTGAGAGGTTGTGACCCCCCCCCCCCCCCAAAAAAAAAGGAACCCTACAGTGTTGAACGTTATAATAATCATGCTGACACAAAGAACAGTTTCACCACTACTGTAAATAACTCTAATGATCCATTTTCTTAGCTGCTTGTCTTAACGAGTGTCACGGGCGTGCTGCAGCATTTCCTAGGTGTCGCCAGGCAGTAGGCATGGTGCACCCTCAACTGGTTGCCAGCCAATCACAGGGCACACGTAGACAAACAACCTTTCACACTCTCAAACACACCTAAGGGCAATTTGGAGTGTCCAATATTCCTACCATGCATGTTTTGGGGAATGTGGGAGGAAACTGGGAGTATCTGGAGAAAACCCACACAGGCATGGAGAAAATGTGCAAACTCCACACAGAAAGGCAGGAATCAAACCTGCAACTGCTGAACTGTGAGACCTGCCAACCACTCTTCTAAAAAAAAAAAAAGACAAGTTATAACATATTAATGGAACCGAGTTTTGTTGCCCTCTAGGTTTAGTGGGTACATTATTTTTATGGCTATAAAGCATATATGACGACACTGCTTGTGTCCACACAGTACTCCGTAAATATCTCAACTGCTAAATCTACTGTAGCTAAGGGATAAAGAAGATTAAAAATGTGATTAAAATATGCTTAAGTGACCAAGCTGACCAATTATTATTTAAAAGCAGTTTCCACTTGAAATTCCAATTCATTACAAAATGTAAGAGGATCCCAAATCTTTCTTTCCTCCTTCCTTTGATCACCTAGAATATAAATCTCTTTGTTTAAAGTTTAGTTTGAAAGTACATTTCGAGATGAAGTGGCATAAACTAATTGAATCTTGAACATTTGATGATTTGGTGTGATGTGAATGGAGAACGCGAGTACGTACACAATCTACTTATATTTCAATTGGCAACATAGGTGGAAAAAGGTGAGACTATACCGTAAATTACGCCAGATATGCAGCATTGCCTGAAGATCAGTCGATTTTGGGTTAAAGTTCCAGTTTTGTCACTCAGCAGGTATTCCACTTGGCCCAGCTCCTCACACAGGGAAGTGGTCCGAGCCTGTGCTGGGCAATCTGTCGGAGCCCAGTACATCTCCAAATCCCAATTAATAAACTTGCTGTGAAATGTCTGGATCATCTCAAAGCTGCGCACCAACACACAGACAGACAATCATCAGCAACATGACACCTAGCGCTGTACATCACGGCAGGTTACAACTGACGTGACGTAGAGCATGATTGGCACGGCTGGGCTGAGCAGCATGAAGAAGCTCCAGTAGACCAGGAAGCTCGTGTAGACTGGGTCACCGTTGATAATCAGAGCAGACAGAACCTCTGTGCGGCTCATAACCCGGCTTGTGAACACCCCGCAGCCGATGGCCAGAAGAAGCACGGCTAGCAGCAAAAACACCATTATCTGTGCACCCCAAACACATGTTCGCTCAGTGGAAATCTCATGTGATTTAATCCCAGGATTATGCATATGTTCATCATGGTGATTGCTAGCCTGTCAAAGTATTGTCTGTAAAATTTAACTTGGAGTGGCAATAAACATACAAAACCATCTCTAGGGCAAATTTAGGAAAGCTGGAGCGAGCTGGAGTTGAACTCGGGACTCAGAAATGTAAGGCAGACGTGCTGGCCACTCTTCCATCATGCCAACCTCATTATTTATCAAGAATGCTAAATGGTTTATTTGATAATCGATCAGTTATTGATACATCATTGCAGTTCTGTTCATTTAATACTCCAAGACTCACTGCTTAAAACTGCTTAAATGATTTAGTATTGAGAAAGAAAGCATCAGATGGTTTTCATTGGAGTGAATTACATGTAAGAAAGTAGCAGTCTCAGAGAGTAGAATTAGTAAGTATTGAATCGCATTAGCTATTGCAGCACTCACTCCAATCACAGCTCTGTTGAGACTCTTCTCCAAGCGAGTTTTCTTGGCCCGGATTTTTCCACAATTCCTTAGGATCTTTGTGTCGGCACCTGGCTCGGGTAATTACGAGAGTGAAAGTTCAAGGCCTGCCTCAGCAATTGGACAGCTGCGCGTAGCCCATGAGCAGGATGACCTTGCAGTACAGAGGTGAAACGAATGGACAAAAGCTTTCCCTTGCAGAGATATGTTGACTAACTTGCTTGTTACTTTGTGAAAGACTGAGAATGGATGCTGAAATTCCAACGTGACTGCCATGTATGGACAAAAGCCTTGGGACACACCAAATTATTAAACAGGAGTTGGGTTAAACCCCTCAGATGCACCTAAATCCTTTTTTTCATTCTATGAAATGGTTTTTGAACAATTGCTTGGTTTGGTTTTAGATTTTTTTTGTAACTTTTTCCTGGACATAATAGGCCATTTGACCAATTTTTCCAATAATATCATGTATATTTTACGTTCATAAAATTGACCGACATGCATGACTTTTAGCCTGCAGCCATGTTATAGTGATATTGACTTCTGCTAATATAAGGTTCTGTTAATATAGGTAAAGAATTTTGACCAGCTCATATTCACAAGTATTTAAATATATTCCATCATATTTTTAAATGCATTTGATAACAGTTGCAAATACATTCAATCTTACTTTGTAAGCTAAATCCTAAAATCACATTTCCCATAATACTATGGGATATGCTCATAGAACACCGCATGATATTATGGGACTGTGTCCTCCTCTTGGTCCCCCTCTGGGGGTCCTGTTCTTTACCTGGGAGGGCGGAGTCTCCTGCTGCACACCTGTCAACCCTTTCTAGTTAGCAGAGTACTTTAGTGCAGCAAAAGTTGAGAAACACCATTGGATTCTTCTTTGATGCCTGTTATCTTGTCACTTTTGAGCTTGCTCCCTTTTGAGAATCTGTCTGTGTCGTATCTTTCGTTTTGTAGTTCCCTTCAGAGTAAGTGCTTTGGGTTGAAAAAAAAAAAGGTATGTTTTCTTGGTTACTTTGTAGCGTTTATCCAGCGTCACTCCTCAGCTGAGGCCTCGTCCTCCCTTTTTTTTCTTCCTTCATTTATTTCCATGGACACTTTGCTATGGCACTTTTTGTTTGTACTTTGCTCTCGTGTTTCACTCTTGAATCTTGTTTGTACTTTGTATTCCTTTATTTTTGCCTAACAGGAACAAATGCCGCGTTTTTATCATTCATTTTACCATTTAGCATTCATTTAAACTTGCTTACAATTATTTGAACATATGAATGTATTTTCAAACACAGTAAAGTACTTGCAAACATGTTCAAATGGATCTGCCACTTCAAAATGTTTACTAGCTCCATGCTTCCGTAATATTATGAGCCACTTGGCCTTCTTTTCAGGTCCATCTTCATGACCAGAGACAAAGATGTCTTCCCAGACCAGCGTAAGTTTGCATAGCGGCAAAGGAGAGTGTTGTATTTTTCTCTCATTTAGTTTTTGCCCTGCGCCAATGTCTTTTGCTCAAGTGTCCCAGGCTCAGCCAAACATAGAAATCAGTTTTCTCAGAACTGAGAGGGTCACTGTGGCAAAACCCGTGACACCTCCCAGTTGGGCAAGTAATATCTGAGCAACGATCACTTAAACGACTGAAGGAGCAAGCCTGACATACTGTATGACCCATTTCAAAGGCACTGTCTATAATTAGCCATATAATGTATTCAACCCAATATAATTAGCCTTTGAAGCAAATGAAGGCCACAATAGAAGTAAAAGATGATTTAAGTTTCGGATAGCAGTCCTGGTTTCTTTTCGCAGACATTTTGAGGGGTTAAGTATACATTTATTGAAATGAATCAATTCATACCTGTGTATATGACCAAACCATAGGCTATCGTGGTGTTTCTTAAGACTGTGCCCCTGAGAAGGAGGTGCTCGATGTCCAGTAGAAAACGTTCCCCTCTCCAGTGCAGCTGACCTCTGAATGTGTACAGTCCGTCGTTGGGTTCCTCGCAAAACACCACACCTTGGAAATTAATTCACCCCGTACACAGAATTGGCAATCTGAGGTAACATCCATTGTTATATCCATTTTTTTAACTCTCTCACTCAATTACAGGGCAGATATAGACCAAGGTTATTATCTAAGAAAACAGTGTTTCACCGTCAAAGTTGGCGAGCGCGTGCTCTGTGGGTTCAGTCGTCAGCTGGTTGTGTGTCGCACCGAGAGCCTGTCGGCACTTCAGGTTTGTCTCACTTGCAAGCATAGAAATAAAGCATTTATGCTTGTGTGCATATGATATTTCATCATTTCATCTTCTGCAGTGCTTGTCGTGGTCGGGGTCACGAGTCATCAGAGCTGACATCCAAACCCGGAACCTCAATACTAAAGCAGATAGGCTTCTCCGTTTATACGTGCTGTAAATGTCTCACCCGTCAATGTCAGCCGTTTCCACATAGGACAGACTGTGTGGCTGAGAGCTGCATAAGAGCAGAATATCTGCCTGGGAATAGAAATATGTGTGGAAAAATAAATACAATGAAAGAGAGGCTTTGAGAGTAAATAATATCTTACATAGACGTATCTGACCCTCTAAGGTCAATTAAATTCAAATATGTTTTGGTCATCAAATAGCCACTTATGTGGACATGAATAGCACAAGTGTCAGAACCAATAAAAACTAGGATTGCTAAAAACACAAAATAGCACATTTCACATTCATTCACATTCACATTCAATCATCAACATTCACACTAAAAATGGAACAAGCAGGAAAATAACATGCATTTATGTAGGTCCAGATAATGCGCTTTGTGCATCATTTTACTAAACTGTCATTGCTGGAAAAAGAACTTAAGCGTCTCACAGGGATGCTTTGGTCTTTGTGGATGCGCACAATGTCTCCCACGCACAGATCCTTCCACTGCTCTGTACTGAAGCTGAAACAGAGAAGGCATGCGCAAATGACTTTGAGCGCAAAAATATCACGTGAATTCTGGGAGATGTTTAAAATTCAACGGATCATAAAAATGAAACCCAAGTTGGAAAGAAAAGATGATTTCGGTGGTCTGTGTGATTGTGCGTGTCTCGGCATTCAAGCTATTTCATTATTTAATGTTATAACAGCAGTAACTCAAACGCTTATATCAGCATTTTTGCAAGATTTTTTTTTAACATTTTATAGCATTAGCCTCCAATAATGTTTATTGCAAAAACTACAGAATTGAAAACATAGCACTTGAATGGTAAAATGTTTGCATGCCGGTTTTTCTGGTTGATCTTTGATTTTTACTGTTACCCAGTAATGTTTGTAGGGATGCTTTTGTCAGCATCCGTACAATTAGCTATTAATGTAAATGTGAATTTGTGTTTATCCTTAAATGATTTAAAATGTGGGGGCTGTACAATAGCAATTTCATAATTTCTGCTATTTTATATTTTTTGTGTAATAGAAGAAATACTTGTCTCAGCATTTATAGTATTTTTTACACATTGACATGGGTGTGAAAGTATGTCTCTTAGCATTAACTACGTTAACTGTACATAAGCATTGGTGTGAATGCCTGTCAACATTCAGCAGCATTCATGAGAATACTTGTCAATCAGCACTCTCATACTTTTTGACACTTAGAAAAAAATTGTTACAATCATATATCTTCCATATGTCTGTCATATAATAATTTAATAATAATAAATAATTTTAACACACATTAGAAATGTCCATTTTTTGTTATTTTTGACAGTAGATGCAAAAGCATGTCTTCCAGAATTCATGCTATTTTTATGCATACATAACATCATTAGTGTGAAGGTTTTTATTTGATGTTTGTTGGATGCAAATTAGATATACATTCCTGGTATGGCATTTCATTGTTTCTGATACACAATAGCATCTCTGTGAATGTGTCAGCATTTTCGTGAGTTTGAAAAGAACTGACACATTTGAATGCTTGTCTCATTCACACATTTTTATGTGAAGTAGGATCAGCTTGGATGCTTGTCTTCCAGCTTAATCATGGCAAGCAAATGTTGACCCAACTTGGGCTTTTTGATGATTTTGATGTGTGATATCAAATGAAAATCAGATAAAAAACAGGAGGAGGTTAAAATATAGCATAGATTGTGAAAACATGACGACTTTCAATATGCCATGCTGCCGTCTCTTCTAAATGCTTACAAACGTGAAGTCAAAGGGTACACCCTATATGTGTCAAATTTAGCCCATGTCAGGCTCATTTACTGCCATTGAAAATTGGAAATTGCAGTATTGTCAAATTTGGACATATTGAAAACCCAATGTTTTATCATGCATTAATCCTTTCAACGGTAACTCACAAACGAGGCGCAATAAAAATGTTGGCGTTGACACTCCAAAACCACCGGGCGGCGCTAGCCGCCAACCTATGTCATTTGCAAGCCTTTCAATGACTTTGATGATTGGCTTAGCCATATATAAATATAAATATATAAATATACAAAACATAAATATAAATATAATATAAATATAAATATATAAATATACAGCGTAGCTACTTTTTGTGGTACTTTTTTAAAGTGAGCCCAAGTTGGGTGATTATAAGGCCAGGCTAGTGAAAAATCCCTGGACACTCAGGGGTTGAGCGTAATTTTATCCCTCCACATAAGAGCCTTAGTTGGAATGTGGTCTCTCAGCATTCCCATAAGTCTTAAACTTCCGTGTCAGACGCAAACAATAGGCAAGCACTAAATTATACATAGGACCTCTGATTGTGTCTTTAATTTTATGTTGAATGTCTGTCTCTTAACCTGCACCTGACATGAGATTTATTAAACATCATTAACAACTGCATCTGAGGTATTGTTTTCTGCTGCTACGAGCATTTATGGTTTATTGATCCTTCACAGCATTCTCCTAAACCACCGAACACCTCCCTGAATCAAATTGCATTAAAATGATTAAATAACAATAAAATGACAAGCTGAGAGATCACTTGATCTTGTTTTTTCCGTGGAATGCTTCGTGCTCCGCTCTGAATAGGCACCTTGGGGAGCATCCAGGCTTTCACTCATTTACACTTCATTAGAGCTTCATTAGAGGCCTGTTTGGCAGCATCTGCTCCCTGGGAGGCTCATACTCTCCCATCTTGGCACGTACCTCTGGGAGATGAGAGCGTCACATGGTCGTGTGTTGACCTCCAAGTCGCTGCGTCTCCTCCCCTGGAAACATGACAGGAAGTGATGGCCCTTCCAAGGTGGCAAAAGTACACACACTCAAAGTAGAAGTGCAGGTATTTGTGTGGAATGACACTGGTAGGCCAGAAGTACTTATTTGACGACTTAAGTCAAAGTTAAAAAGAAAAAAGCAACGTACGAGTCCATGAATATTACTAAAGCGGAGAGGATCATGTAAAAGTTATGTTATCTTCAGCTGATTCAACTAAGGGTGCACCGGTCAGAGAACATGGAAAAATATTCCATTTGACTTAATTAATTGCGGTCTTTTGGCATATACACACAATCATAAACTTGGTGAAACACCGATGATGCTCACCTTTAGGTTATTTGTGGTAAAATGAAGTCGAGCTGCGTCACGAGGAAAAAGAAAAACGACTACTTCAAGCGCATTCAACACTTGTTTTATTTATTAACGAGCATGCCAAGCCAGTAAGTGGCAGTAGTTTCACCAAATTCTATTCTATCAGAAAGAACGTCCGTCTCTTAATGTCACCAGCATCTATGGTGGGAAATGGAGTAGAGTGATGAGGTAAAACTCTGGTTTACGATCTGGACAATTTGGCAAATCTCCACTTTGTATGGAGTTTGTAGAAACCTTCTTGTTTATGGAAAAAAAAAAGAAAAACAGGCATAGGTAGTCGATAGGACAAACCAGAGACATTTACCACACATTTGCAAGAACACCGGCTATGCGTGTAGACTATGACTAAATGAATGAATACTTCATGGGGACCCGCCCCACTATTTGAGAAGGACTAAAGGTAATGCTCACATTTGTCCATTTTGTTTTTAGTTTTGCTTTATTAGTCCTTATTATTTCTTCAAGCGCTCAATGTGTGAATGACATTCTACATGAAAAAAAAACCACCACTGATATTCAGCTGGAATCAATCAACTTAGTTGAATATCTGTGACTAAATTATTTTGTCATAAACAGACCTGTCTTTGTATTGTTTTTGTTATTTATAGTCTGAGGTGTCACAAAATCAAAAAAGAAAAACATGGAATGTCCTGTTCCCCATGTTTCTTTTCACAGAAAAGTCCTGTTTTTGTAACTTTTTAGTGACACTTTTGACTTTGGTGGAGCCAACTACTGTTCAAACCATATTATGACGGCTCATAGCTACTGAGCGGAAAAACAGAGAAGCAAACATTTGTTTCTGGCAAAAGATGGCAGTCGTGGGTAGCAAAGTAAGTACAGTGGTGCCTCTACTTACGAAATTAATTTGTTCCAGAAGTAAATTCGTAACGTGAATCTTTCATAAGTAGAGTGGCTTTTACATATAAATAGCCTAATGATCCTAAGGGACAATGTGTAAGATTTCATTCAAAAGGAACAAATTAAATGTTTATAAACTGCAAAAACTTGCAAATGAATGTGTTCTTAACAACCAACAGTATGTTTTAATATAATCGTAGGCCTAGTTATCATTAAATTATATGACATGGGGGGTGGCACGCTTCTGGAGGCTGCCATGTCTGTTATAGCAACGGACAATGGCAAATGCAGCACCTCTTGCTGTCCGTACAGAAAAACGGTCTAAATTTTACACATTAAAAGAATAATATTCAAAAACAATAAAAATGCATTAAAAATGTAACACATATAAAGTAGACCTACATTAGTTAGTAGAATTATAAATACATCCAACTATATCATGTAAAGAATTAAAAAAAAAAAAAAAAAAAAACGATCCTAAACCCTAAATCATAGTAATTGTAGCAGTTGACAATACGAATGGCAGGTCACTTGAAATTGAAATTAAAATTGAAATTCCAAGTGATCCAGGCATTATTTACAAGTCCACAGGAGCAATAATATTTATTTTTGGAATATTTTGAGTGTTTTGAGCGAGTCTAGTTTGGGGTCATGCAAAGTGCTTCCTGTGTGATGTTATTGCTAAAGTGCTAATGACGTTTTTAACAATGCTAATGTCAGACGCGACAGTCCAAAGTGGTATGTTACATTTGTGTTTTTACGTGTATATGTAAAATGTTGGCTGTAGCTAATGACAATTTTATGCTTGTTAGTTTATGGTGCAAATTGAGGTGGGAAAAGTGGATGAAAGGAGTAAAGATGAAAAGTGGAAAACTGCACATCAAGATTAGGGCAAAAGATTGGTGTCTCGTTTGTGGGCAAGCCGACATATTAATACATGATAAAAAGACATCATGGGTTGTGATGACATTTCTTTAATATCTTGTTGGAGTGAGCGCTGGTGTCTTGTGTCTCATATGCCAACAATGTTTCCTTTTGTATTTTGAGTTTTCTTTCATTACAATATATATATATATATATATATATATATATATATATATATATATATATATATATATATATATATATAGATAGATAGATAGATAGATAGATAGATAGATAGATAGATAGATAGATAGATAGATAGATAGATAGATAGATAGATATACGGATAATACAGTAATACAGTGGGCCCCCGGTTTACGAACTCCCTCTTTTACAAACTTATCATCTTACGAACATGGACTGCGGCGTTCTTAGTCTTCCTCTTACGCACAAACCTTTTGTCTTACGAACAATCCAACATGCCGGTCAGAGCGTCCGCACTCATTTATTTGCTTTGCTGCATCAACAAAAATAACTATTCTAGCATGTGACAGATAACACCGATATGCTATTGGTCTTATAAAGTCACAGTCACGGTGTCAGTCATGGTGTCAGTCACGGAGATCCCGATATGCTATTGGTTGATTAAGTTCACAGTACCGGTCTCAGTCACAGAGATGCAGATATGCTATTGGCCGGCGTCACGTCAATCACAGAAATGCTGATATGCTATTGGCCGAACGCCTTTATCTAGCTTGATGGCACAGCTGGTCGGTGTTTTGTGAAAACTTTGCAAACTTTATCTGTTAGACGTGGCTTCTAAAATTGCTAGTGGCGGTAAAGGAAGAAGTAAGAGGATGATGACAACAGAAACGAAGAAGGAGATAATAAAAAATACGAAGGAGGTGCACGCATAGTTAACCTTGCTCGTGAGTATGGTCGTAACCGCTCGGCAATCTTCTAAGGGCAAGACTTTACTTGCCAGGAGACGGACCTCGGTCAACAACAAAAATGGAGAGGCTTCTTCTCTTATGGATTAAAGAAAAGGAAATCGTCGGTGAGATGTTCTCGTTTAAGAAAATAAATAAATCAATTCTCTGCTCCCCTCCGCCTCCACCCACCACCAGCTTAAGTCACGTCGCCCCAAAGGTAAATGTCATTTTTCCTTTGTATATTTATGCTATTTAATTTAACTGTATAGTAGATTATGTTACTAATTTTTAATATGTGTATAAAGTCGTGATGTTTTTACCTAAGGTTTTTGCACGAGGTGCACGCATTCATTAATTAACATAGGTTTGGATTGCCCGTCATACGAGCAGTTCGAGTTACGAGCATAGCCGCTGAACGGATTAAGTTCGTAACACGGGGTCCCACTGTATTTTTTTGCCGAGGTGTTTCGTAAACTGATTTTTTTCAAAACTAGAGGAGTTCGTAAGTAGAAGTACCACTGCACTTCATTACTTCCCACCGCTGTAGGAAGATGGCCACGAAAAGGTTGTGAATTTGCAATGTTAGAGGGCAGACGCCATTATGCGGCCCCAAGCGGTGACACTGACTGGGAGATTTACACCCTTTGCTAAATGACTAGTCAATAGAGAGGGGTCAAGCGAGCGTTTCAGCAAGAGAGCTGTTAACGACCGTAACTCGGTGGTGCACTTAACCAGAGTCGCGCATGCAAAACATCAGCCAGGCGTTTAAGAGCAAAAGCCTTAATGATATAGCGGGGGAATTAATGCTACTGGGACGCCTGGTCTCAGTCAATAAGGAGAGGACGAAGAGTCAATGAGGACGACGAAGGAGAGTGTAAACGCTCATGCGTGAGGCCTCTATGGCGACTCTTAAAAGAGTGTCAGCGGCGCATTGGTTGAGCGGCAGGCCGTGAGAGGCTCTCGCCTGGCCTGAGGGATGGAGAGAAAGGCTGTCTCACCATGTCGTTAATGAGGTCCTTCGCACCTCTCACCGACAGAATGAGGAGCAGCGGGATGATGGAGATGTACCACTGGACGGATGAGATGATGGGGACGCACTGTGAGACACCCAGACACAAACAATCAATGCATACTCACTGAGAAAGAGTTTCAAACAGTTTGTGATTAATCCCTTGCAAATTCTTCTGCTCTGCACAATTTGGCCACTAGGGGTAGTATGATATAGATACATAAACAAAGAAGACATTCACAACAACTATATATGACTCAGTAAAATGCATTACAGTATTATCATTTCTTTAATGTTGTTAAGATGAGTAATGTTAACAAGTCAAAAAACACTTTGCAACATAAAACATCCTCTTTTAGGATCATAGTAAAGATCGGTTTTGAAAACGAAATTATGAATTTCATTTTAAACCAAGTTTTCGAATGATTGTGATTGGGGATACTCGGTTTTTAGCATAATTAAGTCTACTGAATGATTTTATTTTAATGAACTTACAGTTTATTTTTCCTGAAGTATTTATACCACATAAATATTTAAAATAATGTTAACATGGATGCCTCATTTAAAACCCTATTTTTCAGTCTCATGAACCTCCAGGAGTGACTTCATGTACACACAAGATAATTTGGAAACCATTGTACTACTACTTGTACTGTATACAAATACAGCGAAACTGAAAAAGATGACATCGTAAAATAAATAGTACTTGTGTGGTGGAAATATACCTTCTTGGTGTGTGTGCTCTCGTAATCTTTAGCCAGTTTGTTTGTACGTGAGCACCTGAGCATGTGTCCTCATTTTGTTTTTGTGTGTTTGTTTGTCCCATAAAATAATCGGCGCCTGTGGCTCGCTTAACCAACAAGCAAGGGCATTACAACCTCATAATTGCTCCATTTTTTCACACTTCAATCGAGTCTGGGATTTTGCCTTGTGGCACAAAGCAAAAGAAAATAAAGTGTGATGTTTATATGATTTAGGAAAACGCTGGAGCAGGCGCACTCCTAAGTCACGGTTGTCAGGTTGTGCCGTTCAGAACCTCAAACCTGCGTATGTCATGACCTTTAATGAGAAGACAACAGGGTCTGGGGAAAACAATGAACCAACCTGCAATGCCATCATGAAGAGGAAGTAGAGATTGGCTGCGCGCTGGAATTGCTCATACAGAGTCAGGGGCAGGAAGGTGAGGACTGAGTACTTGTAGCTCCGCACCTGGTTGTCCTGGCAACAAACACAGTAAACCACGGCTTACTTTCTAGTAGTACTGGGTGACAATATCGCTATAGTGATATATTGTGATACGAAGTGACGTAATACACATACTGCAATACAACATTCAGTTTCCAATATATCGCGTATCGATTTCTAAGCACCTTATTTTCTTTTTTTTTTTTTTCAATCAATCCGCTTCGAATTGGCTTTAGTCAGTAGCTGGTCCTCAGGGCCAGCAAGGTCCTCCAAGCTGGCCTAACATAATCCAACATCATTATACTAATTATAATAAAAGTCTGTCATTTTAAATGTATTTTTCATATATATATATGTTTTGTTCTCCATATTCTGTTCTTTGTGTCATATCTATTTAGTTTACGCTGATGCCAGTGTTGTAGTTTTAGGTGAGAGTTTTTATCCAATCAGAATTCAGCCATCTTGTGTCGCCAGTCTGTATGAAAACTGCCCATGGTCTTCACAATCAAAAGTGTGGGCACATATAATTAATAGGCAGTTGTGATAGCCAATCAGATCAGGAGTTGGTGACAGTAAGACCAGCTCGAAGGTCTCATATTGAATGTGACGTGTGAAAGGATGGATTGGACGGAAGGCAGAGCTATGCAGATCAACCAAGCTACTTGCTTGATTGATCTGCATTAACGGTGCAGCCTTCATTAGAGCCAGACCTGGGGACCTTCAGCAGAAAAATCAAATATATCTACTCGCTTTTGTAACCCACAATGGCCGAAGGAGAGGAAAACATCAACCAAGTCATTGAAGTCTTCTTGAGGACAGAAAGAAGAATGGATTTTGTGTTGAAATAAGTGTTTTGGGGGACAGCTGTTTTGGTGAGTGCAAGCATTTTTTTTTCATTTTTAATATGTTTTGTTTGTTTTCATGCATGCATGTTTTCATTTTGTTCATTTTATTCATATTCACTTAATGGCCACCTGTTGTGGTAGGTTTTAATTGCTAATACAGGCTTATTGATGTTTACTTACTCTGGAAAATAGCCTGTGTTGTACACGAGTAAGTTGATGCCATGCCCAGTAATGCATAAATGTAAATCATTCCAAGTGCTTCAAAAACACACCATTAAATGTTACAATGCATTACCTTTTGAGTGAGGCCATTTGACAGTAAAGAAGGGCAAAAGAAAAAAGAAAACTTAATTATATGAATATTTTGAGCCATATTTCAGACATACTTTGAGTTTTCTTTCTTTTTTAAGTAATTTCATAATATGAAGAAATGGCAGATAAAGAAGAGTACAAAGTGGTGCTCAGTAAGAGGCACGTGCGGCAAAGTGCTACCTTTGTATTCGTGCCACATCAATGCCACCTGAAAGAGTTTTCACAACTGCTGGGGACATAAACACAGTCAAGGGCATGCTTGAAATATAATATCAACATGCTGCTTTTTTTTTTTTTAATGTTTAACGTATGCTCATGGATGTCAATGATTTGTGGGTTCTGAAAAAGAATGAATAGAATTTACCTATTCTAATAAATTCCTTCAGTTTTTTTTTCAATCATTGTTAATATATATGCCAAAGTTTTTTTTTTTTTCAACAAACATTGCCCAGTATATTGCAATACATATCGCAATGCGCCTTTGCTCCATCGCAATATATTGTAATTCACATTTAAGACACAATACCCAGCACTACTTTCCAGATGTTAGCACGCATTCGAGGAGGGATCCGCGACTCACCGAGCACCGACCCCAGCGGAATCCCAGAAAGGATTTCTTCTGCTGCCGCTTGTGGTAGCAACGTTGGTTGGCCCTCACCTGCCATGTGAGGCCTGTAAAAATCCGCGAACCCATGTCATGACATCATCACAAGTGTTAAAAGCATCTCCCGGAGGGATCGCATCGACCATTTCCCCCACCGCAAAGAAGCCGCAAATGACTCGAGAAGTACCCGCAGCGGAAACGTGAGCCAGGGAAACAAAGATTGAACTCAGTTACAAAGCCTGACGATGCTTTTTTACATTTGCTTCTCTCTATTGGCGGCCATATTTTGAAAAGTCAATGGAAGAATACTGACTTTTTGATTTAAATGTAAAATAAAAGCCCTTTACACATTCTGTAAGTCTACGCACGGCAGTTTGAACCCCAAAAGTTGAAAAAAAATCCCCTGCCGAAAGAGCACACGATTTAAGCTTGATGTGGATTTCACCCTAAAATGCTGAACTCAAGACATACCTGATTGTCCACTGTCCTTATCCATGCCGAGTAGGAGGACGAGCTGTTTCTCTAAGTGCACAGAGTGTACTGCGAGAAGACAAAAGACACATTTTCACTCAGTTATCTTGTAACTCATTACTCCGTGTTACCATGCCGACGCATGAGCGGCAGATACTTTACAGAGAATGCCTTGCAAAATACTGCACAATCTAAAGCAAGGCATAAATCAAATCGAACCGATTAACAGTCGACACAATTTCTTATTCTTGCAAAAAATAAACACTCAGAACAATTCTCAGTGATTGCCAAAGTTTATTACCAAATAGATTGCTACAGTAATGGTCCTTGGAGGAATGAGATGCCTCCTCAAGACATTAAAGAAGGTTTTGTTTGTTTTTTGCTAGGGATGGGCGGGAGCCTATACTTGGTTATTTCAAGATCTTGACATGCGCAACGGCCGGCGATTTTTGGATCATCTGCACTCAGATTTACATTCACAATCTAGAAATTAAATTCAAATAAGATGAATAGATGAGTGGCTCTCAAAGTGGGGTCTACCTAGATAGAAGCCATTTTAACATCTAGGAAGAACAGTATTTTTGTGTTCATTTAATTCAATTTTATATTAAATTGTGAGTATTCATGACTCTTCAACAAAGCAATCAAGTGAACCAGTTTAATATATTTTTAGAATTGAATTCATTTTTCAAATTTGTCAAAATGCGTTTTGTGTCTACAATTGCTTGCTACGTAGGTAATGAAACCTGCAAAGCGAAAGTGACATTTTATTTTTTAATGCTCTTTTTGACTAAATCATTGGCAGCAACCTGTTTGGGGGTAATTGGCTCGGTTTGTTAAAAGGAAGTGTGCAATTTTTATTTTCTTCAGTAGAGCTGAAAAGTAACAAATATACTTGTTTTCAAATTGAACATGCTGCTGAATAAAAAGGGCACTTATGTTGATGTGATGGTTATGATGTTATGGAAAATTGTGTGTATTAAAAATAGGCCCCTCACGTGATATCAGTACTTGCTATTGATGAATACTCGAGGTGAGTACTTGAACTGGTATCAGTCTGAACACAAAAGTGGTATTGGACATCTCTAGTTTTCACAAATATTTCCCCTTTAGAATGTAGCTTATTGAGGTAAACAAAATGTAGTGGTGCGTTGGCTTACAAATTGAATTTGATCTGTGACCATTCTCACTACTGAAAACAGCAGTTGCTAAACCATGCTCCTGTATTGAAATGAATAGAAACAACCTCCATTTCTTGCTCAATCTTCCAGTTCTGTAATTTACAATACAACATTTACATGAGTATTTCGCTTTTTAGCCTCCAATAACAAATTCAGCAATAGACCTGGTTAGCAAAATTACACTCCTCTAACATTCTGTCTGTGAAGCACAGGAAGACAAAATATTATATTTACCTGCTCAGCATGGCCGTGACATTTTGCTAACCATTGATGACATTGACTTCTCTTCTTTGTCTCCGCTTACACAGTGCTAATGTGGCGCATTCACGCCCATATTGCTCCCAGGTGTCCAGCCTCATATTGTACTGTAACTCCCCACACACTGTATGACTGGGAGCAAAGGGGCGGGGGAAGGAAACTCTCCTGATCGTGTTTTATTTATTTATTTAAAAAAAAAGAAAAAAGAAAAAGAAAACTAAAAACATATCCATTGATTCCAAAACCTTTTTTTTGAACCAGCCATTCTTTGTGAGTGTTTATGGGAGTGCTATACTTGATCAAAGCAAGATGGATCATCTTACAGGTGGCCAGTATGTGCAAAACACAAAGCTTTTCATTCAGATGCTCAGTCAGCTGTGTTTGATTAGGCCAAGTACAACTCTGCTTTAACAAAAACATACAAAACAACGTGTAGCTTCATATTCTACTTTTATGTGTATCCAAAACGCAAAAGTAAATCTTTTAAAGCGGAAGAATGACACTCCAAAGTATTCATGCCTTTGCTACTTTTTTGGGGTCGTCTCAAATTTATATTTTTAATATTCAAAACACAGGATATACAAACCTCAAATACAAACATTTTATTAAAATAACTTAAAAGTGTTTATTTTTTTGTTTTTGTTTTTTTAATGCACAGGGACAAAAATAGTCAGTGGAACAAATTTAATATCAACGTATCTGTTTTAACTATGACATTTTTAGGATGGTGGGGTTGAACAGATCAAAAGATTCAAGTTTTTTTTTTGTTTACATTCGTGGTTTTCCTTCCCTTCATTTCCATCTGCATTTTACCCTTTCATTAAAACGGCATTTGTACATTGAAAATAATAAAATGCATTTCTTAGAGACGTCTCCCGTGAGTACATAGCGCTCTCTAGTGGACTTAGCTGACATTGAAGAATAATTAAAAGTACAAGAGTGACGTCAAAGGTTGTTAGCTTGAACCACAGGGTCCCCATTTGTTGTGCATTCTAAACTGTTTGATGTCTCGTTTCCTGCCAACGTCAGCCTCTCACGTCAGGGAGTGTGTGTGCGTGCGTGTGTGTTTGTGTGTGTGTGTGTGCGTGCGTGTGTGTGTGCGTGTGCGCGCATTGGGTGGCGGCTGAGTTGATGTAGGCTATGGGTCTATTGGCACAGTGTCTAACCTAGCCAACTGATCTTGAATTTGAATATTAAAAAAAATGAAAATGTGAAATGCAACTCTTTTAGTCTACATCATAAATAATGCATCACTATGCTGAGAAGCTAGATTATAAAAGGATTAAAATATATATATATATATATATATATATATATATATATATATATATATATATATATATATATATATATATATATATATATATATATATATATATATATATATATATATATACACATTGTCTCTAAAGGTTTACAATACAAGACAGATGAAATGATTCTTACTGGTTTTAGGCTTAGGGCGAAATTTCACTGGTGGTGTAATGAGATAAATTCAGAGTGGCAAATTCATTTTTGAAGGTATGGTGGTGAGAGTAATATAAAAGTAATGCAAACGTAGTGTAATGCATTACATTTCAAATACAATAATAATGTATTGTAACTAATTACTTTGAAATGGCTGTAATAAGTAATAAGTAATGCATAACAGTTTTGAAGTAACTTGCCCAACACTGCTCCTATTATTCATGCCATGTTACGGTGATAGCATGAAAATGGCAACGAAAGGAACGGTTAAGATTGCCCAACTGCCATTAGGTGTCAGTAAAGCTCTGCCATTGACCCCCACCACCACCCACACCAGTTTTTTTACCCCCCCCAAAAAAAACAAAAACAAAAAACATTTTGAAACTGTATATTTCTTCTTTGGTACTGCTTAATATGAAATGCTGCCAGTTTGAAATACACTTGTGATACACTTCAAATTTGCTCAATATATCAGTCATGTTATTGGTATTTATAGGTTGATTGCCCTTAAGTGTGATTGCGTGCTTGAATGGTTGTTCGTCCCTGTGTGCCCTCAAATTGTCTGGCAACCAGTTCAGAGTGTCCCCCGCCTACTGCCCAGAGACTGGTGGGATAGGCAGGTATTAATGTCATATCCTTTGTGAAGACATCAAATGTGTTAATGATTTCTCACAATATTTAAGAAACAGTTGCAATAAATATGTAAATCTAGTGTAATACATAACATTTATGTCATCCTGTATATGTTTAATTAATTTTATAGTAAAATCCCATGCACATTACAATGTTCTATCACTTGGAAGCTATTGCAAAACAGGTCTGCAGGCTTCTATCCTTAGGGCAGCGGTTCTCAAACTTTTTGGAGTCTGGGTCCCCTTTTTGGAGAGCAAATTTTCCAAGGTCTCCCATTGCAAATGTTTCCAATAAATAAATAAATGAATAAATAAATAAGCCAAACACAAATGCCCTTTATTTTCAGCAACATGTTCAATTTGAAAACAAGTATATTTGTTACTTTTCAGCTATACTGAAGTTTAGAAATTAAAAATTGCAAATTGCACGCTTCCTTATAACAAACCGGTCTAATTTCCCCCAAACAGGTTGCTGTCAAATATTTGATGATGACATGAGTTACGTGGGTCTATTTGACAAATTTCAGAGTTATTACTTTTTTAAAAATATAGTAAACTGGTTGAATTGATTGCTTTATTGAAAACTCATGAATACATTCACTATTGAATATCAAATGAAATTAACACGAATATATATATATACAGTCAGCCCCCGGCTTACGAGCACCCTGATTTGCGAACAATTCGCCTTACGAGCGTGGATCAGGGAGAATTTTGTCCTCCGCTTACGAGCAAACCTCTCGTCTTACGAGCATCCCGACAAACCAGCCATTGAGTATGTAGAAATGTTCTCGCCTAATTGCGTCAACATATTCAGCAGTTGCGTCATCTACAATCATTAACAGATACTTATGGCAGTAACGTGAACGCTATTGGTCTTACAACCTCACACTGACTGTCTCACTCACGGTGTCTAAATATATATTACCATTTAAGTGTAGTGTTTGTACAGCTAAAGGGAAAAACAGCTGACATGAAATTAAATGTGCCGATTGCAAGACAAAGAATTGTCATTGGTTTAAATGTGTGTTTTTTTTTAATTAATTGTCAATACATTCCAACCGTTTAAAAAAAAAGTGTGAATAATTATCAGTCAGTCAAGGAGACGCCAATATGCTATTGGTCGATTAAGGTCACCCGGTCTCACTCACGGAGATGCTATTGGCCGGCGTCACACGTCAATCACAGAAATGCCGATATGCTATTGGCCGAACGCCTTTATCTAGCTTGATGGGACAGGATGGAAGGAAGTAGACAAAATGAGTGAAAAACGGAATGTTTTGAAGACTTTGCAAACTTTATCTGTTAGACATAGCTTCTAAAATTACTAGCAGCGGTAAAGGAAGAAATAAGAGGATGATGTTTTAGTATCTCCGTGATTTGCACCATGACTGAAAGAGTTACTGTAACACTGTAAGACCAATAGCCTATATGCGTTGCCGTATTAACTCAAGAGGTTAACCTCTGCACCCTATTACGGGTGATGATACAGCGCCATATAATGGTTGCTAGACAAGATTGCATGTCAGGTTAGTCGGCGATCTCCCGATATGCATTGGGACAGCGTCATTGTTGCAATTTTGTGAGTTGTAACCAAAGGTGAACTGACGCTCGAACAAGCCATAAGTGTGCTGCCTAGTAAATGCAACACACACAACCACCTCTCCGCTTCCACCGTGCTCAATTCACGTCGGGAAAAACAGTTGACATGAAATTAAGTGTGCCGATTGCAGGACAAAAAATCGTCACAGATTTAAATGTGTTTTAATCAATAAGATGTCAATACATTCCAACCGTTTAAAAAAAAAGTGCAAATAATTATCAGTCAGTCAAGGAGACGCCAATATGCTATTGGTCGATTAAGGTCACCCGGTCTCACTCACGGAGATGCTATTGGCCGGCGTCACACGTCAATCACAGAAGTGCCGATATGCTATTGGCCGAACGCCTTTATCTAGCTTGATGGCACAGCTGGTTGGGATGGAAGGAAGTAGAGAAAACCCTGACTGAAAAAGTTACTTTGACACTGTAAGACCAATAGCATTTCTGATTTACCGTATTGACTTCGAGCATTCATCTCTGCTCATCTCTGCTTATCTCAGCACAAGTCACGTCTTTCCAAAGGTAAAAGTCATTTTTCCTTTGTATTTATTATTTAATGCAACTGTACAGTAGACTATGTCACTTAATATTAATATATGTATACAGCGTGATGATTTTACCTAAGGCTTCTGCCCGCGTTGCACGCATTCACGAATTAACATGGGTTTGGATTGCCCGCTATACGAGCAATTCGAGATACGAGCGTAGCCGCTGAACGGATTAAGTTCGTAACCCGGGGGCCCACTGTATATATATATATATATATATATATATATATATATATATATATATATATATATATATATATATATATATATATATATATATATATATATATATATATATATATGTATTATTAATAACCCAAATCCTTTCATGGAGCCTCTGTAGTCAGGCCACGGACCCCACCTTGAGAACCACTGCTACTGGCACCGCTTAGGTGACCATTGCCTTTAGATATGTTTTGAATTGTCTTAAGGTACAGTGTGTAAGATTTAGACCGTTTTTCATCACGAACAGCTGGAGGTGCTGCAGGTGCTGCATCTACCATTGCCCATAGCTATAACAAACATGGCAGCCTCCAGAAAAGTGCCAAACCCCATGTAATATAATTTAATGATTAGACCTACGATTATATTTAAAACATACTGTTGGTTGTTGAGAGCACATTTATTTGCAAGTTTTTGAAATTTTTAATCATTTAATCCAGTCCTTTTTAATGAGAAACAGTCTAAATCTTACACAGTGCCCCTTTAAAGATTATTTAGATCATATTCAAAACATTTTATAACTGCCGTCAGTTCTCTCTGCCTTGAATTAATCTAAAATGGCAACGTTACATAAAACAACAAACAGTTTATAAAAATGATCAAATGTGTCCAAGTAATAATAATAGTTAAAAAAAAATACTGTATGTCAGCGTAGACTACATAATTCTTCATTAGTCCAGCAGTTGACGCTATTGAAAGCAGTAGTATTAATATTAATGATTTTATAACTAAATATAAACACAGTTTTGGACAGATGGACATTTTTTGCTATTAAAAATGAATGAATGAGGACATTTACATTTTTTGTAAGTCTTAAACTAGATTTAAGGCAAAAAAAAAACCAAACACCATTTCTTTTAGAAGACATCAAAAGAATTAAAAAAAAATCAACAAGATTCAAGTTTCAATCATATTTTCTGATTGGCAGTACTAAAGCTGACAACACATTAGCAGGCAATGAGTAACAAAGAAAGTGAGCGTTGTGTTGCAACATGTCAGAATTTGTGGTTAGAGTGAGTCAGACAATAACAACCAGTGGGGCTGTGAGGGCACCCCCTCTCCCAATCTGTACAGCCCCTCGCAACTGCAGCACGCAGCTCAATCTTCCATGAACACTGATTTCCGACAATCACTCTTTTGATGTGGTCATCCGATGTGTTGACTTTTCAGGGGGGAAGGTTGATTAGTTTCGAGATCTGTCTTTCTGCGAAGCGATTGAACGTTGTTTTAAACGGAATACAAATGTCGCTATTCCCATTAATTCTCAGCCCACTTCAAAACTGCACACACACTATAAATCAAGGCCTTCACCCTGAATATCATCAAAACCACCTACCTGCATTTTAAACTTCAATAATATTATATGATTACATTCCCAACAGATTTTTCTCTTTGTTGAGCAACATGTGACATGACAGCTCAGCCCACAGTCATTTGTGAGTTGTTGTTATTACAGTGGGCCCTAGGTTTATGAGATCCACGGTTGGGATGGTAACGCCAATTTGCCGTATGGCGGGCAATCCAAACCTATGTTAATAAGCTAATGCATGTAAAACCTCAGGGAAAAACATCCCAATTGGATATACATATTAATAATTGGTAACAAAATAGTATAAGTGCTACTTATATAGAATATAAATGTATACAATTAAAAAACATAAATAAAAAATATAGAAAGGATTTATTTACCTTCGAGTGACGTGCGTGATGAGCTTGTTATGGCCATATTCCCTAGCGAGGGCCTGGCCTCGACTTCTTCTTATTTCTTGATTATCTCCAGCTTCATTTCTGTATAAATCATCTTCTTAGTTCTCCCTTGAACATCACTAGCACTCTTGGGACCCGTAGCTAGCGAATTAAAGTTTGAATTAAGCACTAAAATGCACAATAAATTCAATATTGTAAGCACTAACACGAGAACAATGTTCAACATGCCGCCATTTTGAAACCGTGACGCTGGCCAATAGTAGACCAACATCTAAGTGGCTCAGTGATGCTGACCAATCGCAGATAGTATCTTAGGGAGTTGTGATGCTGACCACTAGCAGACCAGCGTTGTAGTGACGCGTGTAGTGACGTTTGAGCATGGTCATGTTTGAGAAGAGACGTTGTTGTTTTTGATGTCGTAAGGTGAAAAAAAAAGTTTAAAAAGGGGACAAAAAATGACACGGTCCACGTAAGGTGCAAAAAAACCTAAGAACAGTATAGCAGAGATTTTAGTTCTTGTGTTGCTATACCAGCGTAACATTCCCAAGGGCCTTCACACTCAAGTTTGCAGGCCTCATACAACTGAAAACACAAATATAGACATTATGTATTTTGGGGGGGAATTTACCAATCAGTTTCCAAATTCTAACTTTTAGCAAGAATTTTTGCATCCTCTGTTTGGTTTGGAGCAACTTCATCGACATTCATTACTTGAAGCGGGAATTGAAAGCTCAGACCTTACACGGTCCCCATTACAGGGAATTCATTTCCAAGGCTGATCTTTCTGAAAAAGACAAAAAAAAAAAATCAAACCTGGATGGGTTGAGGATTAGGGTTATTATAGGATTTATCTGTCACTTTCACAATGGCAGCAACTAACTACACTACACGTAAATGTGGATGGGTTTGCTTATCACTGTATAAGCATCTCTGGTGAGTAAGATGTGTTTTATTTTCACTGTACAATTGCCATTAATAATAGTCTATAAATACAGTAGTTGTGGTCAATGAGTATCAAGATGAAGCATACAAAAACTCATGTTAAAAAGAATGTTAAACACAAATATTTAGTGAATGCAAAGTCCTTAAGTCAACCAGTTGCCTCCTGGTTTGCTGCATGGAGGATATATACTCTTCCTTCCAGTCTCTGGAGGGGGCAAGCCTCTACGGTGTGCTCCATTGTTTGCTCCTCTCAACATGGGCACAGCAGGCGAGGGCTGCTGCCCCATCTGTGGAGGCTGGCCAAGCATGGGCCATGTCCAGTCGTGAACCGGGTGAGTGTTGACCACTGTCTCGTTGGAAGATTGCTGCCCAGGACCTGTTGGTTGGGATATTTAACCAGATGTTTGTTGAGTCCGCTCAAAAGGATGTTTAGTTCTCTGGCAGATTTGACATTGTGGAGATGAAACACACTAACGCAATGATGATGGCGTATGCTAGCTGCTAACATTAGCCCCATCAAAACCATCTATTTTTGGGTTAGGTTTATGTCTGTCCCTAACGTAGCCGACTGAACTTGAATTTGAATATTGACATGGAATGCACTAACATCACTATGCTGTGAAGTTAAGTAAAAAGGGATTAAAATACAAAAAATATCTTGTATCTTGTCACTAAAGGTTTACAATTCAATACAGATTAAATGATTTGTACAGTTTTTAGGCTTGAGACACCCGTCCACTGAATGTGTAGTGCGTGTAATGAGCTACATTTAGAACGTCAAATCCATATTTCCAGTTATGTTGGTGAGACTAGACTTGAATAATATAAAAGTAATGCAATCTGAGAAGCTCCAAGGCCTGAAGAAGAACTAAAGAAAATGTGGAACATAAAGACAACAGTGGTCCAAGTTGAATGAATGACTCCAGCAGATATCCATCTCTAAGCAGAACTGTGCAATGTGAGATTGGAGGCAATGGAAAAAAAAAAAAAAAAAAAAAAAAAAGAAAATATATATATATATATATATATATATATATATATATATATATATATATATATATATATATATATATATATATATATATATATATATATATATAAATTTACACTTTAATAAGCCTTTGTAGGTGACACTTTTACCTACAAAGGCTTGGAGACTGTTCAATTTGAAGACAATAACTCTCCAGTTCCGTTGTGGTTATTGGCTTTGTGACAAATCTTCTCAGATCTCAGCTGCAACAGGAAACAATAACTCTACCGGTCTACACGGCACACGGCCTCTAAACATAGATGCAAGGCCATATTTCCAGTGCATGTTTTTTTATTTCCAGTGGTGTTTTAGCTCAAGTGACTTTGCAACGGACGAAAGGCTGGCCTTGGATCATACATTTCAGTTACAAGGCTGTTTAAACACAATCTTCAGTATCAGTAAAGTGAAGTCTGTGGTTTAAAACAGGGCCAAATACAGTAGAAGACCTTTTTGTGATAAAAAAAACAAACAAACAAACAATAATTTGCATCTAAACTTCGAAATGTCAGCAAATCTCATTAATCTCACCTCAAATCTCACCTCACTGAATATATAATGTGAGTTGAGATGCTGTTGCAAAAGTATACACGCCAACATAAGTGGGTGAGAGGATGTGATGAGAATCAACCCAAAAATACTTTTCAGTGAGTGTTAAATGGAAATGAATACATACCTGTCATCATTTAAAGTGCCTCTGATAAGCCCTAAATAAAGATCAGATGTTTTATTTGGCTTCCTTAATGATATTGTGCTGTCTGAATGTTGTATTTAAACTCTGACATTTGGAGCTGTTCATAATTCCCAACACATTTCATAAAGTTGTAATGGTTTTCATTTTGGCACCCTTCCCCATAGCCCACACGAGAAGAAAACAGAAGATGGTTGTCACGTGTACAAAATCCTAGCGATTGCCAAAACTTTCTGCAGGTTGCTTCAATGTTGTCGTTGGCCTCTTTCAGCCTCTCTGCCCATTTTTCATCTCTTTTCATCATTTTTTTTTGAGGGCCATCAAGTTCTTGTCCTTGACATTTTGTGCCACATTTTTATCACTCGATAATGACTGTCATCAGTGTAGTCCAATGCTTTTGCAAAACCCGCCTGAGGAAAGAGAACCCCCCCCCCCCCCACACACACACACACACACACACACACACACACACTTGCCACGCTGACCAGAAATTGGATTATCTCTAAAAATGACAAAAGTATACCTAAAACTGTGTCCTTTTTAACACTGAACGCTGGAATTGAACGCAGGACTCTGAACTGTGAGGTGGCTGTGCTAACCATTGTACCACGGAGACACTTCGTGCTCTAAAATGTCACTCCAAAAATCTCAGAAGAATTCTCCATGAGCTACTGAATTTTATTTGGGGTTAGTAAGAAGCATTTGTCTTCATTTATTTATTTTTTTATTTATTTAGCCAAGTTGCAAACCGAGGAATTAAAAAAAGCCTCGCTGTTGAACAGGGGTGTGTAGACTTTTTTAATATCCACTCAATGTTACGGCATTGTTTAACAAAGGTTTTTGATGGTGACAGGAATAGATTTATGGCAAATTTATGCTTTTTTTTCTGGTGATGTATACTAAAGCTGCAAAATAAGAAATTTCGGGCTTAGCTGATTCTTCGGTAACCATAAAGAAGTATGGCAATACTTTTACTGGACGGCTTCACACCATGATGAAATTCTTTGCTCACAATTCACCCACTTGAATTGTACTTTTGCATATGGAGGGGTGTCAGTCACCACAACAAAATCCAGCCCGAAGTGTTTCACAATGACTCATTCAAGCAAGCATCAATGAAGTGCTCCTAACAGCAGGAGACAGCTGGGCAGTTATTGCATAAGGTAAGCCTCGTTGGGCTTTTGTAAGGATATTAATAATGCTCACTTTAGATGGGCAACAAATCATGTTGTTTATCAGGCGCCGGTAGAACAGCATTGGATTACACTGAACACTATTTTTAATAATTTGTTCCTCCTGTGAAAGGCATGCAGAATAACCTTGAACAGTCCAATAAATTGTTGCACTGTGTTATTTTCATGATGCACTTTTGTTAGACTGCGCAAGAGTACTTAATGACAGGTCCAATCAAATGTATTTACTGATTGAACATGTAGTAATTTGCATGATGACACATTTTCGCAGTCAAGATGAACATTATTGTTTATTGTTATATGGAAAATAACACATGCACACACACACACACACACACACACACACACACACACACACACACAAACATATATATATATATATATATATATATATATATATATATATATATATATATATATATTAATTCTATTAGTTGTATTTAACTGCACAGTGACACACTTTAAAAATATATTTAAAGAATAATAATTAATAATTATAATTAATATATAATAATAATTCTGCTGTAAATTCAAACAGAAAAATGAATTAAAATACTTTGCAAGTCACAGTAGTCGTAATAATACTCTTCAAATATTGAACAAATCCAATTTGAAAACTGATTGATGGAAATTAATGATTATATTTTGTCCTTGTTTTTTTTTAGTTTTTGTGTTTGCTCTGAGGCTTGTGAAGCATCATGACAATGCTACATTTATTTTTTTTCTAAAACCTTGCCCTTGAATTTCTAATGTTGAAACACAGTATGAATCTCAGGCAAGGCTTACTATGCACATGAAGGACGCATTTTGGTGTACGGGTCCAGTTTATGAGATCCGTATGCCAAGAGCAACAAAACTATTGATTGAAAGTGCTTTGTGAATTTTTGATAGACAGTGTGCATATCTCATTTTCAAAAATATAACTTTTTTTTTTTTTTTTTTTTTTTTTTTAGCCCTAACAAATATGGTTTGGCTTTTCTGACTGTACCGATTTGAGAAAAAAAAAAAGTTGGACAGTGCTGAAAGTTAAAATTATGTCAATTATGGTTTCCTTATCCTTAATCACCATCGTAATAATATGCAAGCAAACACAATCGACACATTATCGCAATATATAAAAAGATTTCTCAACATTTGGATGCCAAAATTCTGAATGATAAATATTGATTTAAACATTTACCGTGAAATTGTAAAACAAATAATAACATCCAAGTTTTGTTTTAAATGTGACAATGTTTGTGATTGACAGTATATTGAAGGCTTGAAATTAGTTTTAAAACTTATTAGATGATGTATGTCAAGATAAAGACTGACAAGGAAAACACAAAAATCATATGAAATAAACCTATTGGGGGAACTAGAGTAGAGGTGGCATATGTATCATGAGTAAGTGCATATAATTATTAATTTTAATAATTCACACCACATACAGAATGTCTGCATCCAAATGTGTTGAACGTTTCCTGTCATTTGATCATGTGCTGTCCACCTCAGGTGGCTTTTGAACTAACGTGAGGACAAGAAAGACGGTTCACTTAACACGCAAGTGTGGCTCTACTTGTGAGTTATCGTTCTCCTTTCACACAAGCGTGAGATGATTTGGATGGCTTTCAAAATTGAAACATGCCAAAAATGTCAATAATTGTAGAATAAAACATATCAACCTCATGTGGAAATATTGCGGTGATCATTCGTGTAACAAAAACATATATTTTATTATTTAGATGAGGGGTCGGCAACCTTCTGCTCTAGGGCCGCATGTGACTCTTTGGTGCCGTTCTGGTGGCTCCATGCAACTTTTACAAAATTGTATGAAAATGGAAAAATTTTCTTAACGTTTTCAAATACGGGAAAAAAAAGAGATAATAAGTATTATTTTTTAACATTTCTTTCAACAAAGACTTGCGTCACCGCCTGTGACACACAGGCTTGGTGTGCTGTCTGTTCCAAAAAAAGGAACAAAACAAACAAACAAACAAAAAAAAACAAAAGCGTGTTTGACAGGCCATGGATCCTGAAAGGAAAAAGAGAAGCATAACTGAGGAGAACAAACAGTTCTTGGGACTGAATCAATCGCTTTCGTTGCTTCGTTGTTTGTGGTCAACGTGTTAATGAGTTGTCAAATAATGTCAGTACTGTATATATTTGGAATGACACATGTTGTTATGATCGTGTTTTGTTCCTTTGGAACAGCAAAGCCGTTCCATTTTGTTGTTGTTTTTTTTCCAAATCCTCAAAATAAAACTGACAACAAAAACGTTTTTGTGAATCATTATTTGTTGTATTTTTGAAATTTCATCAATGCATCAAAACAATGCATTAAAACTTGAACAACCTTCATTCTGTCTATGGTTTAAAATCAACCGTTGTTTGCGACTTAAAATGTATAAAATTCAAAACGAAAACCTTTAATTTCTCAACATTTCTAAGAGGGTTTACCTGACATGTTTCAGCGTTATTTTTTGCCTTCTTCAGTGTCACCACATGATCGTTGTTTTTTTGTTTGTTTGTTTGTCAGCTGATATTTCATGGAGCCGTGACTCACGTGTCAGATTTAACAAGAGGGTCATTCTTTCTGCTGTCAATTCACCTCCTCCAGGATACTGCTCCCTCATCCCTGTAGATTTCAATTCCTCCCGTTTTCCACAATAACACATTTGGGGGTCCGCGTACCCCATTTTGACAACCACAGTACAGACTAATGGTCACTCTGAGACACGAGTCTTCCAAAATTTGATATATTTCTTATGAGTAATTATAAGTCGCTTCCTGACCTCGTTAGCAAGCAATAGACGCAAAACACTTTTTGACAATAGTTTAAAATCCTTTGTTTTCTTCTTCATCAGACAGTAGTAAGACTTAAAAACTTTAAAATTCAAAAGTAAAAAACTTCCAAGAGGTTCTAACCTGACATGTTCCAGCATTTTTTCTTTCGCCTTCCTCAGAGTGTCCCCTGATTTCAGCTATCGTGCAGTTTTTCCACGGAGGACTTAGAACAAAAAGCACGCACAACCACCCCGGACACATACAGACCATCACTCTGGAAACGCTTTATGAACGACATTTTAGAAAAAGTCAAAACAGGACATACTCAACAACTCACAGGCCTTCTCAACACCATGGAAACACCGGTAACATCAAATTCCCACATGAAGAGGGAACAAACAAATCCATAGCCTTCCTGGATTGAAACATCAACCACACAGAAAATGGAGACGTTAAAATAAAAGTACTCAGGAAACCCACACACCCTGATCAGTACCTTTTATGGACATCGGAGCACCCAGTAATTCACAAACTGGCAGTTGTTAGAACATTGCATCAACGCGCAACAATAATCGCAGACCCAGAAGACAGACCACAGGAGGAAAAACACATACAACACGTTTTAAGAAGATGTCAGTACCCACAGTGGGAAATAAAGAGGGAGCAGGGCAGGTCAAGAACAAAAATATACAACACGGGGCGGCAGGAAAAAACATACAGACACACAGGAAAAACGAGGAGCTATCACAGTACCATACATAAGAGGGCTGACAGAACGTATTGAAGGAGCAAAGAGGAAACACAACGGTAACCACTCCAAAAAAATACTGGTTCACTCCAAGGACAGAACACATCCGAAAAAGAAATGCAACACTATGAATGAAATACCTTGCCGATCATGCAACAAAACATATATTGGGGAGACAGGGAGATGTTTCAATACAAGAAAGAAAGAACACAAAAAGGAATGTGAGAAATAGACAGCAACACGAGTAACAAACGCTATAAAAGGAGAGGCGCAACAGGAACATCGCAAGGCGGCCATCACAGAGCACTGCAAAAGAGAAAATCACATAATGGATTGGGAAAAGGCCAGATTCATCCGTACCGAGGAATATAAACATCAGCGTTGGATCGTGGAGGCAATCGAGAACAGGAAGCGGGGCCCGAGGACCATCAACAGGGATGAGGGAGCTTACATGCTCTCTACTACCTGGAGTAGCATCCTGGAGGAGGCCATCTGACAAAAATCTGACAGGTGAGTCACGCCTCCACGAAAACATCAGCTGACAAAAAGACGAGTCACGGGACCATCAGGTGACAGTCTGAAGAAGGGGATGGAAAAAACGCCGAAACATGTCAGGTTAGAAGCTCTTAGACATTTTACAATTTTAAAGTCTTTAAGTCTTACTACTGTCTTATAAAGAAGAAAACAATGAACATTTTGACAAATTACTACATTATTATTACATTTAAAACAAATATATTAAACTGGTTGAATTGCTTGCTTTATAGAAGAGTCGTGAATACGTTCACGATTTAATGTCAATAAAATGAAATTAACACAAATAGATATATTTTTAAAATAACCTAAACTATCTCACGGACCCCATGAAGTCCTGAGAACCACTGCCTGAAAGAACTATCGTACAGCAGACTAGTCACAAACATTTAATCATGAAGACTCATTACTGCACCCTGCCTACTCAGTCATTTTGATTGTAAGCTTATATCACAAAGATAGATAGCATGCGTCACCTTCATTATAGGGGCTTTCAAATTTTTGCAGCTTCATACAGATTTGTTTTTCTTTTTATGTTATATTTCCATTTGATTTGAAAATGTTTCCAAACCTTTGACAGGTACTCTAAATGTTCAGTGGAAGTGCTAGGCGATAATAGCGATATATTGCGATACAGTGACGCCATACGCGTATTGCAATACAACATTCAGTTTCTAATATATCGTAGATCGGTTTTGAAATGCCTTATTTTCATTATTTTTCATTTTTTAAATCAATCTGCTCTTGAGTGGCTTTGGTATAATGATTTTTGTCATATTAAGAATCATGTATTACATGTAAATCATTTCAGGCGCAATAAGATCCGACTCCTACCCCTCGTCAACGAGCAACCATATTAACGAGCAGTAACATGTTGTGTTTCATTCAAATGGGACGATTTAAAGATTTGTTTAATTGTGTTGTTTCTGTTATATGCTAAGTAATTTTTGTAATATGAAAAAAAAAACCTGTACAAAAGCAATCGCATCTCGAGGTTTCACTGTATTTGATCAATTAAAACAATAGATTTCTCCTTTGTCGTTTTTTTCACCAATGCGGATGACGTTACCGATCGGTTTTGTTCACGGTAGAAGAGCAAAAATGGCAGGAAAAGAAGACTATGAAGTGGTGTGCACTAAGAGGCACGCGTGGTAAAGTGTTGTGTATTTTTGCCACATCAATGACATTTGAAGGAGTATTCTCAACGGCTGGTAACATATAGTAACACAGTCAAGGGCATGCTTAAAAACAAAAAAAAGAATGCTTAATGTGTACTCATATTAGATGTCAATGATGTGTGACTTCTGAAAAAGAACATATAGAATTTGTCAATTCTATTAATTCTCTTCTGGGTTTTTTTTTTTTCCAGTCATTGTTAATATCCAGTAGAACTCTAAAACAAAACCACATGCAGCAATGCATATTTTACCTCAGGAAAGTGTTAGGTCCCCGGGACTCGTAAGACTAAAACACCATGGGTCCCGACAGAAATGTATGGAGTCCCAAAAATTGCACAGTAAAAAGGACATAATTAGGAACGGGAATCTTTGTGTCACGATTCAATTTCAATTTTGGGGTCTCTGATTCAATTCAGAATCAATTTTCGATTACAAAATGATTCAATTCAAGCAAAAATGATTTCTGTTTCAATCTATTGATGTCCAAAGAATCATCACACAACTTCAGGCTGCTTTGCAAGACAGAATAAAACAGGGAAAGTGTCTTTTTTTAAAAGTTCTAATTCATAAGAAACGTGCTTTCTCCTCCAAAAATAATATGTGGTCAACCACTACTCTTTGAAGTTAGCTATAATTTGACAACTTTTCATCATAAAATAAGATTAAACAAAAACGTAAAGTATTTTCCGCACGATAAGGTGCACCTAAAAGCCTTAATTTTTTTGAAAAAGCTGATTGTGCGCCTTATAATCAGGTGCGCCTTATATATGGAACAATATTGAGATTGGGATTCGTAGATGGGGAATTAATTGATAAAGTATGCTTTACCTGTTTCTTTTGTGTGTTTACAGTTGAACAAGGTTGGTCATATTGACATTGAGTTATTACGCTATTGAGAGATTAGAGTTATTATTTGAGTTATTATTGTTAGTACTTTGAGTATTACTATATTGTGATTGAAAAAGTTTTAAGATATGTCATTAATTGAGGGTGCGCCTTATATATGGACAAGGTTTTAAAATATGTCATTAATTGAGGGTGCGTCTTATAATGCGGAAAATACGGTAAATAATGCTGCCCAAATGAAAGTTATTAATGTTTCTCAGTGCATTTATGACAAACAAGAGAAATCTTTTCCAGTGAGCTTCTAAATTGTATGTGCAAAGCATTCAATGTGAGCTTGTTTGTTCATCCCTGAGCATATTGGGAGAATTATCATTCACAATTATTATTTTGAATATTTGTGAGTAGGAATGGGACAATATCAGAATCTGACGTTATAACCTTGAAAAACAATATCACAGTATTGAAATGGCAGCTGTAAAATGTATAAATTCGAAATCTTTGTTTATAGTATAAATGCACCAAAATATTTTGGAAGATGACTGATTGGACATGAACTGCCACCGAGTGATAGTAGTTTATTTCAAATCAATCTTTCAAATATTATGTGTATTAATAAATAGCACAATGTGAATTCTGTCATTTCATGTCAATGAGAGTTTCGGTTTCAAAAGATGAAAAAACTCTCATACAGCCAACTTGTGGGAAAAGTTCATTTGGTTTTCCTTCTTGACCCACAGTTTAGCTCAATACACTGCTAGCGTCCTACCTCAAACGATATAAAAAAAAAAAAAACGCTGCGTGAAAGTAGCATAAGCAAAAAAAAAAAAAGTAGCATAAGCATAGCAGCGGTAATTTACATTGAAAACTCAAGGTGACAAACCAGAACGTGAACGTGACAACGTGATTGGCTAAAGGAGCCAAAGAGCAAAGAGTATAAGTTAGATCAAGAGCAAAGTCCCAATGCTGGGTGAAATTGGCTTGTGTGAACCAAGCGTTACACAACTTCCCTACAAAAAAACGTTATGTCCAGAGTACGCATGTTGATTTGAAAGTATGCATCCCTTACCAAAAATTATGCGTCACTAACGCAGGGACGCAGGCTAAATGGATCACTGTTGCAGCCAGAAATTTTTCACAAAAGGGACTTCTCACTATAGGAAATTTATGCCTAAAAAAAGTGCCAAAAAAAAACAACCAAAGATCATACACAACCGTATTAACTGTTAAATTAAATTATCTCCAAAACATCATTTCGGGTGCAGCCCATGCTGCCCGGTACCAGTTGATCCATGGACCGGTACCGGTGGGTTGGGGATCACTGCTGTAAACAACTCCAGGCGAGCGCCATGTCAGGGAGAGATCGGATGTCTGGGACAGGTGGGATGAAGCCTGTTTCAAAACGATTGGAAGAATTTCGATCGTTTGAATAGACTAGGATTCTCTACCTGTATTATAGAGTAGTGTTGTCTGTATACTGTAGAGTCAATTTACTGCCACCTATTGTATGGGAGAATATCATCTTGACTGCGGGAGAAAGCCGCTCCGAGTATAAAGTGCTGCAAAACGCATGCTGGCGCGTCAAGTATAAACCAAGCTAGACTTTTCCTGCAGGCTTGTTTTTGCATTAGTGCATTTCAGTGCAACGAAATGTTTTTTTTACAAACATTGCTGAATATATTGCGATACATATCGCAATACGCCTTTGTTGTATCGCCATATATTGCAATACATTTTTAGACACAATACCTAGCACTACTCAGTGTTCCCCCACCACAGCATTTCAAATTTTCTGTCCTTTAACTCAGGTTTCCCTGGCATTCGTCATGTCACTTTCCGCAAACCCCACATTCCCAGTGGGCAACGTGGCCCTAAAGCCGGTTCATCGACGGTCGAGAAAGTTCACCCCTGAGGACGAGAAGGACGCCGTCTATTGGCAAAAGCGCCTGAAGAACAACGAGGCGGCCAAGCGTTCCCGTGACAAGAGGAGGCTGCATGACTTCATGCTGGAGCACCACATCCTGGCCCTGAGGGAGGAGAACATCCGGCTGCGCGCTGAACTTGTGGCTATCCAAGAGCGCTTCAACCTCCTCTGGGGTGACAGCGGCCAGGGCTACTACTCACACCCGGGCCTTGCCATCCCCATGCAAGCCTTCGACCGCATGACTGGCTTTTTCTACACGCCTGTATCCTCTTACCCCAACCACCTCTTAGCAAAGGCTCAAGGGCTTTTCCCCCATCCTCCCACTGTGAATAAAGTAGTTCAAGGGGCAGAGCAGGATACCCCAATCTGCACTGCTGGCATCCCAGATTCCCCATAAATTCAGGCTGCATCTCCTGGTGGGTATTACAGCCACAAGATGTTAAACCCAGTGAGGCAAACCCCACACTGGAGTCCTCAACCGATTTAATACATCTTAAACACCATAATAAATACCATAAATAATACCATAATTCCCCATTACTTACAATAATTACGGTAATGCGACGAGCGAGAGGGCGGAAGTCAGTTGGCTGTGAGTCGTAGCTAACAGCAGCTCTTGTTCGCTGCGGTTGTAGACGGGATCATTTACAATAAAAGACACGTGCAGATTGAACCAACATCCGAGTCCATCCTTGTTCACACACAGGAATATTACGGTAGTTTTCAAGAAGAAAGTGGTTCTTGTAGCAGAGCAGATAGCAAACTCATGCTTATACAACGTTGAGCACTAATAATCATAAAAAATAAAATAAACAATGTTTACTTCATTTTGAAACACATGTACAGTGTAGGCAAATTGCAAAAAGAGGAAAAGAACGAAAAGACTTTAGCCTTCAAGTGCAATTGAATATATTTGCAAGTTTTTTTTTTAACATACTGGCAAATACATTTGAACGTATTATTAGATTATTTCCGGCAGAACTCATGTACCATCTTTTAGCGAAAACAAAACTCAAATATGAACCATTTTTGTATAGTATGTTCACAAAATGTAATTTATTCAATACATTTTTCCAGCAAATAAACAAAAAAGACTACATTAGTGGATAAATCCAAAATGACATTTTTTTTTTACAGTTGGATTCATTAAAACCTGACCAAGACAAATTCACAACATAAATTATTTCACAGTGTTGCAGGTGTCATGAAGATAAAAAAAAAAGCTGCAATAAAAAAGGTTCAGCCAACAAGACATCATATCACATGCTTTCTAATTAAGTACTCTACTCTCTGTTTTCTGTTTTTTAAATATATATAAAACGCCATTATACAAAACAGCAGCACAATTTCCAATGAGTGCTTTCAATATTTACATCATGATTTCAACAAAACACTGAAAAAAAATGCAATGGTTTGTAATTTCAAAGTTGTACCAAACCAGTACAATATCAAACAGCAGAGGGCAGCAGAGCAATAGAGTAGGAATTCAATTGAAAGCGTGGTGAGCCAATGGAAAGCGCCAGATGGGGAGATAACGCCTTGAGGTTAAGTCCCTCTTACGTGAAATGAAGTGTAAACTAATGAGCCTATTAATATTTGATTTTCTTTAATTAAAAGTTGAACAGTTCAGTGTAATATATTAGTTTTAGGGATTAAAAAGGATTTTCAGTATTTCACATAGGTCTTTAAACATTAATAGGGGGAAAATATCATGTATCAAACAAACGGCCTGAATCTGGCCTGCGAGATGATTTCGTAGTGTAAAAATGAGTTGAATTTTTTTCAATGAATGAAAAATTTGAAAATCTTTGTGATGAATTGTAATGTTATTGTTTTCTGATTAATGGTGAGGTTGTGCTTGTAATATTTCGGACAGTATTAAAAGAATAATAAATCTTAAATTGTTGTTTTAAAGTTATATAAATATACATCGAGATTTTATTGGTGCGGCCGCTTGGCTATACATTTTCCTCTATGCAGCCCAAAAGCTAAAACCAGTTGGACACCACAGACATATTACACGCTAGACAACAGGCCTCTATAGGCACCTTTCTGTGGTTGCGTCCCTAATCAAAAAAGACCAAGAAAATGCTCAACACACTGTGGTGGGTTCAACTTTGCCAGTGTATATTATCACAGTAACTGAAGTCTACACACCACTGTTCAAATATCAGGTGTCAGAATTGTAGATTTTTGTCAATCACTCAACTTCAGCCTGGTTTTGTGAGGGATAGGGATGGGATGAGACACCCATTCCACATAACAAGACTTCTCATGAGTCCATGAGAACAAGATGAGATTTTTGCAAAGTTTGTAATGTACCGGAAAATAATGGCTAACATCAAACAATGACTCCTGGAGCAGAAGTCTGTGAGTCAAGTTCGTCATTGCCGGGACACACTTATATATCAACTCCAAAATAAAAAACAAACCCAAGGCGTTTGTGTGATTGTATTATTTGTTTTGAAATCCCCACCCCGTTTGGCGGCATTTTTCTGTCATGCAGAACTTTAACAAGCAAACACATTTTCCTGTGTAACTATAGCCAAAAGAAAATAGATCTCATGGATCTCAAAAAATCTCATGGTGTTCTAATCTTGCAAGATCTCATAGTACGAGATCTCATCTATATATTATGCTGAAGCATAGGCCACCTGTTTTTGGGCAGTAGGCGATCTACACCATGAACTGGTGTGGAGAGAATTTAAAAAAAAATGAAAAAAGAGAGACATAATGTGGTTGCACAAGTGTGCACAGCCTTTTAACTGGGAGGTGGTTGTGCTTATATCAACAAATAACATTCAAATTTGTTAAAAGAGAGTCAGTGGACACCTGCCATCTATCAAAGTGCCTCTTATTACAACCAAATCAGTTTCAAGTGATATAGAATGCTTTATAGAATAATTTCCAAAATTGATTTGGTTAAATGTGTTATAGTGCTGTCGTGTCTAACGAAACCAAGCTTATACAAAAGATATGCTTGGCACAAACGCAACACTGTTTGTGATCCAAACAACTTTATACCTTCAGAAAAGAATGGTGGTGACAGCATCATATGTTGAGATTGGATTTCAACTAGAACCGGGGCCTTTGTCAAGTTGGAAGCATTTATGAGTGCTTCCAAATAGCTGTCAGTGATAGCACAAAACCTTTAGGCCTTTGTTCAAAAATAAAAGAGGAAAAGAACCCCCCCCCCCATAGAACACGTGAACTTTATTTGGTGTTAATCAGATACAAAGGTGGCAGACGTGTGCTGACTCACATTTAACACGAGTAGAAATGTAGTTAATATTAAACAAATCCCAGTTGCGGTACAATATAGTGTGCATACTTTTTTTATTTCAGTTCATTTTTCTCATAAAAACGTATACTTTCCTTAAACCTCAATCGTGTTCGACAGGTTAGGTTTTCAAATACTTTAATGGTGGAAAATTTTGAATTGATTTAAGTCTCAGTATTTTTTTAAATGACAAAAAAGAACTTTCATTTGAACAAGGGTGTGTAGGCTTTTCACAGCATCTTGAATTCTCCTTACCCGATCTTCCAGGTGAACGATTTCTGGAAAAGTGATGACAATTTTCTCTTGCAACTTCCTTCCTATCCAAACAAGATTACGGCCCGCTGAGCTCACATTCATCTTTTCATCACAATACTTTGTCCCATTGCACAAGCACAGTCTATCTGAGAGCTCTGGGGTATGATCATTTTGATGAAAAACGTTAAAAAAAAAAAAAGATATAGCATTACTTTGTAAGAAACTTTACAGCCGAAAGACTGGTAAAAGATGATTGTGCAACATTTGTAGAAAACAAGCAACGAGGACGCAAAAGAATACTAAACAGTATAGTACATTCTATACACTATATTCACTATTACACCCTCTGATATCGTCTCTTAGTCATTATATTAAGGGGCAGTTCTACCGGTAACACTTGAGTCTTAAGAATTATAGGAAAATAACTTTTTTATTGCTTGTATACAAACAATTACGTGTCTGTAGATGTTTCTAATCCCACATCAAATTAAATCAAGGAAATATTATCTGCCTATTTCTGAAAACGGGTCCGTGAGTGACACGTTCCGTTACATTACAGTGGGACTATTTTACTTAACGAATGCCCGACAACAATTTTCTGCTACCATGATATAGCCAGATAAACTAGGTGAGGATCCAGAGACAATCCCAAGAGACTGCTGGACTATATTGAATGGAAGACCATCACACGAGAGACCTTCATGAACCACCCATAACCTTCATTGGTGTACAGCCCTGGCATCATGTCAATGCCTATAGGTAAGCATATCTGCATCCAGGTTTTCTGGATCCAGATGACCGTTAGCTAGCAAGGTTAGCTTTGGATAAGAATTGCGTACAAGATTGCTTGATAAAGTTGAAGATCGTCATGTTCGACTCTCAGTAGTTTCAGCGATGCACAAAATAGGTTGTGTTCTGGGACACAGGGAAAGGGTTTCAAATTTTGAAAAGAAAAATGCTTAGTTAAAAGTAAAACTAAGAGCCTCTCCTCCAAATTACTACAATGGTGTAACCATGAGCTTTGAATGAAACTTCAAAACATGCCATTAAATTGAATGATTAAATATAACAAAATGAAGTAAATGATATAACCCAAATTTGGCAAATCCTTGGCATTCTTTGATCTTAATTACCCTGTCATAACAAAATTGGAAATAAATATGAGTGTCCGCATTTACAAGATAAAGGCTTTTGTCATATATCAACTGGACAGTTATTGATCCGTGTGAGATGGCAGCAAAGTGCTGCTGTAGATGATTGGCAAATTTAGCCCCTTTCTTGAAACTTCTCGTGAGTTCCGTTGTTAACCGAGGGCCCCTATAACAACAATCGGTTGTTGTCTTCAATGTCTCATAGAGGTGTCGTCATGAAGTGGAAATTTGAAGTCCGGCAGCGAATGACGGTTCTGACTAAAATCCTGGCACGACATACATACATTTTTCCATGTCTCCAGTTTTAGTTTTAACAGGACAGAACACATGTTCAGTTGTCAAAAACCAGTTATCTTACTTCTCATCAAAGCACACTCAGATGTCGTATTGGTTGCATTTACACCTTGGTTGTTTCTCATGACTCAAGCCTGTTTGTCGCCCAAAATGTCACAAGAATCTGTTAAATGCTGCTAGCGCAAAGAGCAACTGATTAATGCCTTTGACATTTAAAAACAGCATTAAGGAACGAACACTATACAATTAAGTGTGTTACTTGTTAAGGGGGGTACTTGTGTCCTCTCAACAGTCACATCTTAAGTGATCTCAAGCAAGACAGCCATCCTTCAGGTGTCCTAATTTCCTGTCACGGATGAGCAACAAAGCCAAATAAAGAATAAATGCTCTCCAGGAGTATCAAATCATCTTCATATTGAACTTGCGGGCACCGCCCTGCCCCCCACTGGTGGCTGGCCCGTCCACTTTTCTGAAAGAATACTCAACAGAGAAATTATTTTTGTGCTGCCCTCTTCCGCGACTCCACACAAAGAGCAGAATGAAACAGAAGAGAACCACCCCTAGAAACATGATACAGCCCATTGCTGTGGAAATGAGGATAGTCTTCAGGTCCAGAGTAAACTTCAGGAAAACTCTTGTGTCGTTCAGGTTTGTGTCGTTAAGGTCCCCGGCGTAGTAGGTGCGGTTGGCCATGAGGGCAGCATCAAGTGGCAGTCCGCTGACTGTGAGTGTGGCAAAGTATGTGTCATTACCACCGGCGTTACTGGCAATGCAGATGTACGTCCCGGTGTCCATCACCTGGGCATACCTTATTTCTAAGGTACCTTCCTTCAAGACTGTCAAGCGGCCGCTGCTTTTGGTAGTGATGCGGCGCCGCTGCGGAGATATCCAGAAGACCACCGGCGTGGGCTCACCCTCGGCCCTGCAAACGAAAGACACCACCTGCCCCTCGCGAGCCGAGATTTGCTGCAGTTTTCTGTTGCGAATTTTGGGCTTTTGGCAGGTGAAATGGTCAAAGAGGGCTGAGTCTGAGAAGGCGCCCAAAGCTCGCCCCTGAACTTCCAAGGGTGTCATACACACTGGGGAAGCGCCATCAAAATTCAGTGTTTTCCTCCGCTGAAGGATCCAAAGCAAGCGGCAGTCACAGGCGAGAGGATTGCCGTCCAAACGGAGCGTCTCTAGAGTGTTGACCGACTGGAAGGAGCCCTCCTCCAGAGTCACTAAGTTGTTGGTGGAAAGGTTAAGCAGGCGGATTTGTCGGAGTCCCCCCAGGGCATATGGCTGCACTGTCACCAGCCTGGTGCTCACCAGATGCAATTCCTTCAGTCGAAGCAAGTCGCGCAGTGACCAGGATTCCAAGACTGAAATTGGATTGAAGGACAAATTGAGGCTGGTGAGGTGGGAAAGGCTTCGTAGAGCCGATGTGGGCACGGAAGTGATGTTTGTGTGCGTGATGGACAGCCATGACAAGTTGAGACCCTGGAGGCTGTGGGGGGTGATGTATTCCAAAAATGGCCAGTGATCGATCTCCAGGCCTCTCAGGTTTCCAAGCTTACGGAAGTTTTGGTCCTCTAACATGGAGATGCTGAGGTAGCGGAGCTGCAGGGTTACCAGGTTGTGAAGGTACGACAAAGACTGGCTGGACACAGAAGTCAAGTTGCATCTCTCGATGGTTAACTCTTTCAGTGACACCAAACCCATAAAAGCCTTGTTGGAGATATACACCAGATCGTTGTCTCCAACTTCTAGGTTCCTCAAACTCTTCAGGTCTTGGAAAGTAAAGTCCAATAGGATTACAAGCTTATTCCCACTAAGGTCCAGAGAGGTGAGGTTTGATAGGTGGGAGAAAGCCCCCATAGGGATCAGTTTCAATTGGTTCCCCCTCAGTGAAAGCGACTGCAGGTTCTGAAGACAAGAAAAGGCATTCGGCTCCAGGACACTGATCATGTTCTCACTGAGATCCAGCTTCTCTATGTTGGGAAATGACAGCAGGTCACCCTGTTCCACCCAGCGCAGTTTATTCGCACTGAGGTCCAAGATTCTGGTGTCGACAGGGATACCATCAGGCAGCACAGACAGTCGCTTACCATGGCAGGAGACACTTTTCAGCTTGGCCACACACTCGCACCGTTGAGGACATACTTGACCCCGTGTGAGGCACACGTTGACTAACATCAGCAGGATGAAGAATGGCCGAAGCCAACTCACATCCTGTCTGAGGGTGACCTCCATGGCACTTCGGCTTATTCCACTTCCGCCTCCTCTCCGAGTTACAATCACTGGGCCAAACACCTGAGAAGAACAGATGAAAAGAGTTAGTTAAGTTAAAAAGTAAAACAAAAGAAAGACAACACAGCTTGTTAGCAGGCTAGGTTTGGGTTCATCAAGAATAACAGGGATAGGCAGGTATAACTAGAAATTGCCTCGTGAAGACAACTTTGTGGTTTCTGTTCTGTTTTAGTTTGTCTTCTTTCTTGTGTCTTTAAAAGAGGGACCTCGGTGATGAAGGACAAAAGATTCAGAGTCCCAAAGCCTTATTGTTAAATGTTCCATTTGTAAACATAGAGCTCAGAGAAAACATTGTTCCTTTCAAGCCCCAGTAGAGAATACCGTACACAAACATAATATCCAACAGTAAAATAAATGGGGGGGGGGGGGGGGGGGGGGTTTACACTTCGTGGTTGCAAGGAGCAAAGTCAGAAGAGAGGAAGGCATGCAAAAGTGGGGGCAGAGCAGTCACGGAGTTGAGATTCATGAAAGGAAATTTTCACGAGGCTTCACAGCCTCCTCCCTGACTGTAGCAGGCTGAACAGGCTGTGAGACAGGTGGGATTAAAAATCGTACTCCTCACATTATTTCCATTAACGATCACAAATCTCCTACCCCAACCTGGATGTCTGTCGAACCAACATGACCGATTGCCCCAGGATATCCACATGACAATAGAATACAGAGAAAAAGAGTTGTATTTGTAGAAAACTAAGAGGAAGGTCGGCTAACTCTTATCTTAACAAGGAACTACCCTTTTCATGTCACAATCAAAAAAGCAGTTTGTCAATATAAAGAATGTAGAGTACAATATTCCCTCGCCACTTCGCGCTTCATTTCGCTTTTTAATTTTACTGTGGAAAGACACGGTGGGAAGGTTTCCTGCATGGCAAACAGAGATAAGTTGACCAACCACATATCCCACAAGCACTCAAACAAGACACGTGCCTACTGGAGTGACATTGACCAACTCCTGCTATCATTGGTCTTGTTTCCACGAGCTAATCACGTGTCTTGTAGGAGTTCCCGTGAGCTGATTGACATATTGTCTCGCAAGTTCTGTCCAGGCTATTGAATGTTGTGTACCTCTAGCAACCTCTTGTCTCCGGGTGAACCTGACATGAGAGTGAGAGTACATGAGGTGATGACAAAAGCAAGTGTTGGCCAGATGATGTGAAGAGTACTGTTGTAACATATTAGAATGCTGAGTGTACTGTAAACCCTGTTTCCTCATTATCATGTTTGTTCAGGTACGGACTCCACTCTAGGGCCAACGGCCCTCCGTGTTCCCTAACTACGGCCAAGGCACATAAATGGGAAAGGATAACAGTACAGTTACTGTATAAGCTTTAATAAACGATGATTTACGGGAAAAGTAAATGTGTGTATTGTAGTAATCTTTGTCTCAAATATTCATCCATCTATTTTCTATAGCCGCTACTCCTCACTAGAGTCGGAGGCTTGCAGGTGCTTATCCTGGCTGTCCACGGTCAGCAGGCAGGGGACACCCTGAACCGGTTACCAGAGAAAAGCAGGGCATACATAGACAAACAAACATTCAAGCACCCAATTACACCTAAGGACATGTACGCATGGTTTTGAAATGTGGGAGGAAGCCATAGTGCCCGAAGAGAACCCACACAGGCATGGGGAGATCATGCAAACTCCACACATTGTGCTGGAATTATACTCGGGACTGTGAGGCGGACGTGCTAATCACTTTTCCACCATGTCACCTTGTCTCAAATATGTAAAGTATAAATACTCTTCACATATTTTAAAAATTCTAGTATCCACATACACATGCACATAAATTCCTGGGGCAGTGGGGAGTCATACTTCATGTATTTTACTCTGATAGTTTTTCTTAGTCCTCCTTAACAGTGAAAAACAAGGGAACAATGTAGTGTCTTGTGAACTCCCCAAGAATGATTTTCCTAAGAATGTACATAAAAATTCTTTGTATCACTAACAGCAGACTATTTGTGAACTTCTACTTAGCCTAATGTACTTTAATAAATACAAAACAAGAGGGGATGCTGGGGGGGGGGGTTCCTTTTTGTCTTGAGAACTTGCCAAGAAGGATTTTCTTAGGAATGTACTTGAGGCTTTGTAAAGTAAAGCGTCTTTGTAGCACTAATAGCAGAGTACTTGTGAACATCTACAGTATCATGTACTTTTATAAAATGAAAACAGGAGAGGATGCTGTGGGGTATTACAAACGTGAGATCGTCCTTTTGACAGCCATATGAAATATATATTGGTCTCCTTTCCCAGCCCACTTCACAAAAAACCTACCGCTGCATTTTTGGTTTGCATGAGCAGACAAGAACATTTAGCTTTTCTGTGCTTTCTAGGTTAATTTGAACTTTCATTTGGAACTGCAATTGAGCCACAACTGATGCCGATTCACAAAATTGCAAGGACGTTAGAGATAACAAGAACTTGAATTGAGAAACGGCTAGAGTCTTAGGCTCTGCCGAAATCACGTTTTTGGTGGCTTTGACCAGAAAGATTGGATATACATCCACATTTGATTCATGTTACATTTGATATTGATCCTGATGCCCTTGATCCTGAACTGACCTATCACAGTGGGAGCGTGAAGCCGGCCGTTTACGCCTCGCAAATAGCCAAAGGGCGAAGGGCCACTGATCAAAGCATGTCAGGCTCGATATATCACAGTCAATGCATCCCAGCTGAAGCACGTACAATACTAAACGCTTCCTTTTATATCTTTTAGACAGCACATTGATGTTTGCACACCCCTTTATACGAAGAACTCAGCCGAAATACCACAAGACACACTTTGCGAAGCATGTGTCAAAGCGGTTGAATGGCTGTCAAAATCCTCTTCTGCCTCTTGAGTTGAGGGACAAAAACTAGAGACAAATGCTTTTAATGAGCAGATGTGTTTGACATGATACAGCAAAAGGAAGAGCGTCTTTTACGGGCACTAAAATGATCACCTGCTCCCCTCTTCAGACGGCTTAATAACTCCGTTAACGTCCTTCACCTCCGGCGCTAATTTGCAATTCAACCTGACTCGGAGATGATTATTAGTCAGCCTGGAATGAAATTAAGCGACTCAAAATGCAAGCAGAGTTGTCTGATAGAAGGAGGCAGAATTGGGGAACAAAAGAAGACAATGCCAATTGGCATAGATATTCAAAGAAGAGTATGTTTCCTCAGGGTGCTACTCCTTTTGGCCTCAATTTTCTTTCTTATTATCTTTAGCTAAAATCGAGATTGCAAATTTGAAACATATCAAATGTACTGGCCTTTTTAAACCCATGACGCATGAGAGAGGCTGGTCAGAGGGTGCCCGGGGCCTAGTGCCAGCAGAGGACAGAGAGGTTGGCACATAAGGTTACATCAGCATCACTCAAACTCTAGTGCCGGAGTGATGGAACCAAAGAGTAACTCGAACTGATATGTGGTAGGGCTGGGTGATAAACTGAGAAAAAAAAGGTTTGTCGGTTGAAAATGAGCTAAATAGTGAAATCAAAGTTTTGCACAAGTGACAGCATGCTGGATGAGAGGTTTGCAAGATGTGATTATAATCGTTGCTAAGTACTTCAATGTGACTTAGAGGCATGATTGTTAAGTTTATATTAAAATTGATTTTAAATCATTATGCAGTACTGTTATCTGAACACTTCACCAAGATTTATTATTTGAAGCTTCTTAAAGCCATGGGGGGGAATGATGACCCTGCTTTGGCTTTTTATGTTTTTGATGTGGGATATTAAAGAAGAAGAATACAAAAAAAACCACTAGGAGCTTAAAATATTGCAGGGATTGCCAAAACATGACGACTTTTAATCTGCCTCGCTGCTGCTGTCCCTTCTAAATGCTTGCAAAAGTGAGGTCGAGAGGTACACCCTATAGGTGTCTAATTTAGCCCATGTCGGGCTCATTTACTGGCATTCAAAATTGGAAATACTGTATTGTCAATTTTGGACATATTGAAAATCCAATGTTTTATTATGCATTTCAATTTTCGCATGAATCCTTTCAACGGCAACGCGCGAACGGGCCGCAATAGACAGTATATTAGCGGCCAATTTATAACATTTGCAAGCCTTTCAATGACTAGGATGTTTGGCTTAGCCTGGACTTCCATAATGCAAAAGTCTTCAAAAGTCATAATACTCTAATTATGACAATAAATATTTCTATTTCAATTTCATAAATATATAAATATACAGCCAAGGTACATTTACTGTGCTGTCATGTTTACAATTTTGTACATGATTTGTGCACACGAAAAAAACTATATATGTATGGATAGGGCTGATGCCACTGAACATTTTGAGGAGTTGAAAGGAAATATATATTTCTATTTGATAATGATATGACCCTTTCAAGGTCAGCGCAGGTTGGGTGGTAAAAAAAAAATCCCCAGACACCGTGGGGTTAAATCCTTACATTGTTGAGTTTGTTGGGATTAAAATCATCCAGAAGAAAACAAAAAAAATGAGATTTTATTTTTGGGGCCATATTGTACATCCCTAATGTGTCGTTTGGTTTATGTAGTTAGATGGTAAAATGGATGAACCTGCCTAACCCTAATCTATCATACTGCAGTGTCCAGAGCTAAAGGGCAACAAGAATGCCCAATAGATTTAGATGAATATTCAAATGAGTCAGTTATATGTCTGTGACAAATCTGCTCAACCAATCAGAGACCAGCAATGGTTTATGTAAAGTAACCCATGCTCTGCTAGCTTAGCATGCTAGGATGCCGGGACGATCAAGTCCTAAAACTTGGACTTTGTTGTTTGCGATGTTTTAGTTTCCATCTCAGGTATAAAAAAGAAACATTATTTACATTTACACTATTTTCCCATTATGATGTGGAACACTAAGTTTTGTCATCCCCTCTGTAAGTTTTTTGGGAATTGCTCGTATTTTCTGTTGACGTAAACCTGCCTCTGCTACAAAACGTCACTACAATGCTGGTCAGCTATTGGTCAGCGCCTCGGCTCCCTAAGATACTGGTCTACTATTGGTCGGGGTCACGAAGATGCTGGTCTGTGTTTGGTCGGCGCACGGGGTCACAAAAATGGCTGCCTAAAGACTTGATCTCGTGTGAGAGTGCTTTTAAGATTGTATTTATTATGCATTTTAGTGCTTAATTTAATCTTAAATTGGTCACCCATGGGTCTCAAGATTGCTAGTGATGTTAAAGAGAGAAGTAAGAGGGTGATTTATATGAAAACGAAGCTGGAAATAATCAAGAAATACAAAGAAAGCTAAGCTAACTTAGCCTAGGCTACCTTTACTTGGGAATATGGCCATAAGTGTTGCTGAAAGGTAAATAAATCCTTAATATAATTTTTATTTATGATGTCATTTAATTGTATGCATGTATATTATATATAAGTAGCACTTTGATACCAATTTTTAATATGTATATACAATTTTCTATGTTTTTAACTGGGGTTTTACACGCATTAGCTAATTAACATATGTTTGGATTGCCCCCCATAAGGCGAAGGCACGTTACGATCCCAACCGCGGAACGGATTAATCTCGTGAACCGGGGGCCCACTGTATAAGAAAACCCGAAAAGCTGTTCAAGAAACATATGCTTAGTCATTTCAACAAAGTTTATTTTTTTCCAGCCAAAATTTTCCCTTTTACTGAAAATGAATATCGGCTCCACATGGTCAATACATGTGGCGATACGCCGTCTCCCATGCGGATTATTACTACCGCTTCAGCTAACCTTTGCATTGACGAAAGCAGCCAGTTGACATTTGTTTTTTGTTTTTTTTTTTAGCAAAATCTTGGCAGTGCAATAAGAGTCTGACATTCACGTGTTTGTAATCATGCGATGAACTTTGATGATTCCGGGCGTCTGTGAAACTGAAGATCCACTCTCGCTATGCCGCACCCGCCCCCTCCGACCACTAAAAACGTCTTTAGTTTCCCAGTTGTATTCCAAGAGTATATCTGGTAGCGGTCGCTCATTAATAAGATGAGCGGCCCTTGCGTGGGGACAGACAGCAGGCGGGCGGCGTGGTGTGTCTAGTGGACCTCAAGGGACCTGATACCTTCGGGCGACCTGCACACAATACCGACTGTCTGCATACGTGTGTTTAAAAGTAGACCGCATGTTGACATTTCAAATGCTCATCTCATATCTCGGTGCAATAATGAACACACAAAGTTCACTTTGCATATCCACAGCCAGGACTGATGTTGTCATAGCGACGTGTTCATATGTGCCTCTTCTTCACTCTTGAGGCCATATGGTCTGTCATACAAATTAGACAACCAGAGGACATTTCTCCAAAGAAAATGGAGAGGTTGCACAGACTGCCGAACGAAAGGTCGCACAGCACAGCTGCTGTCGCACTTTTAACTAAGTCGGCTCATGATGACAATTAGGATAGTTACTTGGAACAGGGTGTTTAAAATAACATTGGATAATGAGCCACATGCTGCTTCACCGTCATTGTCTGATCACACGTAGCAACCGTCTGATTGGCCACATTTCCGTTACAGTAGCCTTTTCTGGCTCACATGCACACACTTTCTCTCACGCACGTAACTCTCACCCTCACACATACGCACGCGCACACATACACACACACACGCACTTGCACACGCACACAAATACTCACACTTTATGTAAGTCACACACTATTTTATTTTTCCTCTCTTTTCCTGTCTCACACAAACACTTTCTATCAGAATTCAACTCGATATGTACCACTTGCATCTTATTCTCTCTCGCAAGCACCCCTGCTCTCTCTGTCTCTCTGTCTCTCTGTCTCTCTCTCTCTCTCTCTCTCTCTTTCTCTCTCAAACGCTGACAAACACTGTCTCTCACACTCCATTCTAGGCACATAAGTCACACACCATTTTATTTTTCCTCTCTCAGATGTATATATAACAATTTCACTTTCCTGACCTTTACCTCTCTCTCTCTCTCTTTCTCTCTCACACACACACGCACACGCGCACACACACACACTGCACCTGTGTACCGTCTGCACCTGAACGTCTTGGCCGCCAACACCTGCCAGCCCACCTGCTGTTTGTGCTTCACAGATTTTTTTCCACTCCTATAAATTCTTCCTATCTCATCTCACAATGGTATTTGCCAAACAGCTTAAAGACGCAGAGAAATAGAGTTTACTTTAAGAGCTCCTGTCCTCAGTACTTTTAGGCTATTTATCTTTACTCTGCACAAGCAAAAATGGTGGCGACACACAGATGGTGTCGTATTTTTGGTGGGTATTATGTGATTTTAACAGAATTTCCTCCCATCTGTACATACCCTCATGGACAACATTATTAGGCACATCATCTATCTATAAGTGTGAATCCCTGCTCTGACTTTCCTGTGAGTAGTTTGCACGTGCTGTCTATCTTAGATTGGAAAGATGCCTTGTGTCTGCTCATATATTTAAAGCACTAATAAAAAAAATGGGATGTCGTCACTGAGTGTAATTACAATAAATTCAACAGTCAAATTAAACCTTTGAAAGGTCTACCAGTTTGTTTGTCCTTTTTCAATTTTCAAGAGTTTTACTGTCATATACATAGTAATACCACACAATGAAATTATTATTCTCGTCACTTTCCCTAGCAGACTAGATTCCATCATTGAGCAAATAATAAGGTGGGCAACAAAACAAAACAAAACAAAACAAGAAAAAAGAGTAATAGAGCAATAAGGGCAGTAATAGTGAACCACTAATGAATTAATAGACGTACATTCAGAGCATATTACTGAGTAGTTTGAGTGAAAAGACTGTATATACTGTATATATGAGGAAGATAGACTGTTATACAATATTCAAATGAGCAGTGGTCGTTAGTATGTAGCTGTATCATCAGAGAGATAGGTGATCTTTAAATGTCAAATTTAGACCCATTTATTTCCTACAAGTAAAATGCAAAACTGTTGTTTTTTTTTTGTTTTTTTAAATGGGATACTATGCATGACCTACAATATGATCGCAATGACACAGTATCCAGATGGCAAAGTAAGCAGTTTTTTACCTGCTGCCTCAATCACTATTGAAATACTGCAGCGATGAGATGGAGAGAAACTGAGAGGGAGGGAGGAGTTTCTTTCAAGTACAAATTGAACAGCAACAGAGAGAAACATTTATACAGTAAAGTGGGCAGTCAAACTGCAGGGAGTGGGTCTCCTTCCTCCACCCGCAGTGCATCATTTATTTGCATTGCAACATTTGCTCCAGCCTACACACACTCTGCGTGCAAGTCAAAACATTAGACTCGAACGCGGTCCTAATAATCAACAAAGTTGTGTTTGACAGCAGGGCACTTATGTTATATGGGACTATGAACACATGGAAACCATGCTGTGTACATCCCGGGCCTGACCTTCAACTATGTTTGTATACATCAGCGAAGCACACCACAGAGTCCTAATGACGGCAGTGTCCTCCAGTCAGAAATAGTTAACAAGGGAATCGAGTCACACAAAGGGTAAATTGGTATCTGCTTTCTATTTTTCTACAAAGGAAACGAAAACAACAAAAAATAGCGTGGGTCATTTTTCAGACTACCTACTGAAACAATATTTCAGGCTGGACTGTACACATCAAATATTAATGGTATTTTGGGGATTTATTATTGACTTTCTCACACAGTGTGGACTTCTAAAAGACACGATCGTGAAGTTGCACATAAAAAAGAATATTACCCACATTCTTTTGGCATACATGCCTTTATCTAACATCATTGGTGACAAACATTTCATTAGTACTGTATTTATCATCACTATTATTTTCTTTCTTTATTAAATCTGATTCCATTTATCCATCCAATCATTACATACAGTCACGTATCCTCACAAAGGTTGCAGGCAAACATTTTTTTACAATAATATAATCTAAATGCCTCTATTAGTCTAATCATAGATTTCTGATCAAAATTGTGTGTGGAATGTAAATTAAGCAGCAAATTCCATACTTGTAATCAATCTAACGTATTGGCCGTTGTGCTGACTGAAATTGACATCACAGTTGTTGACCAGCCCTGACAACAGTAGACGTTACCTGAGCCCTACGCAACTGTGATGACAAAATGGCTGCCCCCTGTGACGGATTAAAAACAGGTGGTTTTTGCTGCTTAATTCATCTCTCATGATGCATTAATTCAGGGGTGCCCAACCTTTTATTACTGTGGACTGGTCAATGCTTGAGATCTTTATTGTGGACAAGAGAGCTCACCATGAACGATAAACTAACGGGAGCCCTCAGCTTGCCTGAGTCTTGCCTAAAAATGAACACAAATTATATTGATTAAATCAATCATATAACTGAATTACAAATGCCATTTGCTTTAATGGAAATATGTGTCTTTATAAATGCGATGTATCAGTAAAGTAGTGTGTTCATGAAACTGTACTAATAAAAATTGTGATGTCAGTTTAAAGCATATATAGTCTTGGCCCAGGAGACATCGAGACTGGTTGTGCCCTACAAAAGCAACCCAAGGCTCCCTCCGACAGAGAAGTAACATGTGAACAGGAGGCCAGTTGTAGCTATCAGAAGACGATGTCAATTAGGATTGATGGCTTTCTGACTTCCTCCCCCTTCAAACGAATGGTCAGCAAATGAAAGACTTTTGAAGACATCATCCCCACGCACGCAAACACACGCATACACATGCACGACCACACACACATACACGCACTCGCCTGCATTCCTCAGTGAGACCACATCCCCCAAAAAGTGTATAAGAACCGGATGCAAAAGATGAATCATTATCACTGTTGCGGCTACTCATGGTAGTAACAGTGGTCCGAGATCGCATGTAATCCCATTTCTCTGTCTGGACTTAATCAATTGTTTCACTATGTTGTGGTATGTGCGATCTTTCAACAAAAATGAACAGTGAATATCTCAAATTAAAATACTTCTAGGTATTTACAGATTTATGACCTCAGACATAGCCTACCTTGCGCCCGGAGAATGCAAAAGCCACACGTTTTTCTTTCTACCCATCAGTGTGTAGCTAGCGTTTTGTTTGCTTCCTAATATGAGGATTGTGCTAAAAGAGTTAATCAAAACCTCTTTGCTTTTGCAAAAGAGGTATGATGCTTTGCAATTTAGGTCAATGGTTTCCTCATTAGTGTGAAGGCAACAATAGCCAATAGTTACAAAAAATATGGTCAAGCAACCGAAAAAAAAAAAAAACTGTAAAAAAAAAATTGCAAATTTGTAAAGTATAAAAAAAATATTGGAAATTGCATTTAAAATAAAACATTTTTGTTTGTTTGATTTCTTTTTTTTTTTCTAGATTTGTTTTGAATCTGACATGGTCAAAAGTTATTCAGTTACTACAGTAGTGATCAAATGGAGTATTGATTTGGATTAGATTCAACTTTATTGTCATTACACATGAATAATCCAGGTAACGAAATGTAGTTTAGTATCTAATCAGAATTTTATATGGGAGTGATAAAAAAAAAAAAAAAAAAAATATATATATATATATATATATATATATATATATATACACACATTTTTTTTAAAGGGTTTAACCGACAAAGATTAAAATAAATACTCATATTTCAGGCTGTAGTAGCTGTAAATGATTTGCTTGTTTGAAAAAAACATAATGTGTTGTATTCAATGAGCAAACTACATCTTTGCTAATGCATCTTAGCCGGTTGTGCACATATGGCATGTAATTTTCAGGCTGGGTCCCTCGAACAAACATTTTCCTTCCTCATTGGCTCTGTAGAGTGAAATAAACTCATAGATTGGCATGTGATATTTGGCTCGAGAGTACGTAGCAGTTCTTAAAAGGTCTGATAAGAGCGGCAGGCTGCTAACGTCGCTGCAGGTGCATGAGGCAGCTGACAAACGAGCAGGAAGCCTGCTTGGAAGTGTGCGTAGGTGTCGGCGAGCAAAAAAAAAAAAAAAAGGCTCAGAGGCCGAGGCGCAACATGCTCTGGGGCTCTTCAAATGGCTGCTGTCACACTGCGCTCTCGCATGCCCACTCGTTGCTAAACTCGCACATCTACACAGCTACTGTACAATGTGCGCGCGTGCAAACATAAGAATATGTGTGTTATGTGCCAACGAATCTCAGAGAGGAACACATTAGTCATTAGATGGAGGGAAGTAGTTGCCTGTGTCCATCAGTCTGCAAGGCACTGTAGCCACTCACAGGAGGACACAATTAATACACACACATACACTCGCACAACACACAATATGGAATAGAGCGCCTTCCTGCTTGGACATGGTGGGGATAGAAAATGGATGAGGGGCATTGTATAAAACTGGGTCACACATTATCTGAACCCTGATGGTAAAGTTGAGTTTGGTTCATGCTTGCAAGTTCTAATTGCTCTAACGTCATCAATTTTTGAGCTACCATTATATTTTACGGTGAATTAAGTGTAGAGTTTGAACATATCAATATCTCACTTTGATTTTTGAATAGAAATATAAGCCTGTTTTGTGAAAATTCATCATATTTATGTTTCAAGTGGAATAAAATACCAACACTGCTAAGCAACTTTGCAGATGTAAAGATGAGTGTGTTGATCTGTCCCAAGCGCCCACCCCCACATTCCCAAGCCAGGCAGTACATATTTGAAACTATTTGAAATATGTTATAAATGTAACGTTGCTTATGTTGCTTGTGCATTACATTGAATGTATGCAATTAAAAACACAAAGAACCATTCAAATGTGTTTGAAATGTAAAATGTGGCGATTATGCATTTGAGAAATAGCCGCTTAATGAAATCTAAGAATGAAATCTAATTAAATAGACTCCAAGCACAACTTCAATATTCAAACACAAATAGTCACGAAATATTGAATAAAACTTTAATCTGAAGTTCGGCGTTCTTTGCAGTCAAATGGGTATCCATCTGTTTTCCTACTTCGAAGATTTCTGAGACTTCTGTGGACATCCCTCAATTTAATCTAGCCAGTACTAGCTCCTCAATGCTCGATCTTTGCACCTCGATGCATGTTTAAGGCAATTGAGATGCTGCCAAGAAATCAATTCAAAGGTCACTGGTTCTAGTAGGAATGTTGCAATTAAAAAAAATTAGATGAGCCCAACCTCTGTATGCAAAGCGGTGTTGGTGATAATCACTCTGACTGGTTCTTAGGCAGGAAATTCAATTCAGAGCGTGAGCTTCAAATTATAGAATTGCAAAGGAAAAGGCAATATTTCATAAATTAAGCTCAGCAAAACCTTGCTTTACTTTACTTGGGCTTGGTTGTTGTGTGTTGCACACGATTTCCGAGTACACATCGACCTCGCTTATAAATTGGTCCCCCACCCCCCCCCCACCCCCACCCCTCTTTTCTACTGCAATTCAGGTGAATTTTATAAAAAACTCGATTACAAGTCTACCACTGACTTTAGTGGTTACATAGATCTTTCCAATTAAAACACATGGTGTGTTATAATGGTGTGTTAAAATGATGAAATTGCTCTACTTTTAGAGGGATTTCTACATCATTGTTAGAATAATTATTGTTAGAATAGTTATAGATATAGTGATTATACATTTGTTACAAAATATTAATGCTCGCAATGAAGAAATGCTTTGCTGCGTGAATGAATAAACACATACTGAATGATAATAATGAATGAATAAACTGCTGATGTACTGCTAGGTATGTTGATGGTACGCTGGGAGAACGAGTGCACTGTTTGTGGGAAAAGAACTGTCTCGTCATTGTTTTCTTTCAAGCAGAAGGAAGGCCGCTCAAGCCTGCCAGTCGGAGCGTTCCCACACCTGTGACTCTTATCGATGTTATTGCTATGCATTATCAGAATGTTTCGCTACGTATTTTTTCATACATGCATTAGTTTCTCACCCACATGCTCACACATAGAAGGACAAGTACACACGGTCCCGGCCATAGACTTGCGTTTTTCCCTGCCCCTTGAGGGCCGGGACCTTCATGTAGTTAGGGATCTCTGTAACAAATAAAAGTAAGGGGAGTCGGAGAGATTGGCAGAGCGCAGTAGAATTGTCCTTGGCCGGTTCCTCTTCGCTCCCCTCATGCATGAGTTGGGAAGATTGCCTTGTCTCCTTTTTTGTGTACAATTTCTTACAAATGTCTGACAAATGAACCTGACATTTATTTGGTCCTTCGAGCCGGATCGCAATATACCTGAGGTCTCCAGAGGCGGAGTCGACAACCAGGCAAGACCGTGGCCACGGCAGTAAGACCTTTTTCAGGGACTGGGTCCCGGCTCCGCATCTGGGGACTGAGGGTTGACGCGAAGCCGAAGGAGAGAAGGCATCATGGGGTGAGTAGGTGAACTCGCATGCTGACGTTGTGATATTGTGGTATTGTGAACTCGCATGCTGACGTTGTGATATTGTGGTGTTGTGAAGTCGCATGCTGACGTTGTGATATTGTGGTGTTGTGAAAACCTTGAGAATACTAGTCCCTGTCAAGTGAAGAGACCGAGTAGTCTATAAACAAAGGGCGGCGGTGTCCTGTATGTACTTAATAGAGTCCGCATTTAAAACGTGTGCGCAGGAAATTTGGAATAGGGCGGCGGTGTCCTGTACATACTTAATAGAGTCCGCTTAAACGCTGTGCGCTAAGCGTTGTGTGGGTGTGAATTGTGTGTGAAAGGAGACGCCGATCTCATATGAACTAAACGGGATTGTGTGTGAAAGGAGACGCCGATCTCATATAAACTAAACGGGATTGTAAGTGACAACTCTTTGTGGAAGCAAAGGCAAGAATACTCCGCCCTGTTGGGTAGAAGCTTGAGTATTACCACATTGAGAAATTTATTGTCACCCCGTTTTTTGTTGAATATCAGTCTTTAGGTAACCCTAGGTTCATAGACTGAGCTAAATTTGCATTAATGGGGAATACTACCGGTAGAGCAACAGCTTGCATGCAGAGATTGGAAATGTGTCGAAAAGCAATGTCCATCTAAAATAAAACACTTGAATTTGTGGATAACAAAATATGGTTTTGCTGGCCAGCTTAATACACAAAAAATGGACTTACGAGATAAAATAAGAATTACAAGGAAAAATAATAAAAATAAAATGGACAAAGATGGATATGTGGATACTGAGTTTTGGTTGACAGTAGCGGATATGTGGATACTGAGTTTTGGTTGATAGTAGCGTAGAAGAGGGGGGGGGCGTAGAAGCGGAAGTTAATAGATCGCAATGATACTAATAATTGACTTGCAGTATTTACTGGAGAATTTGGATATATAATATAATAAATGAAAATTATACATCATAGAAATATTAAATATAGACACTATGAGAAGTTAATGATTTAGAAATAGGAAATCATATCAGAGCATATTGTGTAGTGGTTACACAGCAAATTGAGGTTCAGGTAGAGATTATAACACCAAATATTGTGGTTGTTTCAGTAAGATGCAATGAGAAAATTAATAATTAATAACAATTACATGACTCTGATAACAAATATGGGCATGAGGTGGTGAGGATATGCCCACAAAGAATTGCAATTGTATTGTATTGTATTGTATTGTATTGTATTGTATTAAGAAGTTGATGTTGGTGAAAGTAACACATTGAAAGGGTGTTTTCAGTTTGTGATTGTCATTGATTTAGTTTGATATGGCAGCTCTTTTCTACTGTGTGTGCTGTGTGTTGTGTGATGTGGGCCCGTGTGCAGTTGTCTGTTTGCTTGTTTGGGTGTATTTGACTGTTTTTTTTCATGTAATTGCGTTAGAAATAAACAATGAAATTTGTTGAAAGTGTGCTAAAAAGCATTGCTGGATGATGCTTTATGTAGTTTAATTGATTTAAAGTCAAAATTGCGAGTTTTTATATGGTGTCAAACCTGAGGTTTGTGGGAAAAATGGTCCAGCCACAGGGTTAGTCAGGTGAAATGATGAGTACATATGGAGAAGTATATTATGGGATAAAGTGAGATTATATTATGGATTAGGAGAATGCAAATGTTAAATTGACTGATAATTGATAATTTTTTGATAATTTTGAATTAGTCATCAACATATAAATAAGATGCACGAGATTGTTGTGTTGTATGTGAGACTATCCTAATGGACAGCCAGAGGATGAAGGATCACCCGTTAATAATGATATGTTTTAGGGATAAAGAGTTATTTTGATCGTTTATTTTAATTCAGGGTTACAATAAAAAATGGTTAAAATAATAATGAGAGCATGTTTGGTATGTTGTTTTTGTTTATACTCCCTAAGTTTATGAGGACTCTGGCGACCAAATGCATTTCTTGACAATTAGCATGAGAAAGCTATGCAAAAGTCAAGGGTTTTTGTTTTTTGTAACTTCTGATTTCATATTTAGATAGGTTTGTTCTTGACTTACAATTGACCATTGGCATTTGGGCGTGGAGTGTAAAAGTGAGAATTGTCCATGCCAGGTCAAAGGCTAAATCGGCGATTAATGATAAATGATAAGAAGAGGTATTGCTAGATTATTGGCATGGGCCATCCATAGTGGCAGGGGGTTGTGGGTTCAACTGCCGACTACTATGCCAAACTGTCCTTGAGCAGGACACTGAGCTCTAACTTTGCTCCTAGTGGGGCTGACTGTGCCCTGTGTGACGGCAGCTTACATTGGTGCACGGTATGAATGTGTGTGTGAATGGGTGAATGTGAGGTTTGTTGAGCTCTATGCCGTATGGTGTGGAAGGAACTATATAAATCCATTTTATTCACCATAAATTGTTTGGATCCTAAAGCAAAAATTATTTTCTGGAAATTCTGAAAAGTTAAAGAAAAAATTCCACTGAACTCTTAGCTCAAGCACAGCACAAGCATGCTAATTGATGCAAGGGAAAGTAGTTTCAATCTACACCACAGGTGTCAAACTCAAGGCCCGGGGGCCAAATCTGGCCCGCCACGTCATTTTATGTGGCCCGCAAAAGCAAATCGTGTAAATTTCCATGACCCTTGCTAAACACTGTTTGAAAACTTTAGCTTGTTGTGTATAATGAAAATTAAAGTTGAGATTTTTTGGTTTGTTCTGTTACAGTAATGTAAACGATAAATGAAACTACTGGGCTGCTAGAACTAGGCTGCTTTACTTTTGATTTCAAAACAACTGAGGAAAAGCTGTGACGCACACTGAATTACTGTCTAATTTGTTAAATGCAGTTCCGATGCCAAAACAAATTGCGGTCTGTAAGTGTGCGGCTCATGCAACCGGGACAGATCACATAACATTGGGCAATGCTTTTGCTGATAAGGTGTCAAAACGAGCAGCCGTGAAGCCCTTCTTGGGGAAGGCTGATAAAGTGCCGTAGGATGACATTGAAACCTACTGATATTAAATGGATTAATGGTCTCGTTTAATAAATATTCAATTTTTAATATTGTGTGTAATCTGTTGCCTCATTTGAATGAAAAAATAAATAAATAGAATGTGTGATGGAGTTGTTTTTATATTGTATGTTTTATATCCTATAATAGTGTTGCAAGCAGAGTTATTTTTTTTAAATAAAAACATTGATCTAATAAATTTGCTGAAATGGTTGGGTTACAGTGATCAACAATACACAATTTATGGGTCCAATCCTTACTTTGAGACTGGCACAATTATAGGATGGGAAGAAAAAAAAAAAAAAAAAAAAAAAAAAAAAAAAAAAAAAAAAACATGCTTGGAAGAAATTAACCGATAAGCTTCCTCTAATTTCCACAAATTTGGAATTGAACAATGAGGGCAACCTAGCCGATTACATGCGAAGGACATTAGAGAAACGAGACGAAATGACATGCGAAGGACATTAGAGAAACGAGACGAAATGGAATGTCCAGAAAGTGGTTGTATTTCTGTTCAACATGATGTGCTGGTTGTTCCAGGGGGCTGGATTCTGATCCGGAGCATCAAAAAGAAGCATTGACATTCTCCAAAGTGGGAAGGCCTTTACCAGGTGCTGCTGACCACACTGACAGCAGTAAAAGAATTGCAGAGAGCAACACGTGGATACATCTCACACACTGTAAAAAGGTCCTCTCTACTGAGTTACCCATGCAGGAAGCGTGAGCAAAGTCTAACTAAACGGTGGGAGCAGATTTATAGTATCTGATAATACTGACGGTTAGTGAAGAATTCCAAGACACGCTTCTTGATTAGGGGTTGCTCAGTAGACATGGCTATGGTCATATGGGTAAAATATGTTCTTATAGGCTTCACTGTCCAGGTCTAGGTGGGCCCAGTTTGGTGGAAACAGCAATCCATAATTTTTCAACAATCATTTAAAACAACCTTACAGTGTATGATAGCTTTATCCAAACAGCAAAACAATAGCCCTGCGCGTCAAAGGCGTGAGCTAAAAAGAAACACAACTAGGAGAACAATTTGACTTCCTGCATCCTAAAGCCTTATAGCGAATACTATGTTTTGCTTTTTTTGATAACAGTGTTGGAACTATTGTCATGTCGTGGGCTCTGATATTGTTGACAGAGCCATCCTTCATTGGCAGTTGTGTTCATGTTCACGTTTTTTGTTATTTCGATAATTAACTAATGCTAATTCGAATGTTCCACTTTCTCTCACTGAAGCAATCCACAGTTTATTTGCCACAAGCACTGCAATTGGTCACTTTTGCTTGTAAATTGCAGTGCTGATCTGTGCATTGCTTGCTAATATTTGGTGGTGTTTTACAACGTTTGTTCGTTGTTGCCTGGCACAAAAAGCCTGCGGGGGAAGACTGAGCGTCAGTTAGCAAGCACAAGCTTGACTTGTGGCTGAAAGCAGCTTGGGATGACACACTTGTTAACTGTTTTTTCTATTTTCTTTCAATAAAAAAGCGATCAGACAGGACCACGACTGAGCGAATGCTTTAACACATGACATTTAACGACCTTTAACAACACAGGTCTTTCCAGTATCATACGGAGCTGACTAATGGGCTTGGCCCTATTGTTATTATTTTAATGTTTCTGAAATCATCTTAGACCTCCTCGAGCTGTACGTTTGGCACACCTGGTCTAGGACAATACCAAAATACAACAACTCCAGCCACACGCAGACTACACTTTGTGCTACATGTCAAACTTGCAGTGTAATCCTGCCCATCAGCATTTTACAAGTTTATCAGGATAAAACCTTATGTGACAGATGAATAATCGTGTTAATCTTCTGCTGTTACCCACCAGAGTCATTTTTACGCCCGTAGCTCTTCCATGCTATTCCCCTTTCCTGATTCCTTTTGAGATACTAATTACCATTATGTTTTTGCATTGACAGCTTTGGTTACAATTGCAGAATTTAATTAACTCTTATTTAGTAGCTAGATATAGGAGACGGGATGCATTAGTTGCAAAAACGAAACAGGTCTGGGCCAACTGGACTACTGTGCGTGATATTTCTGGCCCCAAATTAAGTTACAGGACTTAAATTGACTATTAATACTACAAGGTGGGGTTGTGGTGCTGAACCACCAGCTGCTTTTATGTTTTTATGCACATGGAACTGATCATTATCGTATAATCACTGTTTGTGTGTCGTGGGCTTTAGAAAAGGTATACATACATATTGTTGATGAATTTTTGACTATCACTGTGGTTTTGCAGTTGACTACAGCTGTGTACTATGTATGGGCCCGAGACCACTAGTGTGAGTAATTCCAGCTAATGTCCTTTTGAATTGGTGTTTTAGAACTACTGTATTGATTGAATCAAATAAGACTTGCATTCCATGGAATGATGTATGTCCTGCGGCTGAAGACGTACCAATTTTTCTACTGATGTTGCTATGGATAACTTTTCATGCATTAACTCTATCTGGACTGCAAACAAGATTGTAACCTTTAATTTTACGTGGCGTAGGACTATTGTGGGCCACACAGGCTCACTGCTGCCTCGTGGTGATGTGTGATGGTGGCGTGGCAAGAATGAGTTATATATGTACATGATTTTTTACAGACGCATCTGGCATTTGACGATTAGGTTGTTACAATACAATTTGTTTGAGGGGTCAGTGGGTCCTCCATTAGTCACCTGAAATTGGTTCGAAATGCTTCTGCAAGGCTTTTAATTGGCGTGTGTAAATACGAGTATATTTTTTAATTTTAGCTTCATTCAGGCGGGCCTCTTCTTTATGTTTTTAGAACTTTTTAAGACTCACCATTTCTCTATGGCTTTCGTCGCCTTGCAGAGCATTGACTGATCTTGCTAGGTCTTATTGTATTTATTTTGCTTGGTTTTATTGTTTAATTGTGTTTTTACTGTTGCCCATTTATTGCATCTTGTTTTTTCCTGTACAACACTTTGGAAACTTTGTGTTTGTTTGATATTTTAGACGTTAATGTTAAAGGTTTGGGTCTGTGCTGTATGAATGAAATGAATTGGGTTGTATATTTATGTCACTGCTCTTACCAGTGTCTATCTTTCCATCCACAGCAGGGGACTCAAATTGGCGGCCTCTAAGATGTAATCGGGATTCCGCGCGGTGTACCAGATGAGTATAAGTTGGTGAGCCAAGTTGCAACGGGGTGGGAATCTATTTCAATATAGATCGCACCTAATATAAAAATGTAGATCAAGTCAATTGCATCCACTACAATGTACAGAAACTGGGCAATTACACTGCAGAGGGCCTTGTTGCCGTAAAGGAACAATTGGCTGCTGTCTTGCTCATGGCTTTTCAGACCCCTGATTGCGGTTGACGTGCTCCTGGCAAAGGAAGGAGGCATGTGTGCCATGTTTGGGAACCAGTGTTGCACATGGGTCCCTTGCAACACCGCTCCTGGTAGGTCCCTGTCGAGGGCCATTGAGGGTCTGCGCACCCTGAATCGCAGGATGAAGGAGCATTCTGGCGTGGAGACTTCCGCTTGGTCTGAGTAGTGGGGCGACATAATTGGTAAATATAGTGCTCTGGTGTTTTCTGCCCTGGTTTCTGTTGCGATGTTTACAGCTGTCCTTGCATTGTGTGGTTGTTGTTGTATTCCCTGCATTTGCGCATTCACCCGTCTTATCTCAACTGCTATAGCCCCAACTAATTTGAGATTTCAAAAAATGTGCCATCTACTTGTGCGAGACGGATGGCACTGTTTTTTTTTACGTTGGTACCCCTGCTGCTGATGGTGAGGGTTTTTTTTTTCCTCTTCTATTCTCATCTTTATGACCAAATTTGTTCTGTGAATTCGGTCTTTTGCCGTCGGACTAGTTATTCATTGGATTAAGCCTGGGGGGGGAGCCCTCCTTGATGATATTATTTTGGGGCAAATGTAGAACCAAAAGGGGGGAATTGTTAGAATAATTATTGTTAGAATAGTTATAGATATAGTGATTATACATTTGTTACAAAATATTAATGCTCGCAATGAAGAAATGCTTTGCTGCGTGAATGAATAAACACATACTGAATGATAATAATGAATGAATAAACTGCTGATGTACTGCTAGGTATGTTGATGGTACGCTGGGAGAACGAGTGCACTGTTTGTGGGAAAAGAACTGTCTCGTCATTGTTTTCTTTCAAGCAGAAGGAAGGCCGCTCAAGCCTGCCAGTCGGAGCGTTCCCACACCTGTGACTCTTATCGATGTTATTGCTATGCATTATCAGAATGTTTCGCTACGTATTTTTTCATACATGCATTAGTTTCTCACCCACATGCTCACACATAGAAGGACAAGTACACACGGTCCCGGCCATAGACTTGCGTTTTTCCCTGCCCCTTGAGGGCCGGGACCTTCATGTAGTTAGGGATCTCTGTAACAAATAAAAGTAAGGGGAGTCGGAGAGATTGGCAGAGCGCAGTAGAATTGTCCTTGGCCGGTTCCTCTTCGCTCCCCTCATGCATGAGTTGGGAAGATTGCCTTGTCTCCTTTTTTGTGTACAATTTCTTACAAATGTCTGACAAATGAACCTGACAATCATATATTGAGTAACATATTGCTGTGGTTATAGGGAGACAGAAACGATACAAGACCGAGGAAATCTATGCATGCGCGTTCATGCAAATGCTGAAAATTATATTGCAACAATAAAATGATTTGATGTTTCAATGCTTTACTTTTTCGACACAGCTGAAAATTAATTTGCCCAAAAGTCGTTATCACTATCGGACACACCAAATAGCTCCTCCCATTTCAATGTATGGATATACCTTGCGGACATGCTCTTCTTCCACCTCGTCATTTGTTCAAACCTCCTTGTTACTCTTTCACGGGTGGTTAACTTCGAACCCTGTCCGATTTGTTCAAAATGGAGGTATCCAGAAATGCTTTGCTGAAGTCTTTTTTACCCAAGTGACGACTGTGACGAGATCAAAGCGTGAAAAGTTGCCCTTCGCTGTGTTTCTCCCCCCACCTGCTGACATCTATGCGTGCCACTGCTCTCGCATTTTTGTCTTGATCGGACAAGTCAAGCCATCTTTTCCTTTTCATAATATGTCAAAGTCCGTCAAAAAAGATTATCCACGCGGCCTCGCTGTCGACAACAGAGGTAATTAGGCTGCGCTTGATGAAAGTACATTTTTGCAATGTTCTGTGCGAACGCTCTAAAACGGAAGCATGATACATCGAATTACAGGTATAAACAATAATTTTAAGCATTGTACATGACATGGTATGACTTATTTTGCATTATAATTAATTATGTTATTCAAACACAGATATGTGGAGACAATTGGTCTCTTTGTTTGAGTTTGGCAATTATCAGCGGACCCCCCTTATATGGGGTTTGAAAATGAGGGAAAAGGCTCAACTTGCACTCTGAGAAATATAGTATATCAACTTCCAAACAAGACAAACTGACAGGGATAAAAGGGGCCCAGTATGCCGACCGAATATACATGACGGGCCAGCAAAAACAAAACAAAAAGTAAAATGTCCACCTCTGGTAACAAAGGGCATAAAGAATAATATGGATCCTCGTCCCCAAGTAATTGGCTCCCATGCCATTGTTTTTTATCTATCAAGAAACTGACTGGAACACTGTATGCAAATTAATATGGAACAGCACACATTAAGGTCCCAAGTGGCTTTTCATTATCATAATGGATCCTTAAAATGACTCCAGTGTCCGACAGGCAACACATGAGAGTGAAACCAGAGGACACAAAGGGGTGACGAAGAACGTGTCTTGACAAGCGGCCATGCATCTTTAATTGGAGACAACAGTTTCAGGGCTTGTTGAGCTAAAGCATCTGACCAGCACCAGTTCAATGAGGGACGGAATTACGCACCGTGGTCGTGACCCAATAACATGCACAAGCTGACCTTGACTACATAATTGGAAGCACAAGAACAACACCATGTTCAAAAACAGAGCTTTCAGATATCTATGATAAATGTTCTAAAAATAACCTAATTTGCTTCCCCTCAAATGAAGAGTATACATTATAAAGTACAACACAGTCCCATACCAAGCACATTGTAGTTTCCATACTATAAGGCGCACCTTCAATGAATGGCCCATTTTATTTTTTTAATGCGCATGTAAGGTGCACCGGATTATAAGGCGCATGGAATCAAAGATGCAAGGAATCAAAGCTACAGTGCTAGCTGGGGCTGCATTTGCATTCTGTTATGTATCCACTAGATGGAGCTGCGCTCAAGGGAATGTCAACTTAATGATCAGAGAAGTCAGCAGTTCATGCAAACAGCACATGATATGATCAATAAATAAGGCCCACTGGATTATAAGGTGCTCCATCTGCTTTTAAAAAATGTAAGGCTTTAAGGTGCGCATTATAGTGCGGAAAATACGGTAACTTGCTTTGTCATGATGGAAGAACATGACATGACTTGATCTGAATTTGGAATACTTGTCCTGCACATCATGACAGAAGCAAGAGCACAATCAACCAAAATGTGTTTATTTTTGCTGACCTCCAAGCAAACTGTTAAATCAGCTGATATTGCCATCATTTCCCTTTCTATGTTACTGTATTCTGTGCACTACAAAGTGCACTGGATTATATAAGGGTTATGGTTATACTCTACTTCAAAACTGTTTTCATATATAGGGTGGTGCGCATTACAAGGCTCATAGAATAGAAGCTACAGTAGGGGCTGGGGTTGCATTATGCATCCACGAGATGGAGCTGTGCTGAAGGGAATATAAAAAAAAAATCTGATAAATCAATCAAACATTTCTATCAGAAATTAAGAATAAAGATAATTTGTGGAAAGTACGATCGGAAGAATGGGAAAAATACCTCTTGATTAAATTAAAAGACTGTTTAGATTAATGCCAAGACAAATCAAGACTTTAAAAGAATGTAATTATGGTTCAATTCATATTAAACTTAATTTTTTAAATGCAATTGTAACCAAAAAGCTTAAAATATATTGTTTTGATAATTTAAAAATAGTTTCTGGATTTATTTTATAAAATCACGTTTTTTTTAAAAATATTATTTTAATCAATTCTTTTTTTTGTGCCTTGTCCCCATATAAAGCGCTTCAAAATATATAGCAGGGTGTTACAAAACTTTTAATTGTAAAAAAATCCACTTATAACTGAAATGCAGAGGTTAGGGTTAGGCGATGGCAATTCAGTGATTAGATTTTTTTGTCCCCCAAAAATGAAAACTCGCGGTATGCACTGTATGAGGCACATCGACTCAGAAGGTGCTCTGTCAGCGTTTGAGAAGATTGAAGGCTTTTTGGTGTGCCTTATAGTGCAGAAAATATGGTAACTAATAAAAAGCACTTGTAGAAGCAATATCACACTCATTATGAAGTTGTGCTCTGTATCATCACTGACTCAGAAATTGGTCTAGTCAATGTGGTCATATCCATCCTGACCTTGCACAACCCAATCAGCCAATTTATAGAGGAGTGGCACATTAGTTGTTTTGAGGTGCTGCAGTTCTTCTTGTAAAAGACGTTAAACGCCACAACACACTCCCAAATTGAAATGACAGTATGAACTAAAACAACCCTTTTTTGATAGGAGCTTACACAAAACAAGTTGCAAATACACTATAAAAAAAAAAAAAAAAAAAAAAAAAAAACTATTTATATGGAGAATCCAGGAATCAGTGTATTCTATTAGCAGACAGTACTGGCTATGAAACAAACATCCAATGCAAATGTTCCCATAGAACCTCTTCGCTAAAAGCGAAGTCACTGTGAGTTAACACGAAGGCAAAACGATGACGACACGACGCTTCGCTGAAAGAATGCAGAGCGTCAACGTAACATACACTGACACAACTCGGCTCACCAAGAGGGGCATACAGAGCCTTATACACTCTGCAGTGTTTTTAGTCATAGTAGCAGCATAAGCTGACCTCACAGACATTCATTAGTGTTAGCATGAATACACTACCACGCCCCATTAACTGAGGCCTATTACACAGTTGGCAGACTTAATTGTCTCGAGAGCCTTTATTTTAAGATCCCCATGAGATGTGAGAGGTTTCAGTGATTAGACTAATAGTAATTAAAAGTCTCATCATTAATCATACGTAACACTTTTCATTAGAAATGGGAGTACATAAAAAAGATGCACCATAGCTGCTGGTAGAGGTAGCTGGAGATAACAAAAATTGCCCCCAAGATTACCATTACTAATTCAAAAGTAATATGCAGTCTGCCAAATAATTCAGTACAAGTGGGCAAGTACCATAATTCCCCAAATATAAGACACGCCTGTGTATAAGACATCATTTTTGGGTCAAACTCTGGTATTTTCTATATTACTGTGTATAAGACGCACCAACACTTTTGTAACAATGGAAAAACTATAGCAAAACGGAATAAATCTCATATTTTGTAAACTCTTCATATTTTCTTGTGTTCATATCCGTAAGTTCTGAATTCTCCAACTGGCGCACTCTTAATTGAATCAGAGACATGATAACTTTTACATGATCCTCTTGGCTTTAGTAATATTCCTGTGTGTGAAGAAGGATGGGCTCGGACAATGGTTCAGCCTGCTCGCTTATTTTATTGAAAATAATGCCGTAGCGACCTCAGCTAACACAAGCTGCTGTGTGCTTTGTTTGTGGGGGATGCAAAATCACACAGCTCCAGGTTGGATGAGATCATGATAGTTGCAGGGAAAAAAAAAAAAAATGCGCGCCTGCTTCCTTCATTCACTTCCAGGCTTCTTTTTTGTTTATCTTTATAAATGTTGACTTGTGCGTAGGCTTTGCTTGTTTATTTCGAAATGTGATGCAAGATGTTATTGGAAGTCACATTTATATATAAAGTTATGAAAAAAAACTTCTCTACTGCTGCATAGTGGCTTGGCATGCTTGTCAATTAATTTAATCATCGAAGTTCAACTTATTTAGAGATTTTAATCATGTTTCAATATTGATTTTCACCCTGAACACCTCCAAAGTGTTGTTTCCCTTCATTGATTCATTTTCTAAGCATTCCTTGCTTATCCTGCGCATCATAAACATGGCTTGGGAGAGGCCTGTTGACGATAATAACTGCTCAAACCACCCATGCAAGATTAAATAGTATACATAGGAACCTCATGTACTTCTTTTAGTTATGTTTTGGTCAATGATGGGCAAGTTACTTCAAAACTGTAATGCATTATTTATGACTTATTACTGCCATTTCAAAATAATTAGTTACATTACAATATTACTGTATTTGAAATGTGATGCATTACTCCGCTATTGCATTACTTTTATATTACTCTCACCAACACTACTGGAAATATGGATTTGCCATTCTAAATGGAGCTCATTGCGCTCATTACACATCCAGTGGAAGGTTGGCTTAAGCCGAAAACAGTGGTTCTTAACCTGGGTTCAATCGAACCCTAGGGGTTCGGTGAGTCAGTCTCAGGGGTTCGGTGGAGCCTCCGCCGCAGAGGTCCACCTCTCGGTCTAAAAAAATCATATTTTATTTTTTTCTAAAGAAGGTGTTCGGTGAATGAGCATATGAAACTGGTGGGGTTCGGTGCCTCCAACAAGGTTAAGAACCACTGGCCTAAAAACAAGTTCAGTCCGCTAGGTTAAGGACAGACATTTAAAAATTTTTGGAGGGGGTTACGTTAGCAGCTAGGTTAAATTATCGTTATTGTTTTTAACATACAGTTTAAAATGAGTTTTTCTATGTCTCATCTTGATACACATTGTCTACAACTATTTAAAAACTATTATTACTTGCAATTGAACAGTGAAAATTAGCATTAGCTACCTTGTCATTATTGCTAGTTGCGACAGGGATCTTGCTGACAAGGTTTCCAAATGCTGGTAAATACACTGTGGAAAGCGCCAGCATATCTGCTGCCTATGACATACTTTGCCACGGATCTCCTAAGCTCTTGAGGTGGAACTCGCAATCGGCTAAATTCACGTTACTAAGGCACAGCTCTAAATGTGTGGACAATTGTTTAGGTGTCATGCACAAAGTGCACCAAACCAATATAATCTTCTTGTTTTTACCTCTGACAAACTTAAAGTAATGGGCATATGTCCATCTTGTGGACTTCTCTCTGAGATTTTGGAAAAAAACAAAAAAACACTGCCTTCAGGCTAAAAATGCATTGTAATGCATTTTGTTACTCTGATTTGTACCTAGTATAATATTCTATTTTTTTGTGTGTAATATATGACACCACCGCGTTACAGCAAAAAGTAATGCATTACACTATTTACATTACTTTTGTAATGTATTACTCCCAATGCTGGTTTTAGTTTTGAGGAGGAGAGATTTCCATTGAGTTGGCCTAGTAAACAGCAACATTTAATTTATTAGTAATGACATTTTACTGTAAAAAATGCAAACTCTGTGAAAATGTGTGTTTGGGAGCACACAGCTGGACAATCAGTGTCACTAGTAAATAATTCACCCACAGACATAACTGTTGTTCTGAATACTGGTTCCCTAAGGGATGGATTTGATAGGAGGAATGGCTTTTTTTTTTTTTTTAAATGAGCATGATTTCTTGACACTGTTTTGCATTTTAATGTCGGTAAAGTGCCTGTCTCTCCTCCGTTCACTTGGCAACAGTAGACTCCAGCAACCCATACCCCTCATGATGATAAGTGGTGAAGATGATAGATGGATGGAGTTTTTGTGTCCAGCCAGTCGGGCTGGATGACATCAAGAAGGGGTCAAGGCAGCCGCACGGTAATAGGTGCAGAAAACAAGACGTTTCACTTCCTGCATAGAAATTTCCATACCATCACACTCATATTTAATAAGAAATTAAACGGTCATGTGCGAAATGTAATTAATATGCACATATTTTACTGTGGAAAATGGAAAAAACACCATGATCTAGGACATTTTGGTTTGTAGAGGCCATTTGTTTGCACAAACAAAGCTCTTGATTATGAGTTTCTTGACAGTTCAAGCTTGTAAAATCAAATTTCATCTTTTGTACTTGTGCAGGTGTAATGATAATGAAGGTTCGTTGTATGCTATACAATGACAATGAAGGCGATTCTGATTCTGATTCTGATTCTCTCTCTGTCTCTCTCTTTCGCTCTCTCTCTCGCTATGGAGCAGTATTTTTGTAAACGAAGAGGTGGTGGTGGGGAGGACCGGGTTGCAGGTTGGGATACCTTTAGACAATGCCTGGGTCATACACAAGTAGTTATTTTGAATTGGGGAATGAGCGTAATGTGACTTAAAATCCGAAACAGAATGAATAATGGAACAATTTTAATGACTTGTATTCAAAAACTTGGGCTTGGAAATTTAAAACAAGGAATTGGCATCTAACAATAGGTTATTAACAGCTTGACTGCCTTATAATACATATTAAACTAAACTATACATACAAGTAGAGTTTTATGTTTTAAAATGTTCTTTATTTACTTATTTATTTTCCGTCTTGTCATTATTTTGTGTGTAGACTGGAAAAGAAATTGCCCACTGTACTGTACACTACCTTGTAATCACAAACATACACTTGCACTTGCAATTGTTTACAGTTATTTGAAACCCACAGAGGCAAACGTGCATTTGACCTTCTAGGAAGCTGTTTATGAAAATGTTTGTGGGCACACACTGTCAACAACATCAACCCGCATCCTCACTCTTTTCTTGTCCTTTCCGTACACTCAAGGTTGAGCATCATAAGCCCGAGAGCACGCTCTAATCCTTCTTGAAGGCTGCAGGCACTCGCTGTCCTTTGTAGTTGGCTTTATTAACAGGATGCCTGTCCTTTTCTACTTTTCTCTAGCTGCCTGTTACCAACTGGCTGCCAATTAGAAGCAGTTATCAAGGGACAACAATGGTGCAAGACAGGGCAACTTCCTCTTACTACGAAATGAATTGCAGACTGGCCAAAGATTGTCCCTTGACATGGAAAGAATTCATTCCAGAGTTCAATTGTCGCCATCATATAAGCTAAATGAGTTAAAAGTGTGAGAGGTAAATTTGTACATAAGTGAGTCCGCTGTCCGTGTTCGCTCCATGTTACCTAGAGCCTATCCCAGCTTACTCGGGCAAAACTCGACTGGTCACAAGGTCAATCGCATACAAATAACCATTGACTCAGAACTGGAACATGCAAACTTCACACAAGAAGCCTGGAGCTGACAATCAAATTCAGAACAGTGAGGCAGATGAGCTCTTACCACAAAATGATGATGCCCTGTGTGCACATATTGCTGACAAAACAGCACCAGAAAGTAAAATCTGCTAAATGCAATGTGAAAAAAGCCCCAACACCCTCAATTTTTCATTTTTAAAATGAGTTTGATAAAATAAAATTTATGTTCAAACACATACGCAGTTCTTGAGAACAAGTGACCAGGAATTCAGTAATAGGCTCGCATAAGAAGCTAATATAGCATAAGCTTAAGCCATCTTATGTCTTTTGCCAACTTTGTATTGACCTCAGTCACATACCATATTTCTCCGCGTCCAAGTCGAGATTTTTTTCCTCATTTTCAACCCCCATATTGGGGGGGTCGACTTGCACCCGCATAGCTCAAAACCAGACCAATTTATTCCACATATCTGTGTTTGAATAACCTTAATTTGAATGTGAAATAAATAATATCATGTCATTTATAAAACTTTAAATGATGATATATTTCTCTTATTTGATATAGTATGCATCTGTTTTAGAGCGTTTGTACAAAATATCACAAAAATGCACTTTTGTCAAGCGTCACCTAATTGCCTCTGAGACTGCGTGAATAATTTTTCTGCCAGACTTTGACGCATTACTTAAAGGAAAAGATGGATTGACTTGTTTTCTTCAGCTCTTGCATGTGTGCTTGAACATGACCGGCTTGGATGTCAGCAGGTGGGGGCGGAGCAAAAGGTCCACGTTCCACTCTCTGATCTCACAACAGTCGTCACTTGAGTAAAGAACGTCCCTAGTAAGATGATCAGGAAATCATCTCGGGAAACCTCCATTTCAAACAAATGAATGGATCCAAAGATGACCACCCGTGGAAGAGTAACGAAGATGTTTGCGCTAAAGAGGAGCAAGAAGGAGATGACGTCCGGGTGTTAAAAGGGAGGAGTTATTTGACTTGTCAGATAGTGATGATGACTTTTAGGGGTTTTTAACAAATTAGTATTCAGCTGTGTCAAAAAATAAATGTCTTGCACTTATCTCATTTGAGCCCCCGCCCATAATCGCAACAGTAAGTTGTTCAATATACAATGAAGAAAAGCTTCTAAAAATTATGTAATGTTGCTATTTTAATAACATACACCATGTGTTTTAATTGGACAGCCATGATATGTGTAACCACTAAAATCCGGGGTAGACTTATAGTTGTCATATTCCCGGGCGGGATTCTCGGGCGGAGTCACCGGACACACACCTGTTTCCGATTGCTATCAGGGGCTTTTTAAGGCTGGCCAGTGCAGGGACGGGAGTGACGTCGGGTTATTCCTTCGCCACACTCCTAGCGGCCTCGAGAAGTCCCCTGCGTTCCCATTTTTCTTTCTTCTTTGAGGCTCATTTGGTTTGTACTTTGCCCCTTTTGTATGTTTGCTTGGTGATGATTTCTGTTGTTACTTGGTTGTGGTCGCTCTCCTGCCGACTCCGCTACCTTGTTGCCGCTCCTCCCAATTGAACTTGCTCACCTAGATGTTCTCGTCCCTCTTTATTTTAGTACTTTGTGAATTTTGTTGTACTTTACCCTTTTTTTACTCTTTTTGTTTCCACGCCTTGCATGCGCTTTTTGTTCAATAAACCTCCATTGACTATTTACTCCTCGTGTGTCTGGTTGGGGTCCTTATCCCACCCATGTCCCAGGGTTATTCGTGACAATACTCGCTTTTTGTAAAGTTCAGTCAAATTGAAGTAAAAAAGGAAGGGTTCGACTTATACGCGAGGTCCACTAGTATTCGGAGAAATATGGTATTTTACTTTGGAGAAATCTCACAGCAAGCAAACCAAACCAAAAACAGGTCAAACAAATACAAAATCTGCAAAGCAATGCTTCCCTGAACAGAAGAAACTGAAAATGAATGGGTATCAGCCTGAGCATTGTTTGTAAGAAGATTGCGTGTCTGCACAAACTTCACCCACTAAGTTCCTTGGTGTTTTCCTAAGTCAACCTTACATGATTGCCTTGCGTCGAGTTTCAGGACCTAATCTAAATAAGAACCCCGGAGGTCCCACGAGGAAGCGGCCTCGACAAGTTCGGCAAGGGAGTGCGGGTAGCGGTGTGCAAATTGAAAGTAATCCTGTGGTGTCGGCCGCTTGCGGTGCTGCCCGAGTGGCATCCATCCATAATTTATGGCTCGACGGCAGCAAGGTGGAGAAAGTTGTGCGCGTGTAATAAAGCGGCACTGATGGAATTGCCGAAGGTCCCAGGTGTGAAGGGGGCATCTGTTAAACGAGGCCAGCAGAAAGACTATTTCACATGGTGTCTACCAGCGGTGCGCCCGAAGACAATTGGCTGACAGCCACCGTCAAGTCAAACTGACAGACAGACAGGCTGAGATGAGGACAAAGAAGAACCACTCCATCAAATACTGCCACCAAAAAGATTATTCTCTCACAACTCGGTCAAACGGGATTACATTTCCTCGATCCACTTTCGAGAGCAGTGATCCCCACGTTTGATTGACCCAGGTCTTTTCATTTACATGAGAATAAGAAAAAAAAAAGCCAGTAAAAAGTTGACTAGAACTGCAGAAATTATTCACTGTTAATAATTGGCACTCGTCGTGCAGGTGCTTATGTCCATCTAAATTGAGTTTGAATGTAACTGTTCAATTCTAATCACAATTGTGTATAGCGATATATTGCGATATAGCAAAAGCGTATTGCGATACATATTGCGATATATCGGGTAATGGTAATAAAAAAAAAAAATCGATGGCATATATACAATAAGAAAGCGAAATAAGTAGAATGGACAAATTCTATTTCTTATTCAGAAGCCGTACATTATTGACATGTATAGGCACACATTAAAAATTATTTTTCAAAAAAGCAGCATGTCCACATTTTTTATTTAAAGCATGCCCTTGACTGTGTCAATATGTCCCCAGCAGTTGCGAATACTCTTTGAGATAGCACTGATGTGGCACGAGTACAGAGGTAGCGCCTTGCCACACGTGCCAGCATAAAATACTGGCGACAGTGCTCTTCAACCGTAAACAAAACACATATGTGATGTCGCTTGCGTGGTGAAAAAAAAAAATAATTATAATGCAACAAATACCAAGGAGAAATCTATTGTTAGAATTAATCGAATACAAAAAAACTCGAGATATGGTCACATCTGAACAGTTTTTTTTCTTCATATTACGCTAATCACTTAATTTTTAAAAGAAACAACACGAAATAAAACAAAACAAAACTTGAAATCTCAAAATTCCCATTCACTCCCATTACAAATGCAATTCATTTCAATGCAAAATGTCAATTAGATGCAAACGAGTACTGTACTAATCAATGCAAAGCCTCTGCATATGCTAACATAATATATCAAAAGGAAATACCTGGCACAACGAAAACCGCTAATGAGCTAAACGCATTCAAGGCAGGACTATATAACATATTGAAGTTAAGAACTAACATTAGCTAGCATGTTATCCACAGTCACAAGTTGTTGGATCAACAAATTAACTCACTTTGGGCGTATTATCATAAATTATAACATTCTTTCAAAGAATATATAACTTGCAGAAACTCGTGGACCAGATTTCTCAGAGAGACAGAAGGACATGTGTGTCACCCACATGACTGCTCTCAACTGAAGACACACCATCCTTCCTCACTACAAAACATAATATCAGCAGAGGCCAATGGCAGCGCCAAAAAACAAAGATCAATCCAAACAAATAAAGCGCAGACCTATAACTGTTAAAAGATAAACTACACCAGTTCCAAAACATCATTATTTCGGGTTTGGCCAACTACCATAGAGCGATACCAGGTTGGGGGACCTTAGACAGAGTTTTTAATACTGTAGATGCAGCTTGGTTCACAGAACCCTTTCAACAGATGTTAATTTAACATTGTTGCAATGTTGGATTACATGGAAGGCACACAACTCTGGTTTAGTGGGGAGAGGGAAGTCTGGGTCTTCCTGCTGAATGATGGATGGATGGATGGATGGATGGATGGATGGATGGATGGATGGATGGATGGATTTGGTGGGTCGTCTCCAGGCTCACTCAATGATATGTCTGTTGATGTTGGTCAGCATCCAGCAGTTAGGGTGCCAGAGAGGAGGGAGTGAGGTGGTGAAAGTCAGGAGGGGAAGGAAGTCTGTGAAGCTAGATTAGGAGGTGCAAGGTGAGATGTAGGAAAAGGCAATATGAAGGGTCCGAGACAGGCTGGCAGTCAGACAGAAAGCGATACCGGGAGTTGGGTTACAATCGGCGCAGACAACATCTTTACCCATCACATGCTGCTGACTTACAGTTTAGCTCAAATGTTGCAGTGTGAGAGGAGATATGAAAGCACCCCCCCCACCCCGGTACATACAGTGCATGTGAAATTTGATGCAGGCTTCAATCGGGCGTAACATGACACCCTTTAACCTCTTCGTTTGCCAAAAGCCAACTCTCTAAACGGATGGCTTACCAATTTCACATAGGCCAGGGAAGGCCCTTGAAATGTCCCTTAAGGTAGGAAGATGGCAAAGGTGCTGAAACTAAATCTGAATCTACTGAAACTATTATTTTTTTTAAGTTTTGACAGCATCGCCTATAATGACAAGTTTTAATGGCTGATGCAGGTTTAGTGACATTTAAAAGCTCTGGAAAATAGCCTGTGTAGCCCAGTAATGTGTAATCACAGAAGGCGTACGTGTGAAAGTCCAAACCCTAACCCGCCACTGATACACACACACACACACACATATATATATATATATATATATATATATATATATATATATATATATATATACATATATATATATATATATATATATATATATATATATATATATATATATATATATCAAAGAGTGACTTTGCTCACAAAGATAAATATAGATATATAAAACAAATAAGTGAACTCCATTGGGCCAAACAGCTCCCAATGAGAGACTTTCCAGACCCACTTTTTTTATTTCAAGAAAGTGGGTGTGGCCTTCTAGACTCTAACCAGGACACCTCTAGCAGAACTAATATTACTCATCAGGACTGTATGAGGCACAAATATAAAAGTCACACATGGTGAAATAGTGCTATTAAGATTTGTTAGCATTAGGAACATATATTTGGGGTTTTCCTTGTCATTTCACTGCTTTCTCTTAGTTAACATGTAGTTAACATACCAACTTAATTCAACAAGAAAATTACACTTCACAACTACAAAGGGATTTCAAGATGGAAAAATAACACAAAACAATGATTGTTTCAATTTCGTTTTAAGCCTTGAGCTATACAAACAATATCCACAAGTATTACCAGCCGATAATTATGCGCACTTTATGCATTTTATGCACACACACCACCAGCATGGATTGGGGAATGAGCGGATAATGACGCTCTGATGAAATGTGTCCGACTGTCCAGCTCCGCATGTCTTTCGGTGTCTGCTGTCCACATTTTTGCTGGCCTACTTCCCCAAGCCGCCCCCTAATCCTGTGCCGATGGGAGCTGCCAACACCGCCCGGCCTGGCTTCCCATCACGCTTTGCTCACTTTTAATCTTGTTGCTGCTGAGATCGGAAGCACAGAATTAAGGATGACCGGCAATTTCGGCTAGAAAAACATGCAACTTATTATGGAGCAGGGCAGGAGAGCACATAATGAAATTGGCTTATTCGGTGTTTGGTACGCCCCACAACAACAAGTATAATTGGATCTTGGTGCATTGCCATGGCAGTTTATCATTTGGTATGCCAGGTATTATGTTTAAGATACAAGAGAAGTTTTAAAAAAATGCACACTTTTAAATTCTAATTTAATTGTAAATTCTGTTTTAAAACTGACAAAGATTGAGTCATTCAAACATATGACTATTATAGTGCTTGAATTGATGGTGCAGTAGAAAATGGATGGACATGTTAGTAACTCATAATAAGAAGTATTATTAATATCATGTCTATTTTCTAGAAGGTTTGACCCAATATGGGTTAGGGTTTATTATCGCTATGTGCGGACCTTGTTTAACCCTTTTTCGGTATTTTATCCAATTCTTTGATCTTTACATTTTAAGTCTTTAAACATAAAAGGGAACCCTACATGTTGGTGGCACCATGTCAAAGTTCAACATGGCATGACCACTTTGTTATCACACTACCGATGATGTGCCATCCCTTAGCTAAACTACTGCAAGAAACAAAAACTTGTACCATCCACGCTATGAAGCTGAAAGCTAAATCTGAGCAAATACAGCTTACTTTAAAGCAGCCCCATCAAATGTATGGCCTACGGCTCAGATGTAGCTCGCAAGGGGTTTAAACTAGCCTGCAAGATGATTTGGTGATGCATTAAAAAAATAATAATAATTTTGAAAAAAAATTAATAAAAAGGACCAATCCCATTATTTCACTGTCCATAATCAAGAGACAAAAACACAGATGAGCACTTCAGTTTACAAGTGGCAGTGACTGAGCAATGCTTGTAAGAAATAGCTTGCTTATCGCATCAGTGACAGAAAGTGGAACATTACATTAGCGTTCATGTTTGTATTAAAATCTAGCTTTATTGTGCTACTACTTACTGCAGCCTAAATCCTTTGACATTCAAAACGGGCCGGTTCGCCCTCTCGACCATTACCAGGCATTCATCTTTGGTCCGTGTTGTATTCACAATATGTCTTGTATTTCTTTTTAAAATGACTTTATTTAGAGCTCAGCTGTTCGCACACATAACTTCTGTGTTTAATGCACCATGACTTCTTTGTGAGTTTTCAACTCCTTCTCTCATTTATGTCATCATATGGGTGCTACATAATGTCAAAAATGAGACCATACAGCACTCTTTTATTCTGTTGGATAACTGTGTGAATTGTATTCATTTATGGTTTATTTTTAGTTCTATACAGAATAGATATTCTATGAACAAATTAAAAAAAATATAGAAAATGTCCAATCATTACATTAGGTATTATTGCGGTTTATGTACAAAGCTGAATTTTACACACAGGCTGGGAAAAAATCCTGTTCAGCGCCTACCTGTTTAAAAAGTATTTCATGAAATGATACGTCGGTGGCATGAAACAGATGACTCCCAGTTGATGAAAATTAAAGTCCAAAGCAGTGAATGAGTTAAGTTCAGACCACGGAAAAATGTTTTGCGGGAGCTCTCATTAACAGGAGATCTCATTAAAAGTTGCTGCTTTTCCTATCCTATCCAATTTATCCTATAAAGATGGGGATATTAACGTTATGAAATTCAGGAACGTTGATTTCAGAGTGTTGATTACAGGATAAATTGCTAAGCAATTAAAGGCCGCATCACCGACACAGAAAGATCACAGCTGCTGCCGATGTTTCATCTTCAATCATCACATCCGGGTGCTCGTCACTCACGGCGTAATCGTGATGGAGGCATTTTGTCTGCTTGAGTAATGAGGGGATGTTTGTCTGGAAAGCGACATGTTTTCAGAGCTATCAGACTGTATCTGTGCCACGTCTTCTGAGAGATTAGTTCATGCAACGAGGAGCTTCAGTGTGTTCAAAGCGGGTTAGAAGCAATAGGATTGGAACGATGGAAATGAGTGGAGCGACTGACCTTTAACATGTTGACTAAAGCGGAGCTACAAGGCAAAAGAAAAGGGAACAACAAAAAGCAAAAGTGCAGCAAGGAGAGATGTCGCCTATTTGTGACAGCTGGAAACAGAGATGTGAAATACTTTGGAGGAGGTGATGAGGGATTACACATCCTGACAGAAACATGCGGGGAAGCGCGCCTCCGAAATGGGTTGTGAAGCACTTTGAGCCAAGGCATCGGCAGCCATGCGAGCACGCCGACGCCGTGGCTTGGGTGGCTGACAGTTGCAACCTGTCATCTTTAAGAGCTGGAGACGTGTCATGGGTGCCCGATGATTAGGGGAGCCCACTTTTCGGGAGGTGGGGACAAAAAATCCAAATGCGAAAACAGAAACACCATAGCGAGAGAGAAAAGTGAATCTGGGCGCGTGACACCACTTGTCAGCTTCTCTGATGAGGCTTCGGTGACGGGAAACAGAAGGAGGGAGGCGGAAGCAGATTGCCAAGAAGGAGAGATGGAGAATCAGCTCAATGTGGCTGAAAAATGTATTTTGGCATTATTTTACCCGTTGGCTAAGCAAATCGAGGTGCAATGCGTTTATAACGAAAAAGCAAAATAACAAAATAGCATGATACATGCATGGTACAACCGTCACCCATCTTCCTAAATTAAGCCAAATTATGTTGTGTTGTGCGCACCATCTATAAGCTCTAGCTTGCTTGGGTATCTATAATGGCCCCGATTCCAGTATACATACATAGTACAAACATAGTATGCATTTCTGACAATTATCATTATTAATTAAGGAGGATGACTCGTAGCTAATCATGTGACTTGCTAAGAATAGACAACAGAGAAGACGTCGAAGCCGCCATGGTAACATTAAATATAGAGGAGAAACACCAGAAAGAGTGCTATAGTGATATACACGTCGTGCCTTTCTCAGAAGTGTGACAGGGACTAACCTTATAGCAGAGAATAAGTGTAGAGAAAAATTTGACAGCAACCTTAAAAGCATACACTAAAAATGATCGTAGTCATCTTTAGCAATTATCATAGTGTGTCTGCTAACACACACACACACACATGTATATATATATATATATATATATATATATATATATATATATATATATATATATATATATATATGTGTGTGTGTGTGTGTGTGTGTATATACACACACATACTTAACCCTAACCATTATACCTAATCCTATCCTTGGGGGAGGGGTTTATTTGTATTTGTATTGCTTTTTTTTTCTTTTCTTAATGTTCAAATCATAGACAAAAACGCCCCTTTTTAAAATTGATTTTAGTGTTTAGCTTAGTCTTTTGTGTTTAATGTGTACTTTGTTTTGCTGTTGGATGTTCTTTGTTATGTAAAGTGACTTTCAAAGTGAGTTTCATAAAAATTGCTTATCAAATAAATGTATTATGTTTAACATTTTAATTTGTAGGGGAAAAAATGACATAATATTGCATCTTATACCAGTGATGACCATACATTTTGCCACATATAAAACGTTACCTGCTGGTATACAGCATCCTAGATTTCATTGACTCCAATGACACTGCATTTTTCCTATTTTGACTTGGGGTTTTGCTCAAACACTCTGTGCTTTTCAGTCACTGCCAATTGGTCATTGTACATAGCAAACGTCAATCATAAATGTCCTCAAAACTGACAAGTGTGTTATATATTGCCTGTCAAAAATGCTATCGCTAATGTTATTATCCATCCATTTCCATTGTGGGTTTATTTTTCCCTCATGAGGATCATTGCTGAGCTGGATTATATCCCCTCCGATTTTGGGCAAGAGGCGAGAATAGATCACGTACTCGTTGCCAGCCAATCTCAGTAAATGCCATTATAATGTTGTTTGTTTGGGGCCAGATGGTGAACAGAGTGTGGACCTATCATGTTGTGGCATTGTTGTCTTATTAAAAGCCATCTGCGCGTTAGTTTAATACTTGCATGCATTTACATTCTGCAGTTGCTTTATGGAACATTACACAATTGTGATGTAAGTAATAGCAATTTAGACACCGTAGTACAGTTGTGCAGTAAAACCTTGAATTGACAAAATAATAAAACAAAAGAGTAAAAATCAAATGATTTGATTAAAAACTGCCTCCGTCAATTTCACCTTTTCCTGTTTGATATTGTGTCTTTGGCAAGCAGAGGTATGATTGGTCATTACCTAAGACCTGATGAACTGTGGTCATTTTGATTTGACAGCAAGTGGAAAAATGGTTCATGCTTTGAGAACGTGCCTGAGCTGACCCCTCGAATTAGAATTGGTGTTGATCGGCAAAGTACGCCTAACAATGTAACTACACACAATTGCGTACATCCAGCTAAGAGTATACACAGCTGCAGCGTACGTACTGTACAAACTTTTACCGTTATATACAGTAGCATGCTTTGAAGGAATACAGTTCTTCAAATTCCGGTCACATTAATTTTCGTTAAAATTAGTGTACAGTACTTAATCAGGAAAATCAAAGTTTCATTGTATACTACTGTAAATAGTACTTCATTTTGGTAGCAGGAAGGATGGTTGGGAGGTAAGGGGATAGGACAAGATGGCGGGGATGCAAAAAGCCTCCATCTAGGTACAGCTGAGGGCATGGAGTAATTAGGCTCCCGCCTGCACGTGAAACAGATCTGTTCTGACACAACGGGAATTCAGTGCCAGAAAACCCCACTGAGAAAGTCTTCACCGCCGCCACCGGGAGCAATTGCAGCCCGCGTTCCGCAAATTATTTACGAGCTCCTCTGAGATGATACGCTACGAAAACATCAGACAGAGTGAGGGAGTTAAAAACGAAAAAAAGAAAGCAAAGTGGCTCTGATTTGAGTGTGAGGCCGCGGGTGTGCGATGACAGCGGACCCGTCAGAGGATCAATGTGTTTCTTCGAAATGAAAGCGCAATGACAGCGTGCGTGAGAAGCTGAAGCAGCATTTGGACAATGTCTGCCGGCAGTGCTTCTGCCTCCTGTCATCAATTCACAATGCCATTTTCACGTCCACTCCAATCACCTACGTGCTCGTCAGCTCACCTGCCATACTCCGGCTATGTGACGGCACGCCATCAAAGTCCCTGATGTGGTCGCTCGCATGCATGACATACTACATGTTACTGTATATAGACAAATGTATGGCGCTACCGCAGACAACTTGGCAAATGAGTTCCATCAAAGACTTCAGCTAGGGCTAATTCCCAGAGGTGGGTGCTGCCGCACGTTTTACTTACTGAAATATAATACAACCGACTTTTATATCTAAATATAATTCAACTGATGAATATCTGCTATATTGCTGCATCTTTATAGTACAAACTGCAATCAGCCTGCAGTCAATGTGAGATACTAAATCACTATTTGTCATTCGCAGCTATAACAAAGCTGCCTTTACCAGAGATTTAATTGTACTTGTCCCCTGTCTTAGTCCTAGTTAGTAAGTTTTCTTGCCAATTAGAGCATTCTGGAATGCGTTTCAAGTAACCGAATAATTCAGACCAAATTTGCATTCTTTCTCTGATTGGCCCTTGGCCAGGAAATGCAAAGTAGACGTTTTTCTTTTTTTTAAATTCCCTAAGTAAAGACTTTTTTTTGTAAATTCAACAGCAGCAATACTTTGTTTCACTTATAGTGTATGTGATAGATGAAATTTAGACACTTTAAACAAATGTTAATGAAACCGTCTTCTGTAGTTGTAGGGCATTCAGTTATAAATGAGAACTTAAAGCCATCATTCGAGAGTCATGTAAAGCATGATAATGCCATCCATTATTGCTAATTGCACTCTTGTCCTCTATAAACATGATGGTGCATTATAGCCTAGGGTTAAAACCCTTAGCTCGCCTTGTTCTCGATTTACAGTTATATTACTGTGTTGTGTTTCATTTGCAGCATAACTGTAGAGTCACAGACATGGTGTTAACATTAAGTGTAAGTAATAAAACAGAAAAAATCAATTAGTATGAGAACTGTAGTAGAAGTAGACCAGCGCCTGACGAAAAAAAGTCAAATGTCGCCCTATAGTGGTGGCGTAAGGTTGGGCACAAATAGAGACATGTGCATTTCTACCCTTGGTCTTCAATTACATCATACAGTATTTATTCCTACTTAGTATGCCTCATAATAATATCAATATTAACACATTCCTCACATCATCCTTGTTGAATGCTAATAAAACAATATTTAAGTTTAGGAAGATGTATAATCAATAGTATTTTGTATTTTTGATGGTTAATTTATTAACATTGATTTATTTAATAATAAACATGACAAAAATACAAATAAAATGTTGTGTGCACCCACCAATGTGGATTGGCAAGATGCCTTGTTATTGAAAAATCAAATTCATCTGTGCATTTTAGTTTCATCAGCATGTTTTTTGACCTTGAACGTGAAGGCTAATGCTGGCAACAAATTGCAGGTAATCAGGTATTCCTAATACAGATTTACGACAGATAAATCACTGGAACTTTGCTTGTCAGGATGGTATGCTGTGGTATAAAATATTGCAATTTCAGAATCAGCATGCTAATGTTAGTTTAAATCTGAATAAAAAATAATTGTTTACATACCATTACTCATTGATAACATACTGGGGCAGCAAAATCGAGATAAAATCAAACTGAGGACCTTTAGTTCAATATGTTTATATTCTTACAGATGACAAGATATTTTTAGTTGGAAAAGCACGATTCGACAAATTTGAAATCTCGTTTCGGGCTGCGATAGACTAGGAAAATTTGGGGCAGGGCGCGGGGCAAACTAAGTTGCCAAACGCTGGACAGAAACCTTTCACTCAGGGGCACCATACATTTTCAAACCAACAGGCAGGTCCTGGTGAAGTGTGGATTTCTTTGTGAGGCAGGAATTTGTTTAGATGGTAATGCAGGCATGAGTGTGTGCCTACACGCACACACAGTACTTCATAAGCCGCCTGAAACAACAAAGCGAGGAGAGAAAGTTGGCAAAAGAATCTCAGCAGACTTCTAATCAAACACTTTTGACAGGCAACCTCGATGAAGGAAGAAAATGCGAGCGTGTCTATCTTGGTGTCCGTTAGGCACAATCTCATCACACCAGCCTGCCACGCTTACACACACACGCACAACCACTGATTTATTAGTTTCAACGATGCAGAAAGAAAACAAGGGAGAGATTCAAGGATTTGACGTCCCTTTCAGATGACAGCTTGGGAAAAATATCATGCTTCCTCTCATAACAGTACAGTTTTAGTGTGTCATCAGATTACTCCAGAATTTATACTATAAGTCTTTTTCACGCCAGAGAATGGGTTTATTTATGAAAGCGCTTATGTCCCTATGATCTAGAGGCCATCAAATGTATCCTAAAACTGAGTTATCCCAAGTGAAAAACAACCAAAAGGTCAGCGGAAAATAGCAGCCTTGCTCCAATTAACATTTCCCTAACGAAGTCAAATGCGACATCTTTTTGGTCGGCTGGCAGCTGGTCTTTGTAAGCCTCTAAGCTAAGCGTTCAAAAAAGCGATAATGAAGACAACAAGTCCAACAGGACTTTCTGACCGCCGCCTGACCTCCGGATCATTACACCGAACACAGTGGAGGACAGGCTTTTAAAACCCCTCACGGTCAGCAAAATCATGAATATACAGTGTTACTTTCAGTGAGTGGGCACTGCTCTGTGGAGTTTCTGAGAAAACAGACGTGGATGGTACACAAAAGGTAGGGTATCCGATATCTTGCAATAATTAAACCTAGATTTGGAGGAAGACATCATAAGCATGTTCCCTACAAATGTCTTAACAGTTCTCAGGTGTCGTGATGAAATGTATAGTTCTTCACATATTTTGGTGCTATGAAATGAAAATGTGTCCCGTTCTAACTTTTGTTGATTTTTGTTTTATTCTATTTATCTTTTTTTTATACTATAAAAGTGATTTTATAGTTAGCTTTAAAAAAAAAAACAGCAATTGTCCACATGCTATTTTTGTGGAAAAAGGCATGCTCCTTACAAATCAAAACCTAATAAATATATAAAAAATACACTGCCTCCCTTTGTCATTTTGCCTTGCAAAGATGACACACATAGTATGATGATTTTTGCACTTCTATAGATTGAAGCGGAAATTATTTTTATTGAATTGAATCAAATCATTTGGATTCGAAAGTCGTTGAGAATCGAAAACCGAGTCTGAACCGAATCGGAGATCACAAAATCGGAATCGACTCGAATCGTGAGACAGCCAAAGATGCCCACCCTTGGTAAACAGTGTTTGCACATGTGCTGACGTTGCTGGAAGTGGAACCTCCATCCGAAAGGGGGCAGCAGAGGACATGGAACAACTGGACGCGCCCCCCGGGATTTCCATGGAGTCAGAGTGGAAGAAAGAAGCTGCCCTCGTGAGTGACCGGCTCCATTTAGAAATTGGCTTGCTAAAATACTATAATTAGCCTAACTTGTAAGGAATAAATACTTGTCAGTTTTGTGAATGCGATGAACATGTGTGTGTGAATATTCCTGAACGATTATTCATGAACGAACGCGCAGGAATAGTTCACCAAGGTATGTAAACAGCATTCTTAAATTGGGCACTCAAAGCTAAAATTAAACGTGAAAGATCCAACATGAGCTTCATCCTCATTGTTTCACACTCAGCTGTGTAGATCGATCCAAGTATAGTTTAGATTGATCGATATTGAAGAGGATATAGGTATTATCGATACCCAAACATTTGTCTTGCTAATTTATTGTAACATTTATTTGTTTATTCATTTATGGGTCCTTCAAGCAATCTGTTTAAATGCACATGTTAAACACTGACCGGCCCGCCATGCTATAGGTGCAATCACTTGTATTTCCACTCATTTTTAGGACTATTTCAAAGCACAGTTTATTGATTTTTACAAGTATTTTTGATTCTTGTTTCAAGTTTACCTGAGTGTAGTCCTGCTTTGATTCCAATCTCCATGTCTTTTCCTTAGTTTTGTTTTTTATTCATGCTCATTGTAGAAGTTTCATATTATTATGCCATGGTTAAGAACTCAACAAGAAAGTATAGGGCAGTAATAGGACAAATGATTCAAAACAGCTTAATAATGTATTTAATGAACCAAAATTACTTTGTATTGGTATTGTTGATACTGGAACCAGTATTTATTTGAAACGTCGTAAAACTTTGCAGAAAAGTCAAAACAGCTTACAGAGTACCGTATTTTTCGCACTGTAAGGCGAACCAGATTATGAGGCGCACCCTCAATTAATTACATATTTTAAAACTTTTTCAATCACAATATAGTAATACTCAATGTAATAACAATAATAACTCAAATAATAACTCTAAACTCTCAATAGTATAATTACTCAATGTCAATATGACAAACCTTGTTCAACTGTAAACACACAAAAGAAACAGGTAAAGCTTACTTTATCAGTTCATTCCCCTTCTACGAATCCCAATCTCAATATTGATCCATATATAAGGCGCACCTGATTATAAGGCGCACCATCGCTTTTTAAAAAAATTAAGGCTTTTAGGTGCACCTTATAGCGCAGAAAGTACGGTAATCAGTATTACCATCCTTTCTTGCACAGGAAATCCAATCAAACGTTAACACGCCAGACTCTGAATACAGTCAAGAGACCTAAGGGGAGCATCCTACACTATATGTTCCATATGTGGAGAAAATATGATGTTTTGGGTTTTTATTTTACACTCCTGAAGCTCTCATGAGAATATATTGCAGTGGAATTTGTTCACAAGTGATTCTTGAGTGCATTACTTTCACATGACACTAACCACATTCCATTGATTAAAGCACCATTATCGGCTTCAGTTTCGTAGCTCAATGAGATGAAATTGGGATGATTATATTTCATCGCGGAGGCAAAGATAAAATGAGTTCATGAGACCTTCCTGTTTCTTACGACAGAAGTTGCATCTGAGGTGTAATTACATAATTGAAGACCATTGATTAAAGTGCTATCATATGCACGGGCAAAGCTCGAGTCAGCCCAGCGAACGCAGATGGTTCACGATTGGGTCGGCAGGACAGTATGTCGTGGTTGCCAGGCTCAGCTGCTGCAAATGCGGTTGGTAAACCAACTGGAAGAACTGAAAGCCTTTGAGCATTCAGTCGTTTTATCTCCAGGAGCAATATTTGTTTGAAAAGGCTAAGAATGTACAGAGTGTATTTCCTGATGTTATGTTCTACAAATTGAGCGACATAAAGCTTTGATGTCAGTTCTCTTCTACTTGTCTATATGCATGCTGTGACTGACTAGTGATGAATCTCGGGTGTCAGCCTATTACTATTGTAGAGATTTAGCTATTATTAGTTGACCAAGATAGCTACTTAATTATGAGTAAGGTTGTTTGTTTTTCTACGTTGTATGACTTTGTGGCGTGTTTACGATCTGTGGTGCACCAATCTTTACCTATTTACTACTGGTAAACCTTTGAAAATGTGCAGTGCCTCCTATTCAATGCAATAGATAGGACCAAGGTTGGGCGTTACAATTGCAGTGCCACAAGGGGACTGGCGTCACATTCCACTTCGTGTATATATATATATATATATATATATATATATATATATATATATATATACTTCTTGTCAAATTCAATCTGTTGATGAATAAAGAGGGCCCTTATTATATTTTTAAATTTAATAACTAATTAATAAATGTTAAGTTTAAAATCAGTGCAAAATGATTCCACAAAATATTCCACACTGGTGACTGCTAAAGTTCTTCAGCCCTTTTAAACTCTAGTCAGGAAGTTGCTGTCTCCTCTCCACATTTCACAAAGTATTTCTGAGAAGGCAAACTAAAGAATGGCGCTTTGATCGAATTAAGTTGATTTGCTAAGCATGGATCAAATGTTGCACTTATGGGATGGAAGAGGACAACTTTCGAGTATGGATTGGCATTGGCTTGGAGCCAGAAGATCGGGAATAATCAGGATCCAGATGGCGAGGCGGTCGGGAGCCTCACATTGCCGCCATGGTGGCCCATTTGTCTGACAGAATGTATTGTTTTATGGCTGCTTAGTCACAGCATTTCAATCTGTCAGCAGCATTGGAAGCGCATAAAGTGAAATGAACTGAACAACAACAAGTGTATCATACCCAAATGCACTAAAGCTGGACCATCAGTTGTTTTATACTCACCGAGCAGGAGAGTTCAATTCAGACAGCAAATAAAATGACATTATAAGCATATAAGCATATAAGTAAAGCGGGGGAGTAGAAGAGTGCCAAAATGAGGAAAGGTATAGCCTGCTTTTAACCAAGTGACATGGATCACTTTAGTTCACTATGGTACTCAAAAGAACAGGATATTGGTGATGTACAACTAAAATGTTAGAAAATAAACTATTTTTGTTACCCAGTTTATTATAGTAATATAAAAATATTGCCACAACAAACCATAAATCCCGAGCTGTTTGAGTGAGCAAGATGCCACTAGACCATAATACGTCTGTGAGTGTAATTTGTCTTGGCGAGGAAGCATGTGAGTCATTGTCATGCAAGAAAAAATTTGAAATTCCAGCACCGTCATGCAGCAATGACCTCAATGTACTGAAGGGTTGTCCAAACCTCTGCTTGATATTATATGATGGAATCCACATTAACATATCATGGATTCATTAAACATGAAAACTTGAAGAGATAGACCCAGAGATTTGTTTGAAATATTGTTGTTATATAGTCAATGATGTACATACAGTACTGGCTTATGTTTACGTTAGGCTTGTTCTGCAGAAAGTTTTCTTAGTGAACGTCCAGAAGACCCCAAGGCAAAGCCTTTGGTAACTTAAAACTGTCTTTCATATTAAGTCATTGTTTACCATAACTCCCCAAGTATATTAAGTCATTGTTTACCGTAACTCCCCAAGTATAAGATGCACTTTTTAACTTTAAAATTAGCAACATAAGCTGAGTTGTGACGCACAGATGTGCATTTTTAGATCGGCCATATTATCACTTACTTATAATTACCATAACGAGTGAACGTCTCAAGCTGATTCATCTAAGGGTGCACCGGTTAGAGAACACAGAAAGGTCATTCATTTGACTTGTTTATTAATTGCGGTCTTTTGGCATATACACACAATCATAAACTTGGTGGAACACGGATGGTGCACAACTTTGGGTTTTTATGGGAAAATGAACTCGAACCGTGTCGCGAGGAAAAGGAAAAACAACACCTTCCAACACATTCAACATTGCTATCGCGAGGCGTTCACTGTCTGCTCACAATGTGGGAAATCTGACACATGCTTAACTTAACACGCTACAAATATGTAACTTACAGAAATAATTTGATCCCCAATTTAAGGGTTCATTTTATACACGTGTGTCTTATATTTGGGGATATACATATTTGTTTAATTTAAAGGGACATGGTGCAAGATTTAGACGGTTTTTCATTAAAATGGAATAAATTAAATTATTGTAAATTGCAAAACCTTTTAAATTAATCTGTTCTGAATGACCAATCGTATGTTTTAAATATAATCATACGTCTAGTTATCATTAAATGATATTACATGGGAGGTGTCACTTCTCCGGAGGCGGCCATGTTTGTTATACAGTAGCTGCGGAAAATGGTAAGTGCAGCACCTGCAGCACCTCCTGCTGTCCGTAATGAAAACAGTCTAACTCTTACACGCTGTCCCTTTAAGCCAAACCTATACTGTCAAAACAAATATGTATCAAAGGTAAATGGAACTCAAACTAACATTTTCACGATTACCTATAATATGTATTGGCATATTAAAAAAACGTAATCAATCTCTAATATTAAATTGCAAATGCGTTATCAAAAGAAATAAATCAAAATTTCAATTGGATGACTTTTCAAAATTAATTAGCTACTTCCAGGTCGCTAAATTTGCCTGCTTTCCATTTGAGTCATTACATAACATCACAAATATCACATTTTCTTTGAACTAAGGGGAACATCAAATATGTAGCAAGCAGGAACAGCAGGACTTTTTCCTCACCCGAGCGGCCTCTCCTCTAAGGTGACCTGCAGCTTGAGAGACCGTCAAGCCAATCCCATTAACACACGACACTCTTGATCTGAGCCTGATGCCCATTTACTTCTAGACAGGCCATTAAGCTTGAACGTGGGCTCGGCAGTTCTGCACCGGTTCGTCAAAAACAAGCTGCGATATATTCATTATTCATGTAGGCTAAGATAGTTATGAATTATGTAGGCTGAAGCACAAAATGGCATTATTGCTACATAGTGAAAACACATTAGGACTCCTCTTTGTGACAGAACTCTGCGGCTTTCAACGCAGGTGTAATTAAATACATTATGTACAATGCTAATGCATTGACCCTAACCCACAAAACACTCTCTTGTTTCCATTTGTTCATTAGACACTCATTTCCAACCCCGAGAGTAAACTAGTAATTTAGAAAACATTGGAGGAGCTAATTTGATGTGATAAAAAATATAAAATATTCATATGCTCCTTTCGTGGCTAAATAAGAAAAGTACATCAAAACTGAATAAGAAACGTACATCAAAATTAAAGAGCAGGGTAGCATAAACAACTCAAGATGAGTTTAATTTACTGCGGCATTAAAATAAATTATGTATTTAAGTAAGACGGCAGACGGGACTTAATTACCTGAATAATGAAGCAGAGAGGAAAAAAAAACTGCAGTGACTAGAGATGAGGTATGCGTCGAATAAACGGTAACTTAAATATTATATATATTTTTTCAACAACATTTGAGGAAGATTGCATCCATTAGCCATCTGAGCCAAGTTATGACACACAGATGGACATATCTATATCGGATGTATTCCTACTCATGGTAATTATGGTAATTATGGTAATGGGACAACTGCAGTTAACCGCTTGTTAGCTACAACTACCGCATTATTTTTTTTTTCCAAAAAAGCAGCAGGAATATACAGAAGTTACATTATATACAGAAGTTTTCATGAATTATATCTGTCTGAGCTGGTATGACTCTATCAGTTTCAGCAAAACATGTGACTCCATGAACATGGAATAACTTTGCAGTGCATTCAAACAAGTCAAGTAAATATGCTCAAATGTCTTTACTGATATTTTGGAATGACTTTGTTTAAAATTAACATAATATGTTAAGGAGGTTTTCATCATTCATCAGAATGACTTTGCAATACGTTCCGACAACATAACCCAGTCAATAATGTTTGCTCCACATTAGCAATTCTGTACTGTGAAAAATGAATCCGATTTTTTTCTTTTTAGGTTAAATCGGCCAGCCTTAACCTTGTGCAAGTGAGCTCCTTTTAAATCGGCCCAGTTCGTCTTGTTTTCTTGTAATAAGTGAGTCTGTATTTAATTTAAATAGTGGTATTGCTCCTAGCAAGTGAATAAGGAGTATTTTTGACATAATTTGTTTACATTGCAGTTTTATGCACTCTTCCTCAAAAATCTTAAAGAATAAAAAGCTTCTGATGCGGCAAAGAGCTGCATTTATGTTCCAGCACTAGCTGACCTGGCGTGGCGGGCATCCAGCCGGCTGGCTAACCTCCACAACACGGCCATGGGAACATCAATGCAAGGCTCTAATTTCACCATGAGTAGCATCGGCGGCCTCGTCTTGAGCACGTGTGTTTTACTGCCGCCGTAAAGCTGAAAACAATGCAGCTTGGCAGCGATATCGTTAAGTGGACTTAATGTGGCTCTTGAGCGCCGCTGACAGCTTTATGCGCAGCCGAGGGGATCAGAATGAGAAGAGCGAGAGAAGAAATGGACGAGGGGGGCCCGGGGTTCAACAATGCACTCAGAAGGACTAATTGACCTGTCAGCGGACATTTTATTACTGACATCGTCAGTGCACCCTGCTGCTCCGATTACATGAGCTCCAAAAGCCACTTCCTTCCGTTGACGTTACAAAGCAACATTCGTCGCTCCTGACAAGTGGTTAATGATCCATAACATCACGCCACAACAAAGTGGAGCTGATAATGACATGCCGAAACTGTCCAGGACATCTTCAATCAAAATAAGAGGTGGCAGTGGCTCAATCAACAAAGACTTGGCCTGAAGGGCCCATTTGTCGGTAAGCAAAACAGAAGCGTCATTTAAATTCAGACTAAGAATTCATAGCGTTAGACACAGTATGAACGCAACACCAATGACACACAAGGTGTGACAATGAAGTAACAAAAGAGCGGAAGCCGAGCTGAGGACTGCGTGGATCGGTTAAGTGCTTATGTCAGAATTGATTGGGCAACATCAAGACACTCAAGTCATCTTTCATTGAAAAGAACAGAAATGTCAGGAAAGGGTATGTATACAGATTTTGCCTGTTATTTGTCGTGTCTCCATTTGTATGCTGTTGCTGATAGGGGTATAATTACAACATTAATGCTATTCAAAGACTCATCTGTGACATTTCACAGTGGTTGTTAACATTACGTAATAGAGTTTGGTCAGGCAAGCAGTAGGGGTGTGCCGAAAAATCGATTCACATCAGAATCGGGATTTTCATTTAGTCAGAATCAATTCAAAATGTCCCAAAATCGACATTAGAAATGAAAAAATGAATAAATAGCTATCAGTTATTATCAGCTACGCATGTGTCTTTGCAGACTGAAAAAGAGACATGTATTTCAAATGTAATTCAAATTCCCATAAGTCCTGAACCGTTTACACTAGCAACGTAATCCCAACGGATTTATTTATATATATATATATATATATATATATATATATATATATATATATATATATATATATATATATATATATATATATATATATATATATATATATATATATATATATTTATATATATATATATATATATAAAACCACCACAAGATCTGGTGATCATGACTGATGATAATGCACCGCAATTTCCCGTGAAAGGATGATGTATCATGTTGTACCATTTTTATTGTACGAATGCACTTTATCTTTGGTTCATCTTATTGTATACCTAAAAATCTATCGAATTCAAATCTAGTTTCAA